>NC_088414.1:5362144-5707144 GCF_034236695.1 Oncorhynchus nerka | reverse complement strand
CTGTCTGTTTCTCTCTCCTTCTGCTGTCTGTTTCTCTCTCGTCTTCTGCTGTCTGTTTCTCTCTCTCCTTCTGCTGTCTGTTTCTCTCTCTCCTTCTGCTGTCTGTTTCTCTCTCTCCTTCTGCTGTCTGTTTCTCTCTCTCCTTCTGCTGTCTGTTTCTCTCTCTCTCCTTCTGCTGTCTGTTTCTCTCTCTCCTTCTGCTGTCTGTTTCTCTCTCTCTCTCTCCTTCTTCTTTAACCTGCAGCCCATCTCCTGTCTGACACGTCTATTCTCTCTCGTCTTCTGCTGTCTGTTTCTCTCTCTCTCTCTCCTTCTTCTTTAACCTGCAGCCCATCTCCTGTCTGACACGTCTATTCTCTCTCGTCTTCTGCTGTCTGTTTCTATTTCTCTCTCTCCTTCTTCTTTAACCTGTAGCCCATCTCCTGTCTGACACGTTTGTGGGCCCAGACTCTGTCTCCCCTGGCGGTGTCCGTCACCACAACAACAACTATCCATACCCCCACAGGGGCTCTCCGGCCTCCCCTGAGTCCAGCCTGGTGAAGCATCCGCTGGACCACCTCCAGCCTCCGCCCGCCTCCATCACCACCACCAAGACCCGCCTGTCTCTGGAGCGCAGCTTCTCGGCCGAGGAGGACCAGCAGAAGTGTGTGGAGTGCGCCCTGCAGCCCGCCCGCGTCTACACCATCACCGGAGAGCACGGCATGCTGGGTAGTAACCGGGACAGCAAGGAGAGCCTGGAGCTGGAGCTGCTGAAGGGGGCGTCGCCCCTGGTCCAGCCCTCCACCTCCCCCTCCTCCACCTCCTCCTCCTCACCCATCCAGCACCACCTCCGTCACGGTCACCGCAGCAACACTCACCGCGATGACGGGAGCCATCGTCACGGCAACCCCGTGGCCGGCGGCAGTGGCAGCAACCATCACACTCTGAATGTTACCGGTGGGGGAGCCTCCCACCATGGTCACCATGGCAGCCACCACCACCTATCCCAGCAGCCTCTGTCGAGCTCGGTCAGCGCGCAAAACATTCGCAGCTGGGGCGAGGGGGGCAAGGGGGACTCACGGGAGGACTGCAGCCTCAATGTGGTCTTGGACTCTAGTGGGGCCCCGTCCCGTAGCCAGGGCTCCCTGGATCTAGAGAGCTCCCGCGAGGCAGGCAAGCAACACAGGCGCCTAGAGAGGATGTGCAGTGTGGACCGGATGACTGGGCTGGAGAGAGGTGAGACGGGGGAGACAGAGAGGGAGAGGCGCTGAAATCAAAGTGGGGTTGTGGGGGGGGGGGGTCGATGTTATTTGGATTGTGACGTGGTCTGTATTTCTGACTCTTCGTCTCTCCGTCTCTCCTCTGCTGTCTCTCCCTGTGTGTCTCCCTCTCTCCCTCTGTGGAGTGGACTGTGTCCTTTAAGGTTTCCTATTGTTGCTTTACAAACTCTATGTGGCTGGCTGCTACTGTAACTTCCATTCATTATATCTCTCCACAGAGGACAACAACTGGTACCCAAAAGACAATATGTTTAGCTTTCAGACTGCTACTACCACCATGCAGGCGTGAGTACCCAGTCCTAATGCACACACACACACACACACACACACACACACACACACACACACACACACACACACACACACACACACACACACACACACACACACACACACACACACACACACACACACACACACAGTATGTCTCTCTCTCATAGACACATGCACACAGCTGGCCTATATGATTGGTATTCACAGTCAGGCCTGTGCTGCGTGACAGTGTGACCCCATAAAGCCATTAAAAGAGTGTCAGGGTCTGTGGGCTGAACGTGCTCAACACACAGATGCTCCTCCAGTGGTCCTGCTTTCTACACACATGCTTTCACATACACACACACAGACACACACACAGGGTCTGGTGCTTGTGCAGGTACTACTGCTGCTAACCCCTGAATACCTGCCTCTACGGGGACTCAACGTCCACACTTTTACCCCTTTCTACCCCCCCCCCCTGTCTCTCTCCCTATCTCCTACCCCTCCCCCCTCTCTGACCTCACTGACCTCTCTTCTTTAATACACACGTGTTGTAATGGCCATGACCTAAAGGATGTTGATATCGTTCATTTTCTTTCTTTTTCATGCACTCTGACCCGCTGCAGGATATCGTGAGTATCTTCGACCTGTTGAATCTAGCGTTCCTCCCCAGCTCCTTAACCCTGTGTCCCCTAACTCCATGACCCTTAACCCACTGACCCTTAACCCTTCCTTGGGGTGAGTGTTTGAAGTTACAGAGGAAACTGCGGGGAGGAAGGTTGAGCCATCTTTTACATTCAGCATCACTCCGTCAAGGGAAATATAGTATTATATTATTCAAACATAGCTTGTCTCTTAGCACATCTTACCCTGGGTATGGGGTAAGTTGTCTCTTAGCACATCTCACCCTGGGTATGGGGTAAGTTGTCTCTTAGCACATCTTACCCTGGGTATGGGGTAAGTTGTCTCTTAGCACATCTCACCCTGGGTATGGGGTAAGTTGTCTCTTAGCACATCTCACCCTGGGTATGGGGTAAGTTGTCTCTTAGCACATCTTACCCTGGGTATGGGGTAAGTTGTCTCTTAGCACATCTTACCCTGGGTATGGGGTAAGTTGTCTCTTAGCACATCTTACCCTGGGTATGGGGTAAGCTGTGGGGTTGTGAGCTGTGGGACAGGGTAAGTTGAGCTGTGGGACAGGGTAAGTTGAGCTGTGGGACAGGGTAGGTTGAGCTGTGGGACAGGGTAGGTTGAGCTGTGGGACAGGGTAGGTTGAGCTGTGGGACAGGGTTAGTTGAGCTGTGGGACAGGGTTGTGAGCTGAGGGACAGGGTAAGTTGAGCTGTGGGACAGGGTAAGTTGAGCTGTGGGACAGGGTAAGTTGAGGGTAAGTTGAGCTGTGGGACAGGGTAGGTTGAGCTGTGGGACAGGGTAAGTTGAGCTGTGGGACAGGGTAAGTTGAGCTGTGGGACAGGGTAGGTTGAGCTGTGGGACAGGGTTAGTTGAGCTGTGGGACAGGGTTAGTTGAGCTGTGGGACAGGGTTGTGAGCTGAGGGACAGGGTAAGTTGAGCTGTGGGACAGGGTAAGTTGAGCTGTGGGACAGGGTAAGTTGAGCTGTGGGACAGGGTAGGTTGAGCTGTGGGACAGGGTAGGTTGAGCTGTGGGACAGGGTAAGTTGAGCTGTGGGACAGGGTAGGTTGAGCTGTGGGACAGGGTAAGTTGAGCTGTGGGACAGGGTAAGTTGAGCTGTGGGACAGGGTTAGTTGAGCTGTGGGACAGGGTTGTGAGCTGAGGGACAGGGTAAGTTGAGCTGTGGGACAGGGTAAGTTTAGCCACTTGCAAGTTTCTTTACTTAATTCAATATCACCACTACCTTTTTAAATGACAGGTGTCTTTGGCCTCATTAAACTGAAGATGAATCTTTATCAAATGACTCTCTGTAATTATTATTACGTGATTAAACTGATTAATCATGTAACTGTAATTAACTAGGAAGTCGGAGCACCAAGGAAAATATTCAGATTACAAAGTTATAATTTTCCTAATAGTCTTCTGATTAATGAATTCTTCTTTACCTCACGTTAGTCTCATTCCAAACGTTGTATATTGTTGGTTACCTGCACGAACCCAGTCTTCACTATGAGTCATCCATCAATTGTCTTAAAATCATTTATTTACTAACTAAGTAATTCACAGAAATGCATAAACAAACAGTAGATAGTTACAAGGAAATGATAACAGAGTTTCCCTAGTGGGATAAACCGGCATCGCGGCTTGGTGTACAAAAGGGAAGTGGGGGTTGACTGAGAGAAGACGACACACAGTTGATAATTATAACAATTGAAATACTAATCCTTTGCACATGAACGCTCACTCATTCGGGAACAATTGCAATCAATATATATGTTGAGAAATTCTCAAGGTGGGGGTTTTATTCGGAACATGGAAAAGGGCTGCCTCATGACGCCGGGTCCTGTCTGTACACCTGGGGGCGTGCCAAGGACTTTTAGGGAGTTGGAGTTTCCTTCATTTCCTTCATTAAACAGTCCAAAATCACATGACACAATTTCACAAACAGTTCCATCCCCACTCATTCATTTTATACAACAATTAGATGCAAGCCTCATTACTGCGGCTATTATATAAACAGTGTTATGATAATGTGGCCGTATTGTCTCCCATGAGTTTCACAAAATTGTACCAAACGGACCAGTTCGTAGCTGGATTCTTCATCGATCTTTTATACCTTCTCCGGAACATAAATGTTGTTCGGACCTCAAGTTCTGTGAGGTGGAAGAAATTCCTTTGTTCTCTTCTATGAAAACTCTACTCTCTCTCTATACTGTGGCCATGAGGAGATAATCTCCTCCAGGAATTTACGACCTCTCTCTGACCACAGCAGCCTGGGTGTAGGAGACAGGGGGATGGGGCTTGCTGTACCCAAAGAGGGCAAACTCATGACACAGGATAGGATTAAAAGTTTTAAATTTGTGATTTACAAAACTTGCAATGGGTTTCTAGCCAGAGGGAGGGTATTTTCTTGCTCCCCACATCACCACAGAGCTCATAGTGTTTGAAA
Organism: Oncorhynchus nerka; assembly: GCF_034236695.1. Lineage (NCBI taxonomy): Eukaryota > Metazoa > Chordata > Actinopteri > Salmoniformes > Salmonidae > Oncorhynchus > Oncorhynchus nerka. The sequence continues at coordinate 5,702,551 of NC_088414.1, read as the reverse complement.
ATCATCAAAACTCTTCAACTTTAGATTTTGTCCAAATGCGCCGTTTTACATGTATGTAGATAGCGGTATTATGCTGGAGATAATGAAAATGTGGTTGAAAGTGGTGGAGTTGCCCTTTAAGTACAGTGGGAAAAGTACTCCGTCATACTTGAGTAAAGTAACAAAAAGCAAAAGTAAATTCTATGCATCAAATTCCTTATATTAAGCAAACTACACTGCACCATTTTCTTGTTCCTTTTTTCTTTTTGGACAGACAGGGGCACACTCCTGCAATCAGACATCATTTACAAACGCTGTATTTGTGTTTAATGAGTCCGAAGGGATCAGAGGCCGAAGGGATGACCAAGCGTTATATTGATAGGTACGGGTATTGGACCATAGTGCTGTCCTGCCTGAGCATTCGAAATGCATGGGAGTAAAAAAGTTCACATTTTCTTTAGGAATGTAGTGGAGTAAAAGTACAAATGTTCAAAACTATAAATATTAAAGTAAATTTAAGGTACCTAAAAAAAAATGACTTAAGTAGTACTTTAAAGTGTTTTTACTTATTAAGTACATTACACCACTGGGGGATCATGGGACATACAGCTAATAACCCAGACCGGCTGTAAACTGTAGACTGGCCCTACTGCAGTACTGTTCTCTCTCCCTCACCTCTGGCTAACCCACATGGTCAACTCTCCAGCTAAACCCCAGCTGGCCCTAACTTCTAACGCTAACCTTCTTAACTAACTCAAACAAAGAGACAGCATCCCAAATCCCGATGATGCAAATCTAGCCATTACAGCTATACCCCCCCCCCCCAGAGCTGACTAAACCCCGTACTATAGCTAAACCCTTCCCTAGCAATAACCTCCCCCCTCCACCAGCGCTCTCTCACTCTCCTCGTGATAAGCCAGCATTCCCCCTATCATCTTTTCATTCTGTGCCACGTCCCGGCAGGGCTTTCCGGGGATTTGTGCAGAGAAAGAGGAGAGAGAGGGAGCTGGATTCGGCTGAAGTCATCCAGAGGCACCGACAGTGTTCCTGGCTGGTCAGTGTGTGCTGCTGTGCTCCTGACCTCTCTGACTCCCCCATCCATTATCCATAGGATAGATATAGACTCCCGGGGGGGGTAAAAATAGGGGCACCAGCAGATTGAAATGACGTTACTACCAAGTGAGAGAGAAAAGCGGAGTGTGTTGCGCACTCGGAGTGTGTTGCCCACTCGAGTGTGTTGCGCTGTGCCACAGAGGTAGATGGTGTGTGCAACACAATGCCATACATCTGCACTATCCTCTCACTGCTGCAGTGGAAATGGGATTCCGTGTGGTAAGTCAGCCATATGTAAGGTTGTACAACGGTAAGGAGCCTAGCTAGTGCAGCGCTAAAATGGTGACCAGTTTATTAGGTTTAATCCGTTCACAATTTTCTTTTCTGCGACAGACAATTAGTCGCTTGGCCGTGGCTTGCTATATAAAGCAGGCAGACAGGCATTGAGGCATTCAGTTACTGGTCGATTGAACGTGAGAATGGGCAAAACGAGTGACCTCAGCAACTTTGAGCGTGGTATGATCGTCGGCGTCAGACACTCCGGTTCCAGTTTCTCAGAAAGGACTGCCCTCCTGGGCTTTTCATGCACGATAGAGTCCATTGTTTACCAGTGCGACAAACAAAAAACATCCAGTCAGCAGTAGTCCTGTGGGAGAAAACAGCTGGTTGATGAGAGGTTCGAAGGAAAATGGCAAGAATGGTACAAGCTAACAGGCAGGTCACAAACAGACACATAACGGTGCAGTACAACAGTGGTGAGCAGAACAACACGTCAGTCCTGCAGACGACCACACCAGTTCCCTATCAGCTAAAAACAAGAAGAAGCTGCTCCAGTGGGCACGTGATCACCAACACTGGACAATTGAAGAGTGAAAAAACATTCCCTGGTCCTACGAATCCCGGTTTCTGTTGCATCATGCTGATGGCAGAGTCAGGATTTGGAGTAAGCAGCATGAGTCCATGGCCCCATCCTGCCTGGTGTCAACGGTACAGACTGGTGGTGGTGGTGTTATTGTGTGGGGAATGTTTTCCTGGCACACGTTACGTCCCTTGATACCAATTAGGCAATGGTTCCTTGCCGTGAAGAATTCAGGCTGTTCTGGAGGCAAAGGGGGGTCTGACCCGGTACTGGATGGGAGTACCCAATAAACTGGCCACTGAGTGTATATGAGGCATACGTTGCTATGCTAAAGCTAACTCCTAGAGTCACGTCAGGTGACATTGGTAGTGAACCCATTACCCTGGCTACCTCAGCAGTAACAAGGCTAAAAACCCATGAGCAACTGCATATGGGGCCTAGTTAGATAGTTAGCGATGCTAACGAGGCTAAAGCTAACTCCTGGGCAGCTGACTTTGGGAGTGAACCCATTACTGGCAGAGGCTTAGCGGAGTGGCCAACACCTGGATGCATCCCATTTCCAGGGATACAACTAATTCCTTTTCCTCTGAAACCGGATGTGGGAACTCCACTCAGGCATTTTACGCCTGCTACGTAAGGTTAGGCAGATTCAGCTGGGCAGACGAATGGACACATGTTTTCCCACAATGCCAGGCTGCTGCAGTAGAAGTTTACTGTGGCACGAAGCCTCAACTGGTTAATGGAGGAGCAACAGACCACCCTCCCCTCTGTCTGGATATAGAGAGGTATAAAGAGAGAGGGAGAGAAGGAGAGGTAGACAGAGCTGGAGGAGGTAGGGAGAAAGAGATGGGGAAAAGAGAGGACTAGAGGTGCATTGGAGCAGAGTACACAGAGGGAGAGAGGAGGGAGAAAGAGATGGGGAAAAGAGAGGACTAGAGGTGCATTGGAGCAGAGTACACAAAGGGAGAGAGGAGGGAGAAAGAGATGGGGAAAAGAGAGGACTAGAGGTGCATTGGAGCAGAGTACACAGAGGGAGAGAGGAGGGAGAAAGAGATGGGGAAAAGAGAGGACTAGAGGTGCATTGGAGCAGAGTACACAAAGGGAAAGAGGAGGGAGAAAAAGAGGACATACCGCCAGAGGAGCATCAGAGCTGCCCTTAACGCGTGAGCAGCATAGATAGATAGATAGACATACAGACAGACAGACAGACAGACAGACAGACAGACAGACAGACAGACAGACAGACAGACAGACAGACAGACAGACAGAGTGAGTGTGTAGAGTGGGGTCTCTCCTTCTCTTTCATCCACTCATTAGGAGGACCTTCTGCGTGTCTCTAGTCTGTAGGCATGCGGGGAAAAGAGGATAGCTAGACTTTGTTCCACTTCATTCTATCAGCTCACACTCCTGCCATCCAACACGTGAAGATAGTGACGAGGCCTGCTCTGCTTTAGGGTTAAGGAATGTTTGAGAAAGGACTGTTTTAATCACAATATAAAGCTAGTCCGACTGAGTTTTGTTTGACTCTGTGAGTGAAATGAGGTGACGATTGGATTATCATTCATTGTTGGTGAACAATGTTCCTGGGGGGATAAAACAAGGACTTGTTCTTTCTCCCTTTCTCTCTCTCTCACTCCAGCCTCCTCATGTCTCGCATGCATCCACCCACACGCGGTGGCTATTTTTGACCCTTTCACCAACAGACATGTTGTAGCCGCGGAGAGCAATCGCATGGCGTGTTGGAGGGGGGGGGGGGGGTGGGGTTGGCCAGAGAGATCAGGTGTTTATCTCTTCGAAAATAGCAATTATACAGAATGGAATTAATCGGGAACGACAAGCGAACCATTCGTGAAATGTCCCTTAAAGCGGAAGCCTTAAAGTCGGAACACTTTTATCAATGAAGAAGGCGTCTCTGTATCGTCTGTTTTTGGATCTAGGCTACTAAAGGAAACAGGTTGAAACATGTCTACGTCTGGTCAGAAGCATCTGGAAAAGGGCAGTGGTGTTGAATATACAGTAGTAGCAGCTGACAGCAGGTGACAGATACTAGAGGGTATGCAGTAGCTGCAGCTGACAGCTACTAGAGGGTATGCAGTAGCAGCAGCTGACAGATACTAGAGGGTATGCAGTAGCAGCAGCTGACAGATACTAGAGGGTATGCAGTAGCAGCAGCTGACAGATACTAGAGGGTATGCAGTAGCAGCAGCTGACAGATACTAGAGGGTATGCAGTAGCAGCAGCTGACAGCAGGTGACAGATACTAGAGGGTATGCAGTAGCAGCAGCTGACAGATACTAGAGGGTATGCAGTAGCAGCAGCTGACAGATACCAGAGGGTATGCAGTAGCAGCAGCTGACAGATACTAGAGGGTATGCAGTAGCAGCAGCTGACAGATACTAGAGGGTATGCAGTAGCAGCAGCTGACAGATACTAGAGGGTATGCAGTAGCAGCAGCTGACAGATACTAGAGGGTATGCAGTAGCAGCAGCTGACAGATACTAGAGGGTATGCAGTAGCAGCAGCTGACAGATACTAGAGGGTATGCAGTAGCAGCAGCTGACAGATACTAGAGGGTATGCAGTAGCAGTAGCTGACAGATACCAGAGGGTATGCAGTAGCAGCAGCTGACAGATACCAGAGGGTATGCAGTAGCAGCAGCTGACAGATACTAGAGGGTATGCAGCAGCAGCAGCTGACAGATACTAGAGGGTATGTAGTAGTAGCAGCTGACAGCAGGTGACAGATACTAGAGGGTATGCAGTAGCAGCAGCTGACAGATACTAGAGGGTATGCAGTAGCAGCAGCTGACAGATACTAGAGGGTATGCAGTAGCAGCAGCTGACAGATACTAGAGGGTATGCAGTAGCAGCAGCTGACAGATACTAGAGGGTATGCAGTAGCAGCAGCTGACAGATACTAGAGGGTATGCAGTAGCAGCAGCTGACAGATACTAGAGGGTATGCAGTAGCAGCAGCTGACAGATACTAGAGGGTATGCAGTAGCAGCAGCTGACAGCAGGTGACAGATACCAGAGGGTATGCAGCAGCAGCAGCTGACAGATACTAGAGGGTATGCAGTAGCAGCAGCTGACAGATACTAGAGGGTATGCAGTAGCAGCAGCTGACAAATACTAGAGGGTATGCAGTAGCAGCAGCTGACAGATACTAGAGGGTATGCAGTAGCAGCAGCTGACAGATACCAGAGGGTATGCAGTAGCAGCAGCTGACAGCAGCTGACAGATACTAGAGGGTATGCAGTAGCAGCAGCTGACAGATACTAGAGGGTATGCAGTAGCAGCAGCTGACAGCAGGTGACAGATACTAGAGGGTATGCAGTAGCAGCAGCTGACAGATACTAGAGGGTATGCAGTAGCAGCAGCTGACAGATACTAGAGGGTATGCAGTAGCAGCAGCTGACAGATACTAGAGGGTATGCAGTAGCAGCAGCTGACAGATACTAGAGGGTATGCAGTAGCAGCAGCTGACAGATACTAGAGGGTATGCAGTAGCAGCAGCTGACAGCAGGTGACAGATATTAGAGGGTATGCAGTAGCAGTTGAATTTTCCTCTGTTACTCAAAGCACTCACCTGACTGATCTAAATTATGAAGCAATTCAATCGAAAATCTTCAATTACATTTATTTTCATGTCTCCGTCACTTTAAAAAAATCTTATTATGGCAGCCTATTCCCTATTTAGTGCACTGCTTTCCATAGTGCTGTGTTCCTGTGTGTGTCAAAAGTAGTGCACTATTTAGGGAATAGGGTGCCAGCTCTGGTCTAAAGTAGTGCACTATTTAGGGAATAGGGTGCCAGCTCTGGTCAAAAGTAGTGCACTATTTAGGGTGCCATTTCGGACACAGCCACTCTCTTTCCCTTATTAATTCACTTCATCCTCGAAGTGATTTTGACTGTCTCCTCTTGTTTTTCTCCTCATGCCCAATCTGCCCACAGGAACTTCCGGAAGCATCTCAGAATGGTGGGCAGCAGGAGGATGAAGGCACAGAGTGAGTCACAGTGTTACTGTGTGCTGTGTCTTCTCCCAACATGTCCGCCCTCCGTCAGTGGTTTTGTGTTTTGTTGACTTTGTGTTCATGCATGCCGGGGATTATGCATGGCCTTGTGTGTGATGTGTGTATCGGTGTGTGGCATGCCGTTGTGCACCGGTGAGTGTGTGTGTGTGTGTGTGTTGGCACACGTTTGATAAACCTACGTGTGTGTGTGTTTATGCTGGTGTTGAGGCGTAGGTGGTCTGGGTATGTGAGACGTTAAGCTAACGAATGGGAGATCTCCCCAGTCTCTCATTTGTGAGGCTGGTCATGTTGCACCGAGCCAAAACTCACCCACCCAGTGTGTCCTCTGGAGAGGAGTGTGTGTGTGTGTGTGTGTGTGTGTGTGTGTGTGTGTGTGTGTGTGTGTGTGTGTGTGTGTGTGTGTGTGTGTGTGTGTGTGTGTGTGTGTGTGTCTGTGTCTGTGTGTGTGTGTGTGTGTGTGTGTGTGTGTGTGTGTCTGTGTGTGTGCGCACGTGTGGGCAAAAATATAACCCCTCTCATTTCAACGTTTTTCCTTACCTCTATCGTAAGATTAAAACCCAACTTTATAACTTCCTTCTCTTTGCTCTTCACACTTATGAAATGTATCCTATTTCTTTAAACATAACACACGCAGCACCAACATTATAACATGCGTCAGTCAATCTATAAGAATGAAAAACATTTCGGTAATCACTTTCTATCGCCATTCTCTCCCCGCTATCATTCAGAATTTCTTTAACTTAGGTAACTGTCTTCTCTATTGATACATAATTTAAATATGACTCAATTCTCAATACATTATTCCAGCAGATAATTTAGTGACCAGACATCGAATCAGAATTCACTTCGTTATTATTTTAAGTTGAATTAGTCTATCAATTTAACCTAAACAATCTATTGAAAACGTTCAATTTATCCCTTCTATCAATTTGAACCAGACAAGCTATTAAAACGTTCAGTTTATATCTTATACAAACACTAGCGACCATAACTTTCCAGGCAAAACATACAAATAGATTATTTACAATCAAAAATTCAGAAATCAGTCAGCGCCATGACTTGGAATGGAACCCGGGCCTCCCGTGTTGCAGGCGAGAATTCTGCCACTGAACCACCAATGCTATGTAAAATGACTAAGATTCTCCGGAAATAAACCCACTTTACAAGTAAAATCAAGACACGTCACTATCGGCAATTCCCAGAAGAATAATAGCCCAATTTTAATAGTACAAACGTTACTCCAGCTATGATTCTCAAATTCCAAATGAATATATTAGCAATCAAAGAATAAAATCAGTTCATGACTAGGAAACAGATATTGCGTCTTTTAATAAAAGTAGATTATGTTTACTTATGCAATGTATTTCAATTATTTTACTACATCACATTAATCACGCAATGATAATTAGTTTGATGGAAAACCTTAGGCTTTGTACGACATTATAAATTACATCGTTAGGGTAACGATCAGTTTCTAATCAGTTTCTAGAGCTCAATTTCCCAGATTTTGTAGATTATTTTAATAGTGCTTAAAAACTTCATCTTTATCAAATTATCCATTTAAGATACCAACTCAAAACCTACGTACGTCTACGAATGGGTGGTTTAAATTGTTTCTAATCATTCTCAACATTACTTTATCAAGTCTCTAGTAATTGATTATACACACATACAATTTATCATAATTTCAAATAATTCACAGAATCCATATTAAACTTAAGAAATCTTAGGTACTCACACAGAACTTTCAGGATCACCCACACAGAACTGGTCAGACGTCCACACAGAACATCAGAACATAAAAAGGTTTGCCCACACAGAGTCAACCCTACCCCGCTCACACAGAACGGTCTGACAACTATTACCTAGTGATCCCATAACAAAATACTCACACAGAGTAACCCAGGGCATACCTGTCTAGCACATTTAAAATAATTGGAATTCACCACATCTGAGGGTCACTTAGACAAATCACACAGATACACAGAATGAGGTCCTTCTTCCAATAGGGCTTCACCAAGTGCCGTGTTTCACCTAGAACACACAGACCCCCTGGCCCCTCACCCCGACAGACCTCCCCCAATCCCCACTGTGATCAAGTCAGTGTCAGGAGGGCTCTTGGTCACTGGTTACTGGACAGCGCAGAGTATCTTTTGAGTCCACAAAACCCCCAGATTCCTCTCCTCTGACTCGGCCCTGCTTACGCCGCCAAGGTGCCTTCCTTACAAAGGAATTCACGCTCAGAGTATACGTAACAGGCATAATTTAAAAAACTCGACTTCAAATCTGTGTGTGGTTCGCTCACCTTTTTCTTTAAAAAACCTCAGTTTGAGATGTGGTATCCACTCGGCTCGCTTCCTCTCAGATCAGAGGTTGGTCCATCTGCTTCGTTCCCGAAGTGTGGTTCTCCCTGAGATCCCAAGTTTAGGGGATCCCTCGTGCACGATTTATTTACCTAGATCATCAGGAACGGTCACAGAGTGAAGATTCACATCCCCTCCTCGTCGCCAAATGTCGTGGAAATTTCCTCTATTTACCAAATGATGAGATCAAACCACACACACAAGTCAGAGTTATGCTTAATCTTCACCTTTAATAATAATTAATCTTTTGCATTTTGACTTTCAACAGTTCAGTATCTCTAATGAAAAGTTGAGAGTCCCAACATAATGGCAAATGGGATCCTTTATAGCAAAGATACACACAGGATAAGACAGCATCGGCATAATTCATCATTCAGCTCTGTCTCCTTTCTCAAACTCAGAACCATAAACAAATCCTCCATATCAACAGCCATATATCAAATCCATCCTATCTTGACAAGATCACAGAGACACACTGACTGGCACACAGACATTGTGGAGCCAAGAGATACACGCTTTCACCTCTCCCCTCTCTCCGGCCCAAGCAACTTAGTCTTGACATAGAACAGATAACTGCAACCCCGCCACAGTATTATACAAACATACCATTCTGATGAGAAGTAACTTACAAACATATGATGAATATAAAACATCTTACCTATGTTACCAACCAATTTCGATTATTCCCCAACAACGCGTGTGTATGTGTGCTTGCTTGTGTGTGACTACAACGGCCCATGTGCGGTGCGTGTTGGGTTGGGTGTTCAGGGTGTGTGTGTTCAGGGTGTGTGTGCGGTGCGTGGGTGTGTGACTCTCTCTCCCCACCTGCACTAGCATTTGCCGAGCGTAGAGCGATGAGTTTCAACCGCTCCTGGAGTGACCCCACCCCTGTCAAGAATGACTCTCCACATGACCCCAGAGACAGTGAGTCAATACAGCCACACATGTTACTATACACACTCACTCAGACACTCACAAACTGGGCACAGGAAAACACACTCATACACAAGTACGCTAAACAGAGTTTGTGGTGGTCAATTCCAGTTCTCTTCCATGCTTTTCATTGAGGAACGTTTTGAATTAGAATTTGGTTTAACACCTGAACTGACTGGAATTAAAGTGGAATTGACCCCAACCCTGATGCTGAAGCATTAATGATAAAATACACACACACACACACACACACACACACACACACACACACACACACACACACACACACACACACACACACACACACATACACACACACACACAACACACACACGCTAATCAGCTGTGTCTGCTGTTGATTCTGACACTGTCTGTCTTCCTCTGACCGTGGGTCTGTCTCCAAGTTTGTGATGCTCTCTTGCTTTCTCTGTGAGTATTTGTCTCAAATGATCTGGGAGTGTGTCAAGCTCAGGTCTGGGAGTGTGTCAAGCTCAGGTCTGGGAGTGTGTCAAGCTCAGGTCTGGGAGTGTGTCAAGCTCAGGTCTGGGAGTGTGTCAAGCTCAGGTCTGGGAGTGTGTCAACCTCAGGTCTGGGAGTGTGTCAAGCTCAGGTCTGGGAGTGTGTGAAGCTCAGGTCTGGGAGTGTGTGTGTGTACTGTATATGTATGTGTCAAGCTCAGGTCTGGGAGCGTGTGTGTGTATTGTATATGTATGTGTGAAGCTCAGGTCTGGGAGTGTGTCAAGCTCAGGTCTGGGAGTGTGTGAAGCTCAGGTCTGGGAGTGTGTGTGTGTACTGTATATGTATGTGTCAAGCTCAGGTCTGGGAGTGTGTGAAGCTCAGGTCTGGGAGTGTGTCAAGCTCAGGTCTGGGAGTGTGTGAAGCTCAGATCTGGGAGTGTGTGAAGCTCAGGTCTGGGAGTGTGTGTGTGTACTGTATATGTATGTGTCAAGCTCAGGTCTGGGAGTGTGTGAAGCTCAGGTCTGGGAGTGTGTGAAGCTCAGATCTGGGAGTGTGTGAAGCTCAGGTCTGGGAGTGTGTGAAGCTCAGGTCTGGGAGTGTGTGAAGCTCAGATCTGGGAGTGTGTGAAGCTCAGGTCTGGGAGTGTGTGTGTGTACTGTATATGTGTGTGTCGGCATGTGTTTTTCTCTGTAGTTTTTGAATGTTTGTGTGTTTGTTTTCTGTTTTTCCATCTACTTTGTGCCACGGTGTGTCTGATAGTCTGCTGATAGAGGTTAGTGTTGATGGCATTTGTATTGTCTATTTGTCTCATGTATTTCTCTCCTTCTCTGACAGTCCAATATTTCTCCTCATAATGGTTGACACAATCGGTGTCTCTACCCTGTCACCTTTCCCATTCTCCTTTTTACCTCCTCATTCATTTTCTTCTCTCCTTTTTGACTAGACGATGTTCCTTTGTTTCTCATCTTCTTCTCTCCTTTTTGACTAGACAATGTTCCTTTGTTTCTCATCTTCTTCTCTCCTTTTTGACTAGACGATGTTCCTTTGTTTCTCATCTTCTTGCACCAATCATCTGTTAGGTTGTTATTCTCTGTCACTTCACGTCTGCTTCTCTTTGTGCCTCACTGTCACTTTCTATTGGCATCTCTCTCCCTCCCTTCCATCCTCCCTCCCTCCCTCCCTTCCACTCTCTCTCCCTCCCTTCCACTCTCTCCCTCCCTTCCATCCTCCCTCCCTCCCTCCCTTCCACTCTCTCTCCCTCCCTTCCACTCTCTCTCCCTCCCTTCCACTCTCTCTCCCTCCCTTCCACTCTCTCCCTCCCTTCCATCCTCCCTCCCTCCCTCCCTTCCACTCTCCCTCCCTCCCTTCCACTCTCTCTCCCTCCCTTCCACTCTCTCTCTCCCCTCCCTCCCTCCCTCCCTCCCTCCCTCCCTCCCTCCCCTCCCTCCCTCCCTCCCTCCCTCCCTCCCTCCCTCCCTCCCCTCTCTATGTCTCTCTTGCTCTTCCCTTCCTCTCCCGCCCCACTCTCTTACTCCCTGTCTCCCCTCGTCCCATCTCTCTCCCATCTCCTCCCTCCTCTCTCCCTCTCTCTTTCTCTCTCTCTTTCTGACGGTGTGCCTGCTCTTTGTGTCGGGGGGTCAGGTGGGGACCTGCCTGCCTCGTGTGGGACCCTGGATGAGGGGGAGCGTGAGGAGCTAGACTGGGAGGAGGAGAGGGAGATGGAGAGACTTGCCTGTGAGGGAGATGACTTCATCCCACCCAAAATCATGGTGAGGGACTAGGGTTTGCAAAATTCCGGTGTAGTCTCTCTAGACAGACCACGGTTGCCTTCAACAGTTTGGCAGGGAGGAAAGAGCAGAGTTGGAACGCATGCCGGATATCCGTCCAGGGCACTATCTGCTCATGTCCTGCTGTAAACATTTCCGCTAGCTAGCTAGATGGAGCTCGCAGAGGATATTTTCAATTTGTGTATTTCACAAGTGAGTAGTTTGCCATGACGTTGCCATCACAAGCTTACCACCGCTGACTGGTTGTGGTTATCTGGGACCACATTGTGTCCGCCTCTGTCCGCCTGTGATTGGGTGGGAGGGTTGTCTGTCTTATAGGGCTGTTATTTCCCTCGTCTGTATGTGAACATGTTTACTGAGTCGGAATAGCACGGTTGTTGTGATTCTTCAACACATGAATGGAAATTAAGCTCGTGAACAAACTAAAAAAATTACGTACAGAAATAAATGGGCTATTTTTAGATCCTTAACTGACTGAAATAAAGTGGAATTGACTCCAATCCCGTTGAATGGCAGTAAAGAGCCGCAGATATAATGCATCTTGGCTGCTCAGACATACTAGTATGAATAAGGAATGTTAAGGGCTCAGCAGGCATTGGTTTAGAGACAAAACACAACAGAGAGAGACAAGTGAATGTGCCCCTCCTTTCTCATTCATCTTCTTCTTCTCTATTCTTTCTCCGTCTCTCACTCTCAGCTGATCTCCTCCAAAGTCCCCAAGGCGGAGTACGTTCCCACCATCATCCGCAGGGATGACCCCTCAATCATCCCTATCCTCTATGTGAGTGGAAGCATTTATGATCAAGTACACACACACACATACAACAGCTGGAACAGAGCAGTAGCTAGCCAACTGCTATGCTTTGGTCTTTGACACACACGAACACACACACACACGAACACACACACACACGAACACACACACACGAACACGAACACACACACACACGAACACACACACACACACACACACACACACACGAACACACACACACACAAACACACACACACACAAACACACACGAACACACACACTTGACACCATCAACTTGTTCTCTATGTCTGCATGCACATATGATAAATCAATTATCATGCATAATATTCAGTGAATGGATATTGAGTGGATATCATGTCTCTGTATCTCCAGGACCATGAACATGCTACGTTTGATGATATCCTCGGTAGGTAAACTGCCCTTTATGTGACTTTGTCTTTATTAGTCCCAAATGGCACCTTATTCCCTATGTAGTGCGCTAATTTTGTTATGGGCTCCGGTCAAAGGTAGTGAACTATGTAGGGATTAGTGTTCCATTTGGGACGCATTACGTGTTTGTGAGAATAATGCAGTGTTCCATACTGCTGGCTTTTTGTGTGGAGAAATTCTGTTTTAACTGTACTCCCTGTCCCTCTCTCCAACCCCTCTCTCTGTCCCTCTCTCCAACCCCTCTCCCTGTCCCTCTCTCCAACCCCTCTCTCTGTCCCTCTCTCCGACCCCTTTCCCTGTCCCTCTCTCCAACCCCTCTCTCTGTCTTTCTCTCTAACCCCTCTCTCTGTCCCTCTCTCCAACCCCTCTCTCCAACCACTCTCTCTGTCCCTCTCTCTAACCCCTCTCTCCAACCCCTCTCTCTGTCCCTCTCTCCAACCCCTCTCTCTCTGTCCCTCTCTCCAACCCCTCTCTCTGTCCCGCTCTCTGCCTCTCTCTCTGTCCCTCTCTCCAACCACTCTCTATGTCCCTCTCTCAAACCCCTCTCTCTGTCCCTCTCTCCAACCCCTCTCTCTTTCTCTCTCTCTAACCCCTCTCTCTTTCTCTCTCTCTAACCTCTCTCTCTTTCTCTCTCTCTAACCCCTCTCTCTTTCTCTCTCTCTAACCCCACTCTCTTGCTCTCTCTCCACAGAGGAGATTGAGAAGAAGCTAACAGCCTACAGGAGAGGCAGCAGAATCTGGAGGATGCTCATCTTCTGTCAGGTGAGACAGGGGGAGAGTAGAGCGAGAGAAAGATAGGAGAGAAAGAGAGATGACGATGATTATGAAAGAACAAAAGAAAACCCTTGTTAGGTTGAATGTAAATCCCAGCGGGAAGATAGATAACAATTCAATTAGCGATTTGAAACTCTGGAGTGGAGGGGCTAATTGTATGACTACTGTATTTCCTGTGAGTGCCAGGTAGTGGTGATGGTTTGAATCTTGACTGTGAACTTGAAAAGCAGTGGGTTTGTTATAGGGAGGTCCAGGGCATCTGTACCTGTTGAAGAATAAAGTGGCCACATTCGCCAAGGTGGAGAAAGAAGAGGACATGAGCCAGTTAGTGTCATCAGTCATACTCTTCATACAGCAGTCATACTCTTCACATAGCGGTCATACTCTTCATATAGAGGTCATACTCTTCATACAGCGGTCATACTCTTCATATAGAGGTCATACTCTTCACACAGCGGTCATACTCTTCACACAGCGGTCATACTCTTCACACAGCGGTCATACTCTTCATACAGCGGTCATACTCTTCACACAGCGGTCATACTCTTCACACAGCGGTCATACTCTTCACATAGCGGTCATACTCTTCACATAGCAGTCATACTCTTCACATAGCGGTCATACTCTTCATACAGCGGTCATACCCTTCATACAGCGGTCATACTCTTCACACAGCGGTCATACTCTTCATACAGCGTTCATACTCTTCATACAGCGGTCATACTCTTCATATAGAGGTCATACTCTTCACACAGCGGTCATACTCTTCACATAGCGGTCATACTCTTCATATAGAGGTCATACTCTTCACACAGCGGTCATACTCTTCATACAGCGGTCATACTCTTCACACAGCGGTCATACTCTTCACACAGCGGTCATACTCTTCATATAGAGGTCATACTCTTCACACAGCGGTCATACTCTTCATACAGCGGTCATACTCTTCATACAGCGGTCATACTCTTCATACAGCGGTCATACTCTTCATATAGTGGTCATACTCTTCATACAGTGGTCACACAGCGGTCAGACTCTTCATACAGCGGTCAGACTCTTCATACAGCGGTCATACTCTTCATACAGCGGTCATACTCTTCATACAGCGGTCATACTCTTCATATAGTGGTCATACTCTTCATACAGCGGTCACACAGCGGTCAGACTCTTCATACAGTGGTCAGACTCTTCATACAGCGGTCATATTCTTCACACAGCGGTCACACAGCGGTCAGACTCTTCATACAGCGGTCATATCTCTTCATACAGCGGTCATACTCTTCATACAGCGGTCAGACTCGTCATACAGCGGTCATACTCTTCATACAGCGGTCATACTCTTCACACAGCGGTCATACTCTTCATACAGCGGTCATACTCTTCACATAGCGGTCATACTCTTCATACAGCGGTCATACTCTTCACACAGCGGTCATACTCTTCACACAGCGGTCATACTCTTCACACAGCGGTCATACTCTTCATACAGCGGTCATACTCTTCACACAGCGGTCATACTCTTCACATAGCGGTCATACTCTTCACATAGCAGTCATACTCTTCACATAGCGGTCATACTCTTCATACAGTGGTCATACTCTTCATACAGCGGTCATACTCTTCACACAGCGGTCATACTCTTCATACAGCGGTCATACTCTTCATACAGCGGTCATACTCTTCACACAGCGGTCATACTCTTCATACAGCGGTCAGACTCTTCACACAGCGGTCATACTCTTCATACAGCGGTCAGACTCTTCACATAGAGGTCATACTCTTCATACAGCGGTCATACTCTTCACATAGCGGTCATACTCTTCATACAGCGGTCACACAGCGGTCATACAGCGGTCAGACTCTTCACATAGCGGTCATACTCTTCATACAGCGGTCATACTCTTCACATAGCGGTCATACTCTTCACACAGCGGTCACACAGCGGTCATACAGCGGTCATACAGCGGTCATACTCTTCACACAGCGGTCACACAGCGGTCACACAGCGGTCATACAGCGGTCATACTCTTCACACAGCGGTCACACAGCGGTCATACAGCGGTCAGACTCTTCACATAGCGGTCATACTCTTCATACAGCGGTCATACTCTTCACATAGCGGTCATACTCTTCACACAGCGGTCACACAGCGGTCATACAGCGGTCATACAGCGGTCATACTCTTCACACAGCGGTCACACAGCGGTCATACAGCGGTCATACAGCGGTCATACTCTTCACACAGTACCTGGATGGATCCCAAATGGCACCGTATTGCATTTACAGTGCACAACTTTTGACATTGTGGAACCCTTTTCTATATACAGTGCACTATTTTTTTTACCAGAACCCTAAGGGCCCTGCTCAAAAGTAGTGTACTACATAGGGAATAGGGTGTCATTTGGGACGTATACATACAGTACCTGTCTCTCTGTTAGTACTGTTAGAGTAGCAGTATTGTTGTAACTGAACCATGTCGTCCTGCTACAACAGGTTCTGGAGGAGGCTGAGTCGGTTTATGAGCAAAGTGAACCCTGAACCCAACCTCATCCACATTATGGGCTGCTATGTCCTGGGAAACCCCAATGGAGAGAAGGTACACTTACAGTTCTCAATGAAGAGGGTAGAGAATCCCTCTTTTTCTTTTCTCTCCCTCTTCTCTCTCTACTCATCTCAATACTTCTCTCCCTCCTTTCTCTCTACATCTCTCCCTCCTCTCTCTCTACTTCTCTCCCTCCTCTCTCTCTACTTCTCTCCCTCCTCTCTCTCTACTTCTCTCCCTCCTCTCTCTCTCCTTCTCTCCCTCCTCTCTCTCTACTTCTCTCCCTCCTCTCTCTCTACATCTCTCCCTCCTCTCTCTCTACTTCTCTCCCTCCTCTCTATCTACATCTCTCCCTCCTCTCTCTCTACTTCTCTCCCTCCTCTCTCTCCACTTATCTCCTTCCTCTGTCTCGTCAGTGTTGGTAATGAGGCCTGCTACTGTTGTGTCATCTGAAAACTTGATGATTGAGTTGGAGGCGTGAATGGCCACGCTGTCATGGGTGAGCATGGAGTACAGGAAGGGGCTGAGCACGCACCATTGTTTGCGGATCAGCGAAGTGGAGATGTTGTTTCCTACCTTCACCACCTGGGGGCCCATCAGGAAGTCCAGGACCCACTTGCACAGGGCGGGTTCAGACCCAGGGCCTCAATCTTATTGATGAGTTTGGAGGGTACTATGGTGATGAATGCTGAGCTGTAGTCAATGAACAGCATTCTTACATATGTATTCCTCTTGTCTAGATGGGATAGGGCAGTGTGCAGAGTGATGGCGATTGCATCGTCTGTGGATCTATTGGGGCGGTATGCAAATTTAAGTGGGTCTAGGGTGTCAGGTAAGGTAGAGGTGATATGATCCTTGACTAGTCTCTCAAAGCACTTTGTGATGACAGATGTGATGTCATTTAGTTCAGTTACCTTTGCTTTCTTGGGTACAGGAACAGTGTTGGACATCTTGAAGCAAGAGGGGACAGAAGACTGGGATAGGGAGAGATTGAATATGTCCGTAAACACACCAGCCAGCTGGTCTGTGCATACTCTGAGGACGCGGCTAGGGATGCCGCCTGGCCGGAAGCCCTGCGAGGGTTAACACACTTACATTTATCGCATATTGACTGGATGATACATCATTTACATTTACATTTAAGTCATTTAGCAGACGCTCTTATCCAGAGCGACTTACAAATTGGTGCATTCACCTTATGACATCCAGTGGAGCAGCCACTTTACAATAGTGCATCTAAATCTTTTAAGGGGGGGGGGGGGTGAGAAGGATTACTTTACTTTACATCATCATTTACACTTCAAGTACTCGTATCCTCAGAATTCAGGATCTTGGGAACTGGTTCTTAGAATTCTCCCTCTTGGCCTTGACTCAATACTCCCAGCATTCTATGTGTATTGGCAGGGTGTATTTACTGGGAGACAGATTGGCAGATCAGAAAAACAGCTAGGATGGGCTTGCTGCTGAGTGGAGACTGTTGTGCTCGACGAAGAGAAATCAAGCTAGCTTCAATAAAACACTAAAGCAAAGGCTCCCAGAATGAGAGTTGTCAGCCAGAGCTTCTAGAGCCCATTAAATTACAGATGAGTTAATTATTTGATTCTCCACATGCGCACGTCTCCAGTGGTGAGTATGAAAGAAGTGTGTTCCTCAGAGTGTCATCACAGAGTACAGCATCATGTTGTTTATACAGAAGAAGCAAAGCACAGCGACCGGCAATCACTGGGTGCCTTTAAAATGTTTTCTTCTACACACACACTCTCTCTCTCTCTCTCTCTCTCTCTCTCTCTCTCTCTCTCTCTCTCTCTCTCATCTTGGATGAATGAGGAGTTTGCCATAGCCTAAAAGCTTGGAGCTGGGTCCTTTCGAGGAGGAGGAGGATTAATTGGTGTCTGTTCTTATCTTTGGCCAACAGCTGTTCCAGAAGTTGAAGAACCTGATGAGGCCTTACTCCATCGAATTCGAGTCGCCACTGGAGCTGTCTGCGCAGGGTGAGGACTGTCAGCGACATACACTCTCCTCTCCTTCCCTCCCTCTCTCCTTCCCTCCCTCTCTACCTTTCCCACTATATTTTGGTGTGAGTTAGATAAGGTCTGCAAGGTAAATGGCACTGTGGAGAGGGTCAAACAAACCTGCCCAGCTAGCACATTTGGTTCCTTGGCGGTAGTGGGAGCGTATGTATTTGGTTTCACATTGGTTGTGGGAACGAAGCCATGCGTTTCGTGACCGGTAAAATTGAACTTTTTTTCAACATTCTGAGAACATAAGGGAACATTTAGCCTGTTATGGGAACATTTATTTTTAGGTTCTCTGAACATTTTCCTGGGAGGTTTTATTAACTCTCTTGAGAATGGAAATTATAGGTAATTTGGAGGTTTTTGATGAACTTCTTTAAAACGTTCGCTGAATGTTTCAATAAGACCTTTAATAATACTGCTACTTTATTTTGGGTTAACTTTGTTTTATTACTCCAAGCACAGGTAGGACACATGGAAACTAATCTTCTGTTCTCTATCTATGGAGACACTGAAACCCCACCTCTTTAAGGAATACCTAGGATAGGATAAAGTAATCCTTCTCACCCCCCTTAAAAGATTTAGATGCACTATTGTAAAGTGGCTGTTCCACTGGATGTCATAAGGTGAAAGCACCAATTTGTAAGTCGCTCTGGATAAGAGCGTCTGCTAAATGACTTAAATGTAAATGTAAATGAATTAGTCCATTGCCCCACCAGGATGGAGCTAGCATTACATTGTTTTACGCAAGGTGTTAATTTTGCCTATTAAAACAGACCCCAATACAAAGAAAACAAGCACTCATTAAGATTAGGTGTGGCCAATTACTTTTGTTGATGTTGATAACGGAATGTATATGTTTTTAAACGTTCTTAAGACGTTCTCTGAACGTTACTAAAGTTTTTCTTAATGTTCTCAGAGCAATTTGAAAACATGACTTTAAAAATAACCACGAGGAAACCTGTAGGAAACCGTATGCTGAAGTACTGAAATTCCAACAAAATAATGTTGCTTCTTAACATTCTCAGAACAATGCGAAAACATGACTTTAAATAGAACCATGAGGAAACCTGTAGGAAACGTTATGCTGAAGTACTGAAATTCCCACAGAAGAACGTTGTTCATTAATGTTCTCTGAAATATTTGAGATGATTCCCAGTGTCAAACCAGTTGGAGAACATTCCTAGAACATGACCAACATTTAAATGAAATGTGCCCATGTTTCAACCTTTAAGAAGCGTTCTGTTAAAGTAATGAAATACCAAGAAACAACTTTTTTTTGTCAAGTTCCGTAAATGTGCTGAGAATGTTCCAAATCCAAGCAACTATACTGTACCATTCCCAAAACGTTCTAGAAGGTTCTATGCAAATAACCATATGAGAACCACTCTCACCAAGCTCTAAAGGCCACTGATACACTGGCAATTTCTTTGAGGCAATATTGCAGAGCAATGTTGCTGGCAACAGAGTGGGGTATGAGACACTGGAGCAATGATGAGCAGTGAGCAAATGGACATGAATAATAGATTTCATATGAAGCAGCATATATCAATTTCCCCATTAATTTACTCATCTCCTATAACTTGTTGTTGGCTGTTAACGCCCACATCTGAACTGGAATGTATCATCTAGCAAACATTCAACAAAGAGACATAAGGATAACTAGATTTAGAAAACAAAGAGGTGTTGCCTGTGTCCTGGTTATCCACTCAAACCTACTGCCAATGCAGACATAAGGATAACTAGATTTAGAAAACAAAGAGGTGTTGCCTGTGTCCTGGTTATCCACTCAAACCTACTGCCAATGCAGACATAAGGATAACTAGATTTAGAAAACATATTACTTGACAATTGTAAGCACGGAAGTGTAAATGGTAAGCTAACTAGCTAGTTAAACAAACTATTTAAAAATGAAATCTGCATGGCTAGCTAGCTAACGAACTAGCCTGTTTGTCCCATTGACTTATTATGGGTTGCCGTTAGCATGCTAATCGATTAACATGCACACCACCGTGGATATTTTTGTCAGTTAAACATGACAAACTGAACACACTATGTTTGTATTAACGTATCATGATATAATGTTGTAGTGAGAAACATAAGAGACGGCCAACATCTCACTCCAACATGGGAGTAGATTTTTTCTCGCTTCAGCTGAAAAATGGTTGCCATGTTTTCCAAAATATTTTGGAACAGCAGACTGATCACATGACCAATATTTGTGCTCTGATTGGAGGATTCCAACAAATTGCCCACTAGGTGGCGCTGCTGATCAAGATTCCCCAGAAAGTAAAAAGTTGCTCATTTTCAATGTAAAGTAGTTGCAGCAAACATTGCCTCTCCAAATTGTCAGTGTATCATGGCCTTAGGGAACATATTGTTCTCAGAGCGTTATGTGCTAGCTGGGTGCTCCCTGAACAGTGAATGACACAGTGTCGACACACAATGATAGATGGTAAGAAGTTGAACCATTCATTGTAAATTATATTGTTATTGAGAAGAACAAGTCAAATGTTAAAGAGATTATTATCACATTTGATATCTGTGTGTAACACATACAGTTTATTGAACGGGGCAATCAGCAGTTGCTACATCCATTTTTGGACTTATTAATGAATGATATGAACCCATTGATTCTTGAAGAATATAACTTATAAAATGCCCCATGAGCTTAGTTCAACTGTCATACCCCATCAGAACCCAACATATAAACTTGTTTTACTCCAGTGTTTGTAAATAAAGCAACTGTAAACAGACACTATGTAGCCACAGACATGGTTAAAACATCATTTTGATATCATGCATGGTCAGTCTTTGCATCCATAGCTCCCTCTATTAATCCGAGAGTGGTTGCGTTTCTCCAGCCCTCAGCTTTTTTACCGAAACAGGAGAGGCCGCTTTGTAATTGTTTCAGCTGCTGATTGCCGCTTTAAGGTGGAATCGCCTGAGGGCATCATATAAATGAGCAAATTCTTTGTGTTATTAACAAGGTACGGTACCCTGAAGTGAAACGCCTCCACTGTACCTTCTTTTATCCAGGAAAAGAGATGATTGAGATGTACTTTGACTTCCGTCTCTTCCGCCTGTGGAAAACTCGCCAGCACTCTAAACTCCTGGACTACGAGGATCTTTTATGACGGGGCTCCAAGTCAAGTCCGTCCTGTAGCATACATGCAGTCTATACTGGGACAGGAGGACCTACTGAACACTACTGCTCAACTCAACCCTACTGCTCAGCACCACTGTAACATCTATCACACCTGCTTTCATCCAGGGGAGGACTGGGAGAGGGGGGTGGATGAGGAGGAGGACGAAGAGAAGAGGGACAGGAGTGATAGAGAGGTCGAGGAGGAGGCGAGGGGTGACAGGGCTGTGTGTGTGTCACCCGTTATTTATTTCAACCCGCCTCTTCACCGCCTTCGCAACCACTAAGGGTCGAGGGTCAAAAAGAGAGACACCCAAGCAGAAGGGATGCTAGAAGGACCTGAAGATGGAGAGAAAGAGTGAACGAGTAGAACGGGAGAGAGATCTTCTGTGCTCTTGCTCTCTCCCTTTATGAAACGAGGAACAAAAACCAATGTATTATCATCAATGCTCATAGCACTTTAAAGGTTCTGTTCCGGTTGGACCTCTCAGAGAAATCCGGATTGGAAAAGCAAAATCCACTCCATATGTAGGTGTGTATGTATACATCACGTGAATATAGTCTCGCTCTAGTCATTCTCACTCTGTAAGAATATGAGACGTTGGTTATGCTTGCTGTTTCTTCTGAACTCTCCTCTATAACTCAGGTTTTAGCCATGAAATCATCTCTGTTTATTTTGATCCACTGACGCACCAGATATTGTAATCCTCATTGCCATTGCTTGGGATGAATGTCTATATCATTTCTCTTCTATCTATTTCAACTGATTCAGCTCCAGAGCCAAAAGTGGAGGGGCTGATGTCACAAATACATATGTGTCTGTGCATGTGCGTTCATAGGTCCGTGTTCGTTTGTGTGTGGCTGCGTGCGTGTGCGTTTTCCCTCTCTGATATAGCCATGCTGAACCATTCCATTTCACACCACAGAGTGAAGTCACTGACACACACTTCCAGCAGATGAGTTGTGATGTCAGACCTGGTATCATGGCCAATAGCTCAAGCAAAACCCCTATTAGTGGTACCCGGTGGATCTCTTTCTACTGTCTCCATCTAATTTAAATGGCCCATGTCAATACCTTACGTCAGTAGCTGTACTCCATCTAGCCTCAAGCCAGTTGGTTGCTCTCACCATCAGCTAGACAGTCCTGGCTCCCCCTCAGGACCCCTTCCTCCACCAGGCCTTGGGACCAGTCAGAAAATAGGCACTTAATGAATTGGTCTGATCTTCATCATTCCAAGCCATTAAGGAGCCATCTGGGGCTCAGCAGAGTTATGTGCTGTAATGTATATGCACCGAGGGGAGAGAGAGTTGTGTGTGTGTGTGTGTGTGTGTGTGTGTGTGTGTGTGTGTGTGTGTGTGTGTGTGTGTGTGCCCATCAGCATCACACCATAAAACTACTGTATCAAGAACACTGGGGGCAGACAGTCAGATTGCCAGAGGACGGCCAGTGAACATCTAAAAGAGAATAACTCCACACAAAGCCACCTTGCTCACACACACAGCATTATTCCCTGCACAGCCCTTCTCTGTCGGCGCCAAGATAACGCAGCATAACACGTTTCTCTTCTTTTGTGTGGCTGTTCTGTTGTCCCTTTTCATGTTCTCGAGGGTGAAGAGTTGAGTGGTGGATATCGATGTCATCCCTCAGATAGAGCAAAAGATGCCAACGTATGGTCCGCGACGGAGAGCGCTCTCCCTGTTGGAGTCGGAGTCATGTCACCCAGACTCTGACTCAGCAGTCAGCAGATGTTCTATAGGTAGTCTTCTGTTCTGTTCTCTGTAGTTCATATTAGCCTTCGTTGCTGCGTCTAATTGAAGATGCAAACAGCCATACTGTCTCTCACTCCACCCGTAACTTCTCCTTCATGTGACTTCAATTTCTATGACTGTACTGTTACCTTTTCAATATAAAGTGTGAGGGAAATAGAAAGTGTGAGGGAAATAGAAAGTGTGAGGGAAATAGAAAGTGTGAGGGAAATAGAAAGTGTGAGGGAAATAGAAAGTGTGAGGGAAATAGAAAGTGTGAGGGAAATAGAAAGTGTGAGGGAAAACATAAGAACGGATTAAAAATAAATATATATTAAAAAAAAAAGAGGATTTGTTTTAGCTAATCATTTAAGCTATTTGCTTCTTGCCTCTATCAATGTTACTGTATGTGGCATGGAATAGAGCACAGAGTAAGACTCCACAAACATGTATTTCTCCTCCATCTGTGTTTTGTAGCAGCAACGTGGAAGAGATGGGAGGGTAAGAAAGTTGAGAATGCCCTAAAATGATTGATGTCTCACCCTTTTTGAAACTTAATGTGCAGCGACTCATTGTACTGTACTGTACGCTTCAGAGTTCTAGGCACTGAGGGAAAACGAAACAAAAAATGCTTGTTTTCTTTCACGTCTCATAGGAACTCAGACAGAGGAAGATGCTATTTCTTATACCTGCCTTGTAGACATGGGCTTTGGTCAAAAGGAATGCACTATATAGGAAAGAGTGTGACATTTGGGATGAAGCCCAGTAGGTGTGCTCTTCAGCCACGTCTTCCCTCCTCCCTCCCCTGCCCCCACTCAGAGATGGCCGGTGGCCGGCTCAGCTGGAAGATGATTCACTAGAGGAGGATAGCTTGATGACACACTGAGGAGGCATACAGCCCTCCCAACTGGTGGATCATGGCCACGTTACTGGCTGACCACATTGCAGACACACCCATGTCAAATCTCACAACACCTGGATAGGTGTTGAACAAATCAGCAAAACAACATCATATGATACAGCAGCAATCTGATGCCCGACTGTACGGTCGATGGCCTGGCACACAACCATTGGTTGATGCAACGCAATGACTGCAATGTAGTCGGCCTGGAACGTGACAATTATGTTTTGGGGAGGGGGAGGACAACCCCATGATTGACGTTTAGTTGCATTAAGAAATTCACAGCCTTTTGTTTTATTATATAGCAAGTAGTCTAACCTGAATTATATAATCTATGAGTCATTTAAGATAATGTGACAATTTGTTTATTTTGGAGCATTGACTCTCAATGCATTTTATGAGGTAGATCAATGTAGATATCAATATCAACAATAAAATATATATCTCTACTGGTGATAAATGATTTGAAATGTGTGTATTGAAGCCTTTCATTGTACTTTACCCTCATGGTATTGGGAAGGAGAAAATGCCTTTTTGAGTAAAGTTGGCTGTTAAGTCTACTGAGAGAAACGATGTACACAACTGACATTGACTTGTACATAATGGGTTTTAAAGCATATTTTCCAGTAAAAATGTTCTGTTGAAATTGAAAACGGTGTGCCTGGTTTTTTTTTCTTTCAATCGTGTCTTGTCATTTCATTAACCTGTTGCGATGAGCAATCCCGTATCCGGGAGCGTAATTATAGCCTCAAGCTCATTACCATAACGCAATGTTAACTATTCATGAAAATCGCAAATGAAATGAAATAAATATATTGGCTCACAAGCTTAGCCTTTTGTTAACAACACTGTCATCTCAGATTTTCAAAAAATGCTTTTCAACCATAGCTACACAAGCATTTGTGTAAGAGTATTGATAGCTAGCATAGAATTAAGCCTAGCATTCAGCAGGCAACATTTTCACAAAAACAAGAAAAGCATTCAAATAAAATCATTTACCTTTGAAGAACTTCGGATGTTTTCAATGAGGAGACTCTCAGTTAGATAGAAAATGTTCAGTTTTTCCAAAAAGATTATTTGTGTAGGAGAAATCGCTCCGTTTTGTTCATCATGTTTGGCTAAGAAAAAAAATGAAAATTCAGTCATTACAACGCAAACTTTTTTCCAAATGAACTCCATAATATCGACAGAAACATGGCAAACGTTGTTTAGAATCAATCCTTCACATATCTGGGCCTAGCAAGGCTAGCTCCAGGCTAATTGGTTATTGCTTCGGGACAGTGACATTAGCCAGGACTGGCCACTCGAATAGCAGCTAGCTAGTTGCGGTGAGCCAGGTGGGGGAAAAAATGGTTCAGAGCTTGCGGTAGGAATCCGGAGATATGGAGAAAAATAAGTCAGAATTGCTCTGGTTTGAGTCACGCTGTGCAGACTGGCGAGTGTTGTCCGTACTAGAGGTGGCTGAGGACCGCTAGCTGACAACTAACTAGTAGCTAGTTAGCTGGCTAGCATCTGTTGGGGTTCCGGTTCAGGCAACGGTTCAGATGACGGATCAGCAGGGCTTCTTATGGTGGGTATAGTGGCCAAAGAATTTGTCCGATGGGCCTCTTAAGCTAACAGTCCGATGTACTTTAGACAGCTAGCGGGCCGTGGCTAACTAGTAGCCAGTTAGCTTTTGATGAGTTGATGAGTTCTTAAGTATAAAAATAGCAGATCCGTACCACATTGGGTGAGGCGGGTTGCAGGAGAGCATATTCAGTGACCCTGTGTCCATAGCAGGGTCGGTGAACAGGTCAATTTAACATAATTGAGTGATTTGCTTGGAAATGAAGTCTGCGGTGATGACGCACTACGCAGACTGCACACTCCACAAAGCAATGGGAGTCTACAGAGACTAGCATTGATTTAGATGAGGGGGCTATAACTTTTCAAATGAAGGGGGAAAGGAGAGTAAGGGGTTGCTTCAACAAAGTTACTTTTATGTTGGATATTCTCAGAGAAAACTGACCATGCCTTGCAGTATCATTTCATCTGTTGGGCTGATGATGTGTATTCCTATGTCTAACGTTGGCGTTATGGCGTTACACTCTGTTTGCCCCCTCTGAACTAGGCTACAGAACAAAAGGGATAGACTGACGTTAGATGAAAACAAGCTCTAGTAGGAAGCCTACTTTAGAGGAGTATCTTTTCAGGAGCTTACAGACAGAAGATAAGGGGATGGATGCAGTGATTGAGTATTTATTCAGGTTTTCGGCTCATTTCAGGTCCCTTATCTCCACCTCTCCACCTGAGTGATCAAATCTTTGTACCCCCATCTTTCTCTCTCTCCCTCGCCCTCTCTTTCTCTCTCCCCCTCTCTTTCTCTCTCTCTCTCTGTCTGTCATATAATCACAGCCAAAGGATTCATGTCTGTTGCAGTGCAAAGACAAAAACAAAAATCTATAGAATGCTTACCTGCCTGGGGGGGAGAAATTGTAATTCTGAAGAACAGCAGATGGGTCAGATAACATTTTCTGGGCTTGTCTGATGATGTTTTGCTGAAAAGGTTTTCTGCAGGGAATGATACTGTCTCAGATGCTATTTGATCCCCCATCTACAGTCCCTAAATTAGACTGAATCCTCACTGGTCATCTACCATCTGGGGTAAGGGTACTCTCGAAAAACGCAGAACAAATATATTGCGTAATTCCATCAGATGTTCGATTAAGGACTGGATACAATCCGTGTCGTAGAAGTATTGCGGAAGATCCTTGTTAAAAAGTAAATGTTGCCTCCCGGGTGGCGCAGTGGTCTAAGGTACTGCATCGTAGTGCTAGCTGTGCCACCAGAGACTTCGGGCTCTGTTGCAGCTGGCCGCGACCGGGAGGTCCATGGGGCGAAGCACAATTGGCCTAGCGTTGTCCGGGTTAGGAAGGGTTTGGCCGGTAGGGATATCCTTGTCTCATCGCGCACTAGCGACTCCTGTGGCAGGCCGGGCGCAATGTACGCTAACCAGGTCGCCAGGTGCACAGTGTTTCCTCCGACACTTTGGTGTGGCTGGCTTCCGGGTTGGATGCACGCTGTGTTAAGAAACAGTGCGGCTTGGTTGGGTTGTGTTTCGGAGGACGCATGACTTTCGACCTTCGTCTCTCCCGAGTCCGTACGGGAGTTGTAGCGATGAAACAAGATAGTAGCTACTAAACAATTGGATACCATGAAAAGGGGGGTAAAAAAAAGTAAATGTAATTTCCAGTTGAGCAGCGCTTACCATGTTGAAGGCTCAGCGAATGCAGGAACATTGAGCAGCGCTTACCATGATTGAAGGCTCAGCGAATGCAGGAACATTGAGCAGCGCTTACCATGATTGAAGGCTCAGCGAATGCAGGAACATTGAGCAGCGCTTACCATGATTGAAGGCTCAGCGAATGCAGGAACATTGAGCAGCGCTTACCATGATTGAAGGCTCAGCGAATGCAGGAACATTGAGCAGCGCTTACCATGATTGAAGGCTCAGCGAATGCAGGAACATTGCCTTTAAACTGAGCTGTAATAAGTATCTTCGCGATACGGATTGAAATGCTAAATTCTGAAAGAAACATTACTAGAACTGGTAGCGTAAGTAGGACGGGAGCTCCACCCCCTTTCTTTGCAATTTATGGGCAAGTCTATCAAATTCAAAAGATGCAAAATCATGATTTGTCCAAATCTTTGGACGAGAACAAAGTTCCTCGTTAGTCGTCGCATCCCACAACAATATAACCCTAGCTTCAACCACAACCCTCTATAACCTCAACTATAGCTCCAACCCTAATTCTAATCCCACAACCTTAACCCTAGCCTTAACCACAACAATATAACCCTAGCTTTATGTCCACATCCCAGTTTAACCTTAACCCTAGCCTTAACCACAACAATATAACCCTAGCTTTATGTCCACATCCCAGTTTAACCTTAACCCTAGCCTTAACCACAACAATATAACCCTAGCTAAATTTCTTGTTAACAAACTGTAGTTTTGGCAATTTGGTTAGGACATCTACTTTGTGCATGACACAAATAATGTTTCCAACAAATGTTTACAGACAGATTATTTCACTTATAATTCACTGTATCACAATTCCAGTAGGTCAGAAGTTTACATACACTAAGTTGACTGTGCCTTTAAACAGCTTGGAAAATTCCAAAAAATTATGTCATGGCTTTAGAAGCTTCTGATAGGCTAATTGACATCATTTGAGTCAATTGGAGATGTACCTGTGGATGCATTTCAAGGCCTACCTTCAAACTCAGTGCCTCTTTGCTTGACATCATGGGAAAATCAAATGTTCACTGTCTAGCATTAAAAATAACAGATAAATATCTCTGAATCCCCAAAAACATGTCACTACACAACACCAATGGGACAACCCAATTTGCGAGCCCTCAGCAGCAGTTTATACAAAGTATACGAATACATACATATAAAGGCCTAACGTGTTATTCAATAGCAGTTCAATGAAACTGAAAATGTGTGCCACGATTTTGTCATTCGAACGTTTTTTTGCATGGCGCCAAAAGGACAGCATTTACCAATCACAATCCAAGAATGATCCGCATTCCAGTTGTTAAACGTCCAGGTTGATGCCAGATAGGTACACGTACCAACTACCAAGTAAGTATATCACAGGTTAAAAGGAAGAATGACCTAAATGGGACAGTAACGGAAACAATCAGGGGTGTTTTCTCCGGCAATAGGTCATTATCTATAAAACATCCCAATAGGGAGCAGAGCGTTCGGTTTGACTGCTCGGGGGCATATTGACGTGATCTGTTATTAGCTAGCTAGCCAATTTGATGTCAATCAATGTAGCCTTTATGTCTGTCAGCAGCAATCGTGATTGGACACTTAAAAACAATGTTGACAAGGGGATGTTAGCTAACTAGGTACCACTATACACTCACGTGCCAGTTTATTAGGTACACCCATCTAGTACCGGGTCAGACCCACCCCTTTGCCTCCAGAACAGCCTGAATTCTTTGGGGCATTCTACAAGGGATCGGAAACGTCCCACAGGGATGTTGGGCCATGCTGACGCGATGGTATCTAGCCGTTGCTGCAGATTGGACGGCAGTACATGCATGCTGCGAACAGCCCCTTCCATCTCATCCCAAAGATAATCTATTGGGTTGAAGTCTGGGGATTGAGCAGGATACTCAAGTTAACTAAATTCACTGTCATGTTCCAGGCGATGTTTTTCCAATTTTGGTCATCGCGTGCCCACTGGAGCAGCTTCTTCTTGTTTTTAGCTGATAGGAGTGGAACCCGGTGTGGTCGTCTGCTGGTCGCCTGCTCCCATCCGCGACAAGGACAGACGAGTTGTGCATTCCGTTAGTTGTCTGTTTTGGCCCGCCTGTTAGCTTGCACAATTCTTGCCAATTTCCTTCAACCTCTCATCAATGAGCTTTTTTTGCCCACAGGACCGCAGCTGACTGGATGTTTTTGGTTTGTCGCGCCATTCTTGGTAAACTCTAGACATTGTCGTGCGGGAAAAGCCGAGGAGGCTGGCCGTTTCTGAGATACTGGATCCAGCGCACTTGTCACCAACGATCATACCACGCTCAACGGTGCCTAGGTCCATTCTAACATTCTATCGAACAGTAACTGAATGCCTCGATGCCTGTCTGCCTGCTTCATATAATAAGCCACGGCCACGTGACTCACTGTCTATAGGAGCGATCAATTTTCGTGAACGGGAGGGTGTACCTAATAAACTAGCCGCTGAGTGTAATCTTTATTCAACTACACAACGTTTCTACCAGTAGCTTGCAATGTAAACATTACCAGCTAACAAACAGTACATCCTCAAACGCACCCTTCTGCTGCTTGACAGGCAGAGCCCACAAAGGATGGGAAATAACCTAAACCATAGTTGTCAGGTATAGTTCATTTGATCACTCAAATATCGCGACTGTAAATGTGCGCGATTGTTTTGTGTGTATTTCTTTTTTTCTTTTCTTTTTTTTGAATTTTTACCCCTTTTTCTCCCCAATTTCGTGGTATCCAATTGTTGTAGTAGCTACTATCTTGTCTCATCGCTACAACTCCCGTACGGGCTCAGGAGAGACCAAGGTTGAAAGTCATGCGTCCTCCGATACACAACCCAACCAGCCGTACTGCTTCTTAACACAGCGCACATCCAAGGACATCCCTACCGACCAAGCCCTCCCTAACCTGGACGACGCTAAGCCAATTGTGCGTCGCCCCACGGACCTCCCGGTCGCGGCCGGTTACGACAGAGCCTGGGCGCGAACCCAGGGACTCTGATGGCACAGCTGGCGCTGCAGTACAGCGCCCTTAACCACTGCGCCACCCGGGAGGCCCGAACTGTGTATTTCTGATTTATGCTTTTCAAGATATTACAACCAAATAGTTAACATTTATTTAACAATCCCTTGAAAATGGAACGCAGTTGTCAATGATTTTAGCGGAGCTGGGGGTCTCCAATCGAATGCTCTGCACCTTAGTGTGACGTTTTATTGATAATGACCTGTTGTTGGCTACCTGTGATTCTCATCAGTAGGCCTAATGATTATGTCACATTAGGCCATTATTGACAGGGTGTCTGCTGGGTGAAGATAAGGAGGAATTTAGCTTTTTAATATCCTCTCTCCTTCTCTTACAAACTCTGTTTCCCTCTCCCTCCCTCCCTCCCTCCCTCCCTCCCCCTGACTTTTCACTGGGTTGAACTCAGAAATAGAGAATCGTCTAGAGCATAGCCTAATGCTCTGAACATGTCATCCATCACCATTTGGAGCATTTGGAAACAGGGGAGTGTGTTCCGGTGAGTGTGTGCGTCTGCGTGTGTGGATGTAACACCTACTGTTCACAGGTGTTATTGAGATGACTGAGCGTAATGTTAACGCAGAGCGATGAACCAACCAGAACACACAGAAAGAGTCATTTGGAATGAGCCATCTGCAGTGGCAAGCTGTCTGTCTCTTTTAGGTCGGTTTTCAATGCCAAATGCTAGCTGTAACAGATGAATCAGCTCAAAATAATGTACCAAATGCTTCCGTTACCTTGTGGTGTGTACAACACAGGGTCTCAGTCACTGTGGATGGAGGAGCTACAGCTGCCTACTGGTGATGAACTATTGAGTGTACACTGGAGATGGAAAGTTAGGCCTCTACGGAGAAAATAAATCGTTTCAGTAGAAAATACTTCAGTTTCGTAAGTTGTGAAACAGAGACTTTTGTGTATATATACAGAAGGTACAAAACGGTAGGAACACCTTTCCAGAATGACCAGGTGAATCCAGGTTTAAGCTAGGGTATGAACCCTTATTGATGTAACTTCACTTCAGTCAGTGTAGATGAAGGGGAGGAGGCAGGTTAAAGAAGGATTTTCAAGCCTTGAGACATTGATTGTGTACATGTGTATATGTGCCATTCGAATGGGCAAGACAAAAGATTTAAGTGCCTTTGAACGGGGTATGGTAGCAGGTGCTAGGTGCACCGGTTTGAGTGTGTCAAGAACTGCAAAGCTGCTGGGGTTTTCACACTCAACAGTTTCCCGTGTGTATCAAGAATGGTCCTCCACCCAAATGATATCCAGCCAACTTCACACAACTGTGGGAAGCATTGGAGTCAACATGGGCCAACATCCTTGTGGAATGGTTTCAACACCTTGTAGAGTTGCTGAATTGAGGCTGTTCTGAGGGCAAAAGGGGGTGCAACTCAATATTAGGAAGGTGTTCCTAATGTTTTGTACACTCAGTGTCTATAGGACATGCACTTTGCCTTCAAACCCCACGAATTGCCCTCAGTACACTTCAGAAGGAAGAGACCATGGTATGATGTGTCATTGTAGTTTAAAAGACCAGGTTGTGGAAATGCCAGCTTCCATTTATCAGCTCCCGTGATCTGCCTCTCTGTCTGCCCACTAACTTACTCTCAAGGAATTCTTTCCCGGACCAGCACCCCTATTACGACCCTTTGCCCCCGTCTCCCTAGATTCCACTGTCCTGATACCACTCCAGAGGGGCACATGGGGTTGCAGGGTGAGGGAGGGGGTGAGTTGTAACAAACGGCCCCTTTGACCCTTTAGGTCAGGATTAAACACCTTGTAGAGTCCATGCCCTGACAAATTTTATTTGTATTTTTATTTTATTTCACTTTTATTTAACCAGGTAGGCCAGTTGAGAACAAGTTCTCATTTACAAGACCTGGCCAAGATAAAGAAAAGTAGTGCGACAAAAACAACAACACAGAGTTACACATAAACAAATGTAGAATCAATAGAAAAGAAAAATAGAAAAAGCTATGTGCAAATGTAGAAGAGTAGGGAGGTAGGCAATAAAGAAAGGCAAAATAATTACAATTTAGCATTAATACTGGAGTGATAGATGTGCAGATGATGATGTGCAGGTAGAGATACTGGGGAGCAAAAGAGCAAAGATAAATAACAATATGGGGATGAGGTAGTTGGGTGTGCTATTTACAGATTGGCTGTGGACAGGTACAGTGATCGGTAAGCTGCTTTGACAGCTGATGCTTAAAGTTAGAGAGGGAGATATAAGTGATTTTTGCAATTCATTCCAGTCATTGACAGCAGAGAATTGGAAGGAAAGGCGGCCAAAGTGTTGGCTTTGGGGATGACCAGTGCAATATACCTGCTGGAGCGCGTGCTACGGGTGGGTGTTATTATCGTGACCAGTGAGCTAAGGCAGGACTTTACCTAGGAAAGACTTATAGATGACCTGGAGTCAGTGGTTTTGGCAACGGATATGTAGTGAGGGCCAGCCAACGAGAGCATACAGGTCGCAGTGGTGGGTAGTATATGGGGCTTTGGTGATAAAACGGATGGCACTGTGATAGACTGCATCCAGTTTGCTGAGTAGAGTATTGAGGGCTATTTCGTAAATGACATCGCCTATGTCAAGGATCGGTAGGATAGTCAGTTTTACAAGGGTATGTTTGGCAGCATGGGTGAAGGAGGCTTTGTTACGAAATAGGAAGCCGATTCTAGATTTAATTTTGGATTGGAGATGCTTAATATGAGTCTGGAAGGAGAGTTTACAGTCCAAAATACTAGGTATTTGTAGTTGTCCACATACTCTAAGTCAGAACCGTCCAGAGTAGTGATGCTAGTCGGGTGGGCAGGTGCGGGCAGCAATCAGTTGAAAAGCATGAACTTAATTTTACTAGCATTTAAATGCAGTTGGAGAACTCAGAAGCTCGTTTGGAGGTTTGTTAACACAGTGTCCAAAGAAGGGCCAGATGTATACAGAATGGTGTTGTCTGTGTAGAGGTGGATCAGAGAATCACCAGCATCAAGAGCAACATCATTGATGTATACAGAGAAAAGAGTCGGCCCGAGAATTAAACCCTGTGGCACCCCCATTGAGACTGTCAGAGGTCCGGACAACAGGCCCTCCGATTTGACACACTGACCTCTGAGAAGTAGTTGGTGAACCAGACGAGGCAGTCATTTGAGAAGCCAAGGCTATTGAGTCTGCCAATAAGAATGCGGTGATTGACAGAGTCGAAAGCCTTGGCCAGGTCGATAAAGACGGCTGCACAGTACTGTCTTTTATCGATGATATCGTTTAGGACCTTGAGCGTGGCTGAGGTGCACCCATGACCAGCTCGGAAACCATATTGCATAGTGGAGAAGGTACGGTGGGATTCAAAATGGTCGGTGATCTGTTTGTTCAAATCAAATGTTATTTGTCACATACACATGGTTAGCAGATGTTAATGCGAGTGTAGCGAAATGCTTGTGCTTCTAGGTCCGACAATGCAGTAATAACCAACGAGTAACCTAACCTAACAATTTCACAACAGCTACCTTATACACACAAGTGTAAAGGGATGAATAATATGTACAAAAATATATATGAATGAGTGATGGTACAGAACGGCATAGGCAAGATGCAGTAGATGGTATCGTGTACAGTATATACATATGAGATGAGTAATGTAGGGTATGTAAACATTAGATGAAGTGGCATTGTTTAAAGTGGCTAGTGATACATTTTTAACATGTATGGCAGCAGCCACTCAATGTTAGTGGTGTTAGCTGTTTAACAGTCTGATGGCCTTGAGAAAGATGAACAGGGAGTACAGGAGAGAGCTCAGAACGCACCCTTGTGGAGCCCCAGTGTTGAGGATCAGCGGAGTGGAGATGTTGTTACCTACCCTCACCACCTGGGGGCGGCCCTTCAGGAAGTCCAGTACCCAGTTGCACAGGGCGGGGTCGATACCCAGGGTCTCGAGCTTGATGACGAGTTTGGAGGGTACTATGGTCTTAAATGCTGAGCTGTAGTCGATGAACAGCATTCTCACGTAGGTATTCCTCTTGTCCAGATGGGTTAGGGCAGTGTGCAGTGTGGTTGGGATTGCGTCGTCTGTGGACCTATTGGGGCGGTAAGCAAATTGAAGTGGGTCTAGGGTGTCAGGTAGGGTGGAGGTGATATGGTCCTTGACTAGTCTCTCAAAGCACTTCATGATGACGGAAGTGAGTGCTATGGGGCGGTAGTCGTTTAGCTCAGTTACCTTAGCTTTCATGGGAACAGGAACAATGGTGGCCCTCTTGAAACATGTGGGAACAGCAGACTGGGATAAGGATTGATTGAATATGTCCGTAAACACACCAGCCAGCTGGTCTGCGCATGCTCTGAGGACGCAGCTGGGGATGCCGTTTGGGCCTGCAGCCTTGCGAGGGTTAACACGTTTAAATGTTTTACTTACGTCGCCTGCAGTGAAGGAGAGTCCGCAGGTTTTGGTAGCGGGCCGTGTCAGTGGCAGAGTGGTCCTCAAAGCGAGCAAAGAAGTTGTTTAGTCTGCCTGGGAGCAAGACATCCTGGTCCGTGACTGGGCTGGGTTTCTTCTTGTAGTCCGTGATTGACTGTAGACATTCCACATACCTCTTGTGTCTGAGCCGTTGAATTAAAACTCTACTTTGTCTCTATACTGAGGCTTAGCTTGTTTGATTGCCATGCGGAGGGAATAGCTACACTGTTTGTATTCGGTCATGTTTCCGGTCACCTTGCCCTGGTTAAAAGCAGTGGTTCGCGCTTTCAGTTTCACACGAATGCTGCCATCAATACACGGTTTCTGGTTTGGGAATGTTTTAATAGTTGCTGTGGGTACGACATCGCCAATGCTTTTTTTTGTACTTGCTAATGAACTCGCTCACAGAATCAGCGTATTCGTCAATGTTGTTGTTTGACGCAATGCTGAACATATCCCAATCCACGTGATCAAAGCAATCTTGAAGCGTGGAATCGGATTGGTCGGACCAGCGTTGAACAGACCTGAGAGCGGGAGCTTCCTGTTTTAGTTTCTGTCTATAAGCTGGAAGTAACAAAATGGAGTCGTGGTCAGCTTTTCTGAAAGGAGGGCAGGGGAGGGCCTTATATGCGCCACAGAAGTTAGAATAACTGTCATGCCCTGACCTTAGAGCTTTTTATGTCTCTATTTTGGTTTGGTCAGAGTGTGATTTGGGTGGGCATTCTATGTTCCTTTTTCTATGTTTTTGTATTACTTTATTCTTGGCCGGGTATGGTTCTCAATCAGGGACAGCTGTCTATCGTTGTCTCTGATTGGGAAGCATACTTAGGTAGTTTTTCCCCACATGGTTTTTAAAAAAAAATTTTTTATTCTGTTTAGTGTTTTGCACCTTTCAGGACTGATGAGATATTGGATGGACAGGGACCCTGGAGACAGGCTGGGGAATATCGCCGCCCGAAGGAAGAACTAGAGGCAGCTAAAGCTGAGAGGCGGCAATATGAGGCAAGGCAGCGCAGTAGGCATGAGAGGCAGCCCCCAATTTTTTGGGGGGGAGGCACACGGGGTGAATGGCGGAGTCAGACGATAGACCTGAGCCAACTCCCCGTGCTTACCGGAAGCAGCATGGTACTGGTCAGGCACCGTGTTATGCGGTGAAGCGCACAGTGTCTCCAGTGCGCGCTTATAGCCCGGAGTGCTATATGCCAGCCCCCCGCAAGTGCCATGCGAGAGTGGGCATCCAGCCAGGGTGGATTGTGTCAGCTCAGCGCATTTGGTCTTCGGTGCGCCGTTTCGGCCCAGGGTATCCTGCGCTGGCTCTGCGTACTGTGTCTTCGGGCCGCTGGGAGGGTTCAGTTCGTCCTATGTCTGCACTCCGCCCGTGCCGGGCGAAAGTGGGCATTGAGCCTAATGGAGAGGTGCGAGTGTTAGGCACCAGATCTCCAGTGCTCCCCCACAGCCCGGTTCGACCTGTGCCTGCACTCTGGAGGGGCCGGGCTAAAGTGGGCATTCAGCCTGGAGGAGTGGTGCCAAGGCTGTGCACCAGAGCTCCAGTGCTCCCCCACAGCCCGGTTCATCTGGTGCCTCCTCTACGCACTATGCCTCCTGTAGGTCTCCCCAGCCTGGTCGGCCCTGTGGCAGCCCCACGCACCATGCTGTCTCTGCGTCTCGTCCCTCCAGAGTCGCCCTCCAGTCCGGACCCTCCAGCGACGCCCTCCAGTCCGGAGCCTCCAGTGTTGCCCTCCAGTCAGGAGCTTCCAGCAACACACTCCAGTCCGAAGCCTCCAGTGTCGCCCTCCAGAGGCGCCCTTCAGTCCGGAGCTTCCAGAGGCGCCCTTCAGTCCGGAGCTTCCAGAGGCGCCCTTCAGTCCGGAGCTTCCAGAGGCGCCCTTCAGTCCGGAGCTTCCAGAGGCGCCCTTCAGTCCGGAGCTTCCAGAGGCGCCCTTCAGTCCGGGGCTCCCGCTACGAGGGTCGGCGGCGAGGGTCCCTGCTCTAGAGGCGCCACCTAAGTGGGCCAAGCCAGAGGTGGAGCAGGGTCTACGTCCCTCACCAGAGCCGCCACCGCGGAGAAATGCCCACCCAGGCCCACCCCTATAGGTTCAGGATTTGCGGCCGGAGTCTGCACCTTTGGGGGGGGTACTGTCACGCCCTGACCTTGGAGCTTTTTATGTCTCTATTTTGGTATGGTCAGGGTATGATTTGGGTGGGCATTCTATGTTCCTTTTTCTATGTTTTTGTATTTCTTTGTTTTTGGCTGGGTATGGTTCTCAATCAGGGACAGCTGTCTATCGTTGTAGCTGTCTATACTTAGGTAGCTTTTCCCCACGTGCTTTTGTGGGTAGTTAATTTCTGTTTAGTGTTTTCACCTTACAGGACTGTTTCGGTTATTCTCTTGTTTATTTTTGTTATAGTGTTCAGTTTTAATAAAACAAGCATGAACACTTACCACGCTGCGCTTTGGTCCGATGATTCCTCTTCTTCAGACAACAAAAACCATTACAATAACAATGATGGTAGCACAATCGATATGCTGATAGAATTTAGGGAGTCTTGTTAAAATCCCCAGCTACAATGAATGCAGGCTCAGGATATGTGGTTTCCAGTTTACATAGAGTCAAATAAAGTTTGTTCAGGGCCATTGTTGTGTTTGCTTGGGGGGGGAATACATGCGGCTGTGATTATAATCGAAGAGAATTCTCTTGGTAGATAATGTGGTCGACATTTGTGAGGACTTCTAAGTCAGGTGAACAGAAGGACTTGAGTTCCTGTATGTTGTTATGATCACACCACGTCGCCTTAATCATAAGGCATACCCCCCCGCCCCTCTTCTTACCAGAAAGATGTTTGTTTCTGTCGGCGCGATGCGTCAAGAAACCTGCTGGCTGTACCGACTCCAATAGCGTGTCTCGAGTGAGCCATGTTTCCGTGAAGCAAAGAACGTTACAGTCTCTGATGTCTCTCTGGAATGCTACCCTTGCTCGGATTTCATCAACCTTGTTGTCAAGAGACTGGACATTGGCGAGTAGTATGCTCAGGAGCAGGGCGCGATCCATTGTCCCGGGTGGTGGGCAAAACATAGGATCCACTTCGAGAACGTCGTATTCCTGGTCGTAATGATGGTGAGTTGACGTTGTTCTTATATCCAGTAGTTCCTCCCAACTGTATGTAATAAAAACATAAGATTACCTGGGGTACCTGACCGCGGCAGCTTTCCAATCTTTGGGGATCTCAGACGATAAGAAAGAGAGGTTGAATCGGCTAGTAATGGGGCTCGCAACAATTTCAGCTGATAATTTTAGAAAGAGAGGGTCCAGATTGTCTAGCCCAGCTCATTTGTAGGCATCCAGATTTTGCAGCTCTTTCAGAACATCAGCTGTCTGGATTTGGGTGAAGGAGAAGCTGGGGGGGGGGTTGGGCAAGTTTCTGCAGGGGGTGCTGAGATATTGGCGGGGGTAGGGGTAGCCAGGTGGAAAGCATGGCCAGCTGTAGAAAAATGCTTATTGAAATGATCGATTGTCATAGATTTATCGGTGGTGACAGTGTTTCATAGCTTCATTGCAGTGGGCAGCTGGGAGGAGGTGCTCCTTATTCTCCATGGACCTTACAGTGTCCCAAAATGTTTTGTAATTAGTGCTACAGGACGCACATTTCTGTTTGAAAAAGCTAGCGTTAGCTTTCCTAACTGACTGAGTATATTGAAGCTGTTCTGAGGGTGAAAGGGGGTGCAACTCAATATTACGAAGGTGTTCCTAATGTTTTGTACACTCAGTGTTTACCCAGAGCAGTGATGTGCAGGAGGGAGAGGGAGGGCTAGTAAGTGGGATAACAGGTAGTTAGTGAGAGAAGCAGTGAGCTTGTTGGGCTCATGGCCCAACACACGAGACGAGACGCCTGTCTCAGAAGAGCTGATTACAGTACAGTCTCTCTCTCTCTCGCTTCTCTTTTCTCTCTCCTCTTTGCTCAGCTGATGAAAGTGCTGAAAAGGGGTTTCTGTGTTTATATTAGCATCTCAGGAGTGTGGAACTCTGAATTTACAGAATGAACTTTTCTCGGACCACACGTTGTGAATGTCTGATGCTGCGAGGTGCAGTGCAGTGTGATTTGAAGATTCTGCATAGAGATTAAAAGGTGTGTGTGTGTGTGTGTGTGTGTGTGTGTGTGTGTGTGTGTGTGTGTGTGTGTGTGTGTGTGTGTGTGTGTGTGTGTGTGTGTGTGTGTGTGTGTGTGTGTGTGTGTGTGTGTGTGTGTGTGTGTGTGTGTGTGTGTGTGTGTGTGTGTGTGTGTGTGTGTGTGTGTGTGTGTGTGTGTGTGTGCGTGTGTGTGTGTGTACGTGTGTGTGAATTTCATAGAACTACACTATTCATTTTTCAAACCAGGTCTAACTGAGGGTTATTTTCATTGTGAAGTACTTTGGGAGAATAGAATCAATATTACATGGCCTAAATTCCCTGCAGCATCTCCGACGTCCCTAGACTACTTACACAAAACATTTTCAGGAAATGGATATATCTTCATCCGACAGTAATGCTAAAGTACCACCAGAGTTTCTCTTACATTTACGACCCAATAATTTATTTACTTTCTCTTAATATTTTATACAGACTGCGGTTACCTGGCTTCTTGCACTACAACAGATCCCAAAATAATATTTTCCTTACATCCCTCTCTCTTTTCCTCCCTCCCTCACCTGCTTAGTCAGCTCCCTCCTTCTCTTTAGAGGCCATTTCTCCAAATGAGGAGACCAGGGAAGGGCAGGGAGAAACAAGAGAAGCGGAGGAGCAAGACAGGAACCTGTGCAATTCTAAAACTGCTGACCTTTATCCTTTGTTTGTGTTTTTCTCTCACTTTTCTTTATTCTCTCCGGTAAACAATTAAATGTGGATCAGGAGTGAAGCCCTTCCCGTCTGCTGACGTGGGGGTTTGGCCCCCCCCACCCCGTTCCCCCAGGTGCCCCCCGTTGGCTTAGCTATACCGCAACACCTAAAACAGCCTTTGATCTGAATTGACTGTGTGCATTGCTGCCTGGTATACAAAGCTTTGTGATGAAATGAGTGCTGTAGTGTAAATCCGGTCCAAGTTGATCAAAGACTTTATACGCTTTGATATATATGCCCCTTGGGATTTGATCGGCCATCTTGGTCATTGTTTATAACAGAACTGGAATGGCTCACTTTAATATGCTTTGGTTTAGGTAAAAATCTGTCGTTCTGCCCATGAGCAAAGCAGATAACCCACAGTTCCCAGGGCACCGAAGATGTGGATGTGGATTAAGGCAGCCCTCTGCGCCGCTGTGATTCAGAGGAGTTGGGTTAAATGTGGAAGTCACAGTTCAGTTGAATGCTTGTACAACTGACTAGGTATGCCCCTTCCCCTTTTTCATCAGTTCCTACTAATGTTTGGTGGGTTATGGTTGTGAATATCAATTCCACATGTGTTTCTGCTGGAAACGGACTGGTCAAAGGGACAGTTTGGGCAGTATGATGTACAAATCCACTCTTCAGAGATGTCTCATTATGAATGGTAAGCAGAGCAGCAAAAACAGAGATCCATCTTTAACCCAGTGGGTCTGTCTGTATTGGGGTTGTTGCACTGAATTATAATGATTAGGCTAATAATGGGGGCCTCAAGGAAGAAAATGGGCCGGTGTGTTAGAAATGCCAGGGCTGATTTCTGGTCCCAGTCTGCCCCTGGTTCCAGTTCTTTGTTTTGTTTTGCTGCTCTGCTTACCATTCATAATGAGACATCTCTGAAGAGTGGATATGTACATCATAGAGTTGTTTTGCTTCCCTGGCTTTTTCTCATTTGCACTTCACATCATTTTCCTCTTTCACATAGGGGGAGTGTTTACTTGCTCGGAATGCTAACTAATGCTGTTTTCTACAGTTTGAGTTTCACCCAACCTCCTCTTCCTTCATCATCCTAATCTCCTGTTTCACCCCTGCTCTCTAGCACCCCAATGCAGCGAGGCTCCGACTCCACGTCCTTTTCCCAGTATTACACACACATTGTAAATGATTAACCTCGAGTGAATTATCACCCTCCTCCCGCTGTGCTCCTCAGCCCCAAATAGAATTTTGATCTGTGTTCATCAATTATCCGATGGCGGCTTGTCGCCCCAACTGTACCCAGCCCGTCCATGGTGTCCGCTCGCGTTCTTCAAGCACTCGATCAGTAGCCATAGAATTGCAGGGGATTATTCTCTCTCAGAGCAGGAGAGCCGAGTGCTGTCAAGTTCATTTAAAGGTGGGGAAAATAGGTCTTTCAAATGCAAGTGATTTTCTTGCCGTCTTTCTTGCCTTTGTCCGATGTCCTATTGGCACAATTCACGGTCAAAAAGAAAACCCTTCTGTTGGACGAAAACGTTTTTAAACCATTATGCTGTTAACCCTCAGGAAATGACGGCAGTCCAGAGAGGACATATAACAAATTAGCTCGTTATGTCAAGATCACGAGAGAAACTCTAGGCATATTAATAATAATTAAACAGCGGTGTCATAGTTAACCAGTTGCCGTATGACTCTACAAATATCTATTAGAGCAATTCTGTTGTAAGTAGCCATGTGCTACTCCATTTCAGGCCGGGGTCTCCTTATCAAAGCTTCAGCAATTACAGGCAAGCAATGGCAAACTGAGGAATTACAAATGCCAAACAAACTGCATGCGTTACAGTATGCTGTCCTTCAGCACCACATTTTGCCCAACGTTTTTGGCTGAAATGACAAATAGACTGTAGCCTACATGAAGTGTAGGAGTATTTAGAAACCACAAGTGATTCCCTTCACCTGTTCTTCTATTTCTATCTGCTACTTGTTAATTGCTGTATGTGACTGTGTTTTTGCTGCTATTGACAGGCCAACTTCCCTGTTAAAACTATTAAAGAGATTCAAGTGATTGGTAGTCTGACAGACATAATGCATTTTTTTTGCCTGAGTTAATGCCTGATCAAAATAAAAATGGAGGCATTGATCCACCATTGGCTCTGCTGCTTCAGCCATACCGTCAATCTATCTTCAATATGTCCACTCCTCTTCATTTATTTTTTATTTTACCTTTATTTAACTAGGCAAGTCAGTTAAGAACAAATTCTTATTTTCAATGACAGCCTAGGAACAGAGGGTTAACTGCCTTGTTCAGGGGCAGAATGAGAGATTTGTACCTTGTCAGCTCGGGGGTTTGAACTTGAAACCTTCCGGTTATTAGTCCAACGCTCTAACCACTAGGCTACCCTGCCGCCTCTACACTCTAACCACTAGG
The DNA here is from genome assembly GCF_034236695.1 of Oncorhynchus nerka. Lineage (NCBI taxonomy): Eukaryota > Metazoa > Chordata > Actinopteri > Salmoniformes > Salmonidae > Oncorhynchus > Oncorhynchus nerka. Next base: position 5,660,756 of record NC_088414.1, on the reverse strand, counting down.
CTACCCTGCCGCCTCTACACTCTAACCACTAGGCTACCCTGCCGCCTCTACACTCTAACCACTAGGCTACCCTGCCGCCTCTACACTCTAACCACTAGGCTACCCTGCCGCCTCTACACTCTAACCACTAGGCTACCCTGCCGCCTCTACACTCTAACCACTAGGCTACCCTGCCGCCTCTACACTCTAACCACTATGCTACCCTGCCGCCTCTACACTCTAACCACTAGGCTACCCTGCCGCCTCTACACTCTAACCACTAGGCTACCCTGCCGCCTCTACACTCTAACCACTAGGCTACCCTGCCGCCTCTACACTCTAACCACTAGGCTACCCTGCCGCCTCTACACTCTAACCACTAGGCTACCCTGCCGCCACTACACTCTAACCACTAGGCTACCCTGCCGCCTCTACACTCTAACCACTAGGCTACCCTGCCGCCTCTACACTCTAACCACTAGGCTACCCTGCCGCCCCATAGAGGTTATCTCTTGATAAAACAACGTTTGTTATGTGGCGATCACGAACCAATTAATTGTTTTAATTAATTTGTCCTCTCTGGACTTCTATATGAAATAGCCTTAATTTTAAAGAGTTTTTTTCCATTTTCTTTGCGTCCACAACAACAAGGGAATCAGGCAGCCATGGCATGACATACAGTGCCTTCGGAAAGTATTCAGACCCCTTGACTTTTCCCACATTTTGTTACATTACAGTCTTATTCTAAAATGTATTCAATTGTTTTTTCCCCTCATCAATCCACGCACAATACCCCATAATGACAAAGCAAGTAAAAAACTGAAATATCACATTTACATAAGTATTCATATCCTTTACTTCGGTACTTTGTTGAAGCACCTTTGGCAGTGATTACAGCCTCGAGTCTTCTAGGGTATGAAGCTACAAGCTTTGCACACCTGTATTTGGGGAGTTTCTCGCATTCTCTGCAGATCCTCTCAAGCTCTGTCAGGTTGGATGGGGAGCGTTGCTGCACAATTATATTCAGGTCTCTCCAGAGATGTTTGATCAGGTTCAAGTCCAGGCTCTGGCTGGGCCACTCAATGACATTCAGACTTGTTCCGAAGCCACTCCTGCGTTTTCTTGGCTGCGTGCTTAGGGTCGTTGTCCTGTTGGAAGGTGAACCATTGCTCCGTTCATCTTTGCCTGACTAGTCTCCTAGTCCCTGCCACTGAAAGAAATCCCCACAGCATGATGCCAGGTTTCCTCCAGATGTGATGCTTGGCATTCAGGCCAAAGAGTTCAATCTTGGCTTCATCAGTCCAGAGAATCTTTTTTCTCATGGTCTGAGAGTCTTTAGGTGCAATTTGGCAAACTCCAAGTGGGCTGTCATGTGCCTTTTACTGAGGAGTGGTTTATGTCTGGCCACTCTACCATAAAGGCCTGATTGGTGGAGTGCTGCAGAGATGTAAATAAGGCAATAACCTTTCTAAAAACCTGTTTCCGCTTTGTCATTATGGGGTATTGTGATGTCATTATGGGGTATTGTGATGTCATTATGGGGTATTGTGATGTCATTATGGGGTATTGTGTGTAGATTGATGCGGAAATATTTATTTAATTCATTTTAGAATACGGCTGTAATGTCACAAAATGTGGAAAAAGTCAAGGGGTCTGAATACTTTCCGAAGGCACTGTCTCAATCGTCTGGAGTAAGCAACAGGGGAATCACCTTTAGATTCCCCTGTTGCAGTAAAAAAGGAAATATGAGAATTGCAGAATGATCTCCAAGCCCATTTTCTGAGTGAATAACCACATATTGTTTTGAATTATTCAACAGATTGGTTTTAGCCAGGCACCAACTAAAGACCTTAAGCTAATGAGGCTAATGAGCAAAATTGTGTAAATCTTTTTTTCATCCATGGAAAGTCCAGTTCAATTAAATACACACAAGTCAATTCATGCATTTTATTACAATGCTTCAAATTTGTGACAAGTAAGCAAGATCCTAGTTTCCCATAGCAACTAAAATCACAAAATATAAACAGAGTATTGTATGGATTTGAAAACAAAATGTATCCCCACAAAAAGGGTGAAGCAAAATCGTTATTGTACAAGCATGACAAGACATAAAGGCATTTCATATAAACTGATACACAACTGCAGTTAAAGTCTTGCTGAAGTTAGTGTTTCATTGAGTTTAGTATTATTGCATTCACATCCTGAGAGGGAGGGATAGTGCTCTTTCCTCTGCCTACTTAACGCCAGTACTGAACACCACTGTACACTAACCCTTACCTAACACCTGCCAACTCTGTTCATCAACAACAGAAAATATATGACATTACAAACGAGAAAGAATGAGCGAAAGAAAGAGTGTAGTTTGGTCCTCACCCACACAATGGCACAATTCAGCCATCCTATTGACTTCAGCCACATACTGTAACAGTCAGTTCTAGTGCAAAGTCATCCTGACTCCTGTAATCCTGACTCAATGTAATCGTAACTCGTCTCCTGTCCCATCAGCTCCCCTGCTGCAGTCCATCAGCGGCCATTACCTCACTGCCAAATGACATCATTCAGATGTTGGACAGAGAGAGGAATTTCATTTTGCGTGCGTCGCCACGTGGCTGATGAAAGAGAGGAGGAGCAGTCCCTGTTCAATGATGATAGGAGGCAGCTTTGAAAGAGAAGAGAGAGTGGACAAATCCTTATGCACTATTTACAATCAAATGCTTCTTCCTTAACTTCAAGTGGAAAATACAATAATATCATACAATTTAAGAGCCGGGGGGGGTCATCCGGTTCTGTTTCAGAGAGTCACACAGTGTCAGCAGGGAGAGCTGCAATGGGAGCCCTGCATGTGTTACTGTAAAGGTCCTGAAGTATAAAGTGCCTCTGTTGTATGAGACTTTGGAGTGGCTGCCTGCTGCAGTCCACATGATCCTGGAGGGGTTTGGGGGTACACGGTGACCCCACACCCTCACCCCGTGGTCAGGTCTGAGTCGGGGGATTCCAGGCTCTCAGCGATGTCCTCCAACTCGTCCAGCAGCTCTGAGAAGGAGGGTCTCCGAAACGCATCCATCTGAACCACAGGACAAGAGGACAACAAGCGTTAGCTTCTGCAGTCTTTCTCACACTCTTGTCATTGATTCTATTACCATGTTCAGATGCTGTCAAAGTGCATTCTAGCGCTACGCACAGAAACACAGACGGTGCGCCTTTTTAAATTGAATTTTCCAGACGATCACGGAGATCGCATTCATGATAAAAGCTGCGGATATTGGCTCAAACTTAAATCACTTTAAAGGGGACACCTAAATAATTGGTCGGTCCCCTCCCCTCCAGTCCACACTGACCAGACAGCAGTTGGCTGACAGCTCCAGGATGTGTCGTGGACAGCCCTGCACCATCTTACTGAAGGCCTCCATGTCTAGACCATAGTCCTGCAGAGAGAACAAACACGACGTCAAATGCATTGTACACCTTTTGTACAACATGTGTGTGTATGGGGCCATAGATTATCACTAAGTAGTTACAGGTTAGAGAGCTAGATCAGGTAACCAATGTCATGGCAAACAAGGTAAGTTATGAGACCACAACTATTGCTGTAGGCTACTTTTTATATCCGGGGCCTACTGACGAATTTGCAGAACAAGTACTGTATGGATAGGATAACAGGGTGACTAACATCCTGCGGTCCTCCCACTTCCAATGACAAATGTCACAAAACATAACACATTTAAGTGAAACCTCAACGAGCACATTAAAGTCTCTACTCCCGGTTTCGACAGACAATGTCACTGTCACTAATGGTGCTATCAAGTCACTAGACTTGTGGATGTGTGTGTGTGTGTGTGTGTGTGTGTGTGTGTGTGTGTGTGTGTGTGTGTGTGTGTGTGTGTGTGTGTGTGTGTGTGTGTGTGTGTGTGTGTGTGTGTGTGTGTGTGTGTGTGTGTGTGTGTGTGTGTGTGTGTGTGTGTGTGTGTATGTGTTCAACTATATTTGTGGGGACCACAGGAAGAGTAAACAAACCAACATTTGACCAACTGGGGACATTTTGTTGGTCCCCACAATGTCAAATGCTACTTCTGGGGGGTTTAAGGTTCCAATGAATGTTAGAATTAGGCTTAAGGTTCGTTTTAGGGTTCTCGAACTAGGGTTAAGGTTAGGCTTTTGTGTTAATGTTAGGGTACAGGTTGTGTTTAAGGGTTAAGGAAGTGTGTGTGGTTGTGTTCACCCGCGTTCTGGGAAGGATCTCAGGATCTGCTGGGATCCGGCCCAGAATCTCACACAGCATGATCCCAAAAGAGAAGACGTCCACCTGGAGAAAAAGCAGTTATCTTGTTTACTCAACTTCCATTATTACATTGTTATGAATTACTACATGTGTTAAATGAAGGTTAAATAGACAGTAAAAAGCACTAAACTGGGATGCAGAGAGTGTGTGTAGGCTACCAACCTTGTTAAATGAAGGTTAAATAGACAGTAAAAAGCACTAAACTGGGATGCAGAGAGTGTGTGTAGGCTACCAACCTTGTTAAATGAAGGTTAAATAGACAGTAAACTGGGATGCAGAGAGTGTGTGTAGGCTACCAACCTTGTTAAATGAAGGTTAAATAGACAGTAAACTGGGATGCAGAGAGTGTGTGTAGGCTACCAACCTTGTTAAATGAAGGTTAAATAGACAGTAAACTGGGATGCAGAGAGTGTGTGTAGGCTACCAACCTTGTTAAATGAAGGTTAAATAGACAGTAAAAAGCACTAAACTGGGATGCAGAGAGTGTGTGTAGGCTACCAACCTTGTTAAATGAAGGTTAAATAGACAGTAAAAAGCACTAAACTGGGATGCAGAGAGTGTGTGTAGGCTACCAACCTTGTTAAATGAAGGTTAAATAGACAGTAAAAAGCACTAAACTGGGATGCAGAGAGTGTGTGTAGTACCAACCTTGCGGTCGTAGGGTTCCCCTCGGAGCATCTCGGGGGCCATCCAGAAGGCAGATCCCACCAGAGACATCTTCCTCTCGGGGTCGTTGACTGGCAGTTCCACCATCACCTCTCTGGCCAGACCAAAGTCTGTCACCACCGCCTCCCTGCCCCGATACGTCTCCCGGATCAGACAGTTCTGAACACACAATGTTCAGACAACAGTTTATATATATATATAATATATATAATATATACAAAATATGCAAGTATAGTGTAGAGAATCATTCTAGCATCTAAATTGCTGAGAAATATATTTTCCGTAACCAAAAATATTGTATTTTCAGCTGTTAGAAGCTGGTGTACAGAACCGAAAGTAAAAAAGAGACACAGAAACGGGAAGCATAAAAATAGAGCACACTGTGTTCATTTTGTCGGGTCGCCCAAAAAGTTGCAGCTTGAAACGTACAGTAGATATTCATAGAGCCGGTGTTCACGAGAAACACAATCATTGAAGTCATACAGTAGTCACACCGCAGTGCAACATGTTGACCACAAGAGGTCAGTGTGACACTTCTACATCCACACAACAAGGCATCATCCATTCGATAAATGTCTCTTTGCAGGAGGTAGCAACCTAATTCCATAGAAAGTGTGTGTGTGTGTGTGTGTGTGTGTGTGTGTTTCTACATGATAGGAAACATCTCTTTATTCAGTGTTGAGTGTTGACAGGTATGAATTATCACTGTACTGGAGGTCAAACCACAAGATTCTCAAATGTACAAAGAAGGCACAGGGACAGAGAATAGAACACAGTCATAACATTGGATACAACTGTCAAAACACACTTAAGATTACTGATCTGCATGAACAGCAAGAGATCTTCAACCAAGATCTCAGCGATCACTGCCTCATTGCCTGCATCCGTGTCAGCGGTCAAACGACCTCCACTCATCACTGTAAAACGCTCCCTGAAACACTTCAGCGAGCAGGCCTTTCTAATCGACCTGGCCGGGGTGTCCTGGAAGGATATTGATCTCATCCCGTCAGTAGAGGATGCCTGGATATTTTTTTTAAATGCCTTCCTAACAATCTTAAATAAACATGCCCCATTCAAGAAAATTAGAACCAGGAACAGATATAGCCCTTGGTTCTCCCCAGACCTGACTGCCCTTAACCAACACAAAAACATCCTATGGCGTTCTGCATTAGCATCGAACAGCCCCCGTGATATGCAGCTGTTCAGGGAAGCTAGAAACCGTTATACACAGGCAGTTAGAAAAGCCAAGGCTAGCTTTTTCAAGCAGAGATTTGCTTCCTGCAACACTAACTCTAAAAAGTTCTGGGACACTGTAAAGTCCATGGGGAATAAGAACACCTCCTCCCAGCTGCCCACTGCACTGAAGATAGGAAACACTGTCACCACTGATAAATCCACCATAATTGAGAATTTCAATAAGCATTTTTCTACGGCTGGCCATGCTTTCCACCTGGCAACTCCTACCCCGGTCAACAGCACTGCACCCCCAACAGCAACTCGCCCAAGCCTTCCCCATTTCTCCTTCTCCCAAATCCATTCAGCTGAAGTTCTGAAAGAGCTGAAAAATCTGGACCCCTACAAATCAGCCGGGCTAGACAATCTGGACCCTTTCTTTCTAAAATTATCTGCCGAAATTGTTGCCACCCCTATTACTAGCCTGTTCAACCTCTCTTTCGTGTCATCTGAGATTCCCAAAGATTGGAAAGCAGCTGCGGTCATCCCCCTCTTCAAAGGGGGGGACACTCTTGACCCAAACTGCTACAGACCTATATCTATCCTACCATGCCTTTCTAAGGTCTTTGAAAGCCAAGTCAACAAACAGATTACCGACCATTTCAAATCTCACCATACCTTCTCTGCTATGCAATCTGGTTTCAGAGCTGGTCATGGGTGCACCTCAGCCACGCTCAAGGTCCTAAACGATATCTTAACCGCCATCGATAAGAAACATTACTGTGCAGCCGTATTCATTGATCTGGCCAAGGCTTTCGACTCTGTCAATCACCACATCCTCATCAGCAGACTCGACAGCCTTGGTTTCTCAAATGATTGCCTCGCCTGGTTCACCAACTACTTCTCTGATAGAGTTCAGTGTGTCAAATCGGAGGGTCTGCTGTCCGGACCTCTGGCAGTCTCTATGGGGGTGCCACAGGGTTCAATTCTTGGACCGACTCTCTTCTCTGTATACATCAATGAGGTCGCTCTTGCTGCTGGTGAGTCTCTGATCCACCTCTACGCAGACGACACCATTCTGTATACTTCCGGCCCTTCTTTGGACACTGTGTTAACAACCCTCCAGGCAAGCTTCAATGCCATACAACTATCCTTCCTTGGCCTCCAATTGCTCTTAAATACAAGTAAAACTAAATGCATGCTCTTCAACCGATCGCTACCTGCACCTACCCGCCTGTCCAACATCACTACTCTGGACGGCTCTGACTTAGAATACGTGGACAACTACAAATACTTAGGTGTCTGGTTAGACTGTAAACTCTCCTTCCAGACCCATATCAAACATCTCCAATCCAAAGTTAAATCTAGAATTGGCTTCCTATTTCGCAACAAAGCATCCTTCACTCATGCTTCCAAATATACCCTTGTAAAATTGACCATCCTACCAATCCTCGACTTTGGCGATGTCATTTACAAAATAGCCTCCAATACCCTACTCAACAAATTGGATGCAGTCTATCACAGTGCAATCCGTTTTGTCACCAAAGCCCCATATACTACCCACCATTGCGACCTGTACGCTCTCGTTGGCTGGCCCTCGCTTCATACTCGTCGCCAAACCCACTGGCTCCAGGTCATCTACAAGACCCTGCTAGGTAAAGTCCCCCCTTATCTCAGCTCGCTGGTCACCATAGCATCTCCCACCTGTAGCACACGCTCCAGCAGGTATATCTCTCTAGTCACCCCCAAAACCAATTCTTTCTTTGGCCGCCTCTCCTTCCAGTTCTCTGCTGCCAATGACTGGAACAACTACAAAAATCTCTTAAATTGGAAACACTTATCTCCCTCACTAGCTTTAAGCACCAACTGTCAGAGCATCTTACAGATTACTGCACCTGTACATAGCCCACCTATAATTTAGCCCAAACAACTACCTCTTTCCCAACTGTATTTAATTAATTTATTTATTTTGCTCCTTTGCACCCCATTATTTTTATTTCTACTTTGCACATTCTTCCATTGCAAAACTACCATTCCAGTGTTTTACTTGCTATATTGTATTTACTTTGCCACCATGGCCTTTTTTGCCTTTACCTCCCTTCTCACCTAATTTGCTCACATTGTATATAGACTTGTTTTTTTTTACTGTATTATTGACTGTATGTTTGTTTTACTCCATGTGTAACTCTGTGTCGTTGTATATGTCGAACTGCTTTGCTTTATCTTGGCCAGGTCGCAATTGTAAATGAGAACTTGTTCTCAACTTGCTTACCTGGTTAAATAAAGGTGAAATAAAAAAATAAAAAAATAAAAAATATGAAACCAGCTGGTTTCGCAGGCTGCCTCATAATCCGGTCTGAAATGTCCCTTCACCGGCCATCCTCTCTGAACAGTGAATTATTGAGATGTGACCTGGGGGCCAAGGTGGCCATTTTGTTGTCCCGATACTAGTGATGACAGAGCGGAACAGTAACGTTTGACGTCTGTGACAGTGATTTAGACTGTATCCGTATGTAGACCTATGGGTCAGTGATTTAGACTGTATCCGTATGTAGACCTATGGGTCAGTGATTTAGACTGTATCCGTATGTAGACCTATGGGTCAGTGATTTAGACTGTATCCGTATGTAGACCTATGGGTCAGTGATTTAGACTGTATCCGTATGTAGACCTATGGGTCAGTGATTTAGACTGTATCCGTATGTAGACCTATGGGTCAGTGATTTAGACTGTATCCGTATGTAGACCTATGGGTCAGTGATTTAGACTGTATCCGTATGTAGACCTATGGGTCAGTGATTTAGACTGTATCCGTATGTAGACCTATGGGTCAGTGATTTAGACTGTATCCGTATGTAGACCCATGGGTCAGTGATTTAGACTGTATCCGTATGTAGACCTATGGGTCAGTGATTTAGACTGTATCCGTATGTAGACCTATGGGTCTGTATCCGTATGTAGACCTATGGGTCTGTATCCGTATGTAGACCTATGGGTCTGTATCCGTATGTAGACCTATGGGTCTGTATCCGTATGTAGACCTATGGGTCTGTATCCGTATGTAGACCTATGGGTCTGTATCCGTATGTAGACCTATGGGTCAGTGGCTAGACAGAGATGACGTCTGTGACAGTGATTTAGACTGTATCCATATGTAGACCTATGGGTCAGTGATTTAGACTGTATCCGTATGTAGACCTATGGGTCAGTGATTTAGACTGTATCCGTATGTAGGCCTATGGGTCAGTGATTTAGACTGTATCCGTATGTAGACCTATGGGTCAGTGATTTAGTCTGTATCCGTATGTAGACCTATGGGTCAGTGATTTAGACTGTATCCGTATGTAGACCTATGGGTCAGTGATTTAGACTGTATCCGTATGTAGACCTATGGGTCAGTGATTTAGACTGTATCCGTATGTAGACCTATGGGTCAGTGATTTAGACTGTATCCGTATGTAGACCTATGGGTCAGTGATTTAGACTGTATCCGTATGTAGACCTATGGGTCAGTGATTTAGACTGTATCCGTATGTAGACCTATGGGTCAGTGATTTAGACTGTATCCGTATGTAGACCCATGGGTCAGTGATTTAGACTGTATCCGTATGTAGACCTATGGGTCAGTGATTTAGACTGTATCCGTATGTAGACCTATGGGTCTGTATCCGATGTAGACCTATGGGTCTGTATCCGTATGTAGACCTATGGGTCTGTATCCGTATGTAGACCTATGGGTCTGTATCCGTATGTAGACCTATGGGTCTGTATCCGTATGTAGACCTATGGGTCAGTGGCTAGACAGAGATGACGTCTGTGACAGTGATTTAGACTGTATCCATATGTAGACCTATGGGTCAGTGATTTAGACTGTATCCGTATGTAGACCTATGGGTCAGTGATTTAGACTGTATCCGTATGTAGACCTATGGGTCAGTGATTTAGTCTGTATCCATATGTAGACCTATGGGTCAGTGATTTAGACTGTATCCGTATGTAGACCTATGGGTCAGTGGCTAGACAGAGATGACGTCTGTGACAGTGATTTAGACTGTATCCGTATGTAGACCTATGGGTCAGTGATTTAGACTGTATCCGTATGTAGACCTATGGGTCAGTGATTTAGACTGTATCCGTATATAGACCTATGGGTCAGTGATTTAGACTGTATCCGTATGTAGACCTATGGGTCAGTGATTTAGACTGTATCCGTATGTAGACCTATGGGTCTGTATCCGTATGTAGACCTATGGGTCTGTATCCGTATGTAGACCTATGGGTCTGTATCCGTATGTAGACCTAGGGGTCTGTATCCGTATGTAGACCTATGGGTCTGTATCCGTATGTAGACCTATGGGTCAGTGGCTAGACAGAGATGACGTCTGTGACAGTGATTTAGACTGTATCCATATGTAGACCTATGGGTCAGTGGCTAGACAGAGATGACGTCTGTGACAGTGATTTAGACTGTATCCGTATGTAGACCTATGGGTCAGTGATTTAGACTGTATCCGTATGTAGACCTATGGGTCAGTGATTTAGACTGTATCCGTATGTAGACCTATGGGTCAGTGATTTAGACTGTATCCGTATGTAGACCTATGGGTCAGTGATTTAGACTGTATCCGTATGTAGACCTATGGGTCAGTGATTTAGACTGTATCCGTATGTAGACCTATGGGTCAGTGATTTAGACTGTATCCGTATGTAGACCTATGGGTCAGTGATTTAGACTGTATCCGTATGTAGACCTATGGGTCAGTGATTTAGACTGTATCCGTATGTAGACCCATGGGTCAGTGATTTAGACTGTATCCGTATGTAGACCTATGGGTCAGTGATTTAGACTGTATCCGTATGTAGACCTATGGGTCTGTATCCGTATGTAGACCTATGGGTCTGTATCCGTATGTAGACCTATGGGTCTGTATCCGTATGTAGACCTATGGGTCTGTATCCGATGTAGACCTATGGGTCTGTATCCGTATGTAGACCTATGGGTCTGTATCCGTATGAGACCTATGGGTCAGTGGCTAGACAGAGATGACGTCTGTGACAGTGATTTAGACTGTATCCATATGTAGACCTATGGGTCAGTGATTTAGACTGTATCCGTATGTAGACCTATGGGTCAGTGATTTAGACTGTATCCGTATGTAGACCTATGGGTCAGTGATTTAGTCTGTATCCATATGTAGACCTATGGGTCAGTGATTTAGACTGTATCCGTATGTAGACCTATGGGTCAGTGGCTAGACAGAGATGACGTCTGTGACAACAGTGATTTAGACTGTATCCGTATGTAGACCTATGGGTCAGTGATTTAGACTGTATCCGTATGTAGACCTATGGGTCAGTGATTTAGACTGTATCCGTATGTAGACCTATGGGTCAGTGATTTAGACTGTATCCGTATGTAGACCTATGGGTCAGTGATTTAGACTGTATCCGTATGTAGACCTATGGGTCTGTATCCGTATGTAGACCTATGGGTCTGTATCCGTATGTAGACCTATGGGTCTGTATCCGTATGTAGACCTAGGGGTCTGTATCCGTATGTAGACCTATGGGTCTGTATCCGTATGTAGACCTATGGGTCAGTTGCTAGACAGAGCTGACGTCTGTGACAGTGATTTAGACTGTATCCATATGTAGACCTATGGGTCAGTGGCTAGACAGAGATGACTGTATCCGTGTGACCTGACAGTGATTTAGACTGTATCCGTATGTAGACCTATGGGTCAGTGATTTAGACTGTATCCGTATGTAGACCTATGGGTCAGTGATTTAGACTGTATCCGTATGTAGACCTATGGGTCAGTGATTTAGACTGTATCCGTATGTAGACCTATGGGTCAGTGATTTAGACTGTATCCGTAGACCTATGGGTCAGATTTAGACTGTATGGGTCAGTGGCTAGACAGAGATGACCTATGGGTCTGTGACAGTGATTTAGACTGTATCCATATGTAGACCTATGGGTCAGTGATTTAGACTGTATCCGTATGTAGACCTATGGGTCAGTGATTTAGACTGTATCCTGTATCCGTATGTAGACCTATGGGTCAGTGATTCAGTGATTTAGACTGTATCCGTATGTAGACCTATGGGTCAGTGATTTAGACTGTATCCGTATGTAGACCTATGGGTCAGTGATTTAGACTGTATCCGTATGTAGACCTATGGGTCTGTATCCTGTATGTAGACCTATGGGTCTGTATCCGTGATTATGGGTAGACCTATGGGTCTGTATCCGTATGTAGACCTATGGGTCTGTATCCGTATGTAGACCTATGGGTCAGTGGCTAGACAGAGATGACGTCTGTGACAGTGATTTAGACTGTATCCATATGTAGACCTATGGGTCAGTGATTTAGACTGTATCCGTATGTAGACCTATGGGTCAGTGATTTAGACTGTATCCGTATGTAGACCTATGGGTCAGTGATTTAGTCTGTATCCGTATGTAGACCTATGGGTCAGTGATTTAGACTGTATCCGTATGTAGACCTATGGGTCAGTGGCTAGACAGAGATGACGTCTGTGACAGTGATTTAGACTGTATCCGTATGTAGACCTATGGGTCAGTGATTTAGACTGTATCCGTATGTAGACCTATGGGTCAGTGATTTAGACTGTATCCGTATGTAGACCTATGGGTCAGTGATTTAGACTGTATCCGTATGTAGACCTATGGGTCAGTGATTTAGACTGTATCCGTTGTAGACCTATGGGTCTGTATCCGTATGTAGACCTATGGGTCTGTATCCGTATGTAGACCTATGGGTCTGTATCCGTATGTAGACCTAGGGGTCTGTATCCGTATGTAGACCTATGGGTCTGTATCCGTATGTAGACCTATGGGTCAGTGGCTAGACAGAGATGACGTCTGTGACAGTGATTTAGACTGTATCCATATGTAGACCTATGGGTCAGTGGCTAGACAGAGATGACGTCTGTGACAGTGATTTAGACTGTATCCGTATGTAGACCTATGGGTCAGTGATTTAGACTGTATCCGTATGTAGACCTATGGGTCAGTGATTTAGACTGTATCCGTATGGGTCAGACCTATGGGTCAGTGATTTAGACTGTATCCCTATGTATGTAGACCTATGGGTCAGTGATTTAGACTGTATCCGTATGTAGACCTATGGGTCAGTGGCTAGACAGAGATGACGTCTGTGACAGTGATTTAGACTGTATCCGTATGTAGACCTATGGGTCAGTGATTTAGACTGTATCCGTATGTAGACCTATGGGTCAGTGATTTAGACTGTATCCGTATGTAGACCCGTATGGGTCAGTGATTTAGACTGTATCCGTATGTAGACCTATGGGTCAGTGATTTAGACTGTATCCGTATGTAGACCTATGGGTCTGTATCCGTATGTAGACCTATGGGTCTGTATCCGTATGTAGACCTATGGGTCTGTATCCGTATGTAGACCTATGGGTCTGTATCCGTATGTAGACCTATGGGTCTGTATCCGTATGTAGACCTATGGGTCAGTGGCTGAGACAGAGATGACGTCTGTGACAGTGATTTAGACTGTATCCATATGTAGACCTATGGGTCAGTGATTTAGACTGTATCCATATGTAGACCTATGGGTCAGTGATTTAGCTGTATCAGAGACCTATGGGTCATGATTTGGACTGTATCCGTATGTAGACCTATGGGTCAGTGATTTAGACTGTATCCGTATGTAGACCTATGGGTCAGTGATTTAGACTGTATCCGTATGTAGACCTATGGGTCAGTGATTTAGACTTTCCGATGTAGACCTATGGGTCAGTGATTTAGACTGTATCCGTATGTAGACCTATGGGTCAGTGATTTAGACTGTATCCGTATGTAGACCTATGGGTCTGTATCCGTATGTGACCTTGGGTCTGTATCCGTATGTAGACCTATGGGTCTGTATCCGTATGTAGACCTATGGGTCTGTATCCGTATGTAGACCTATGGGTCTGTATCCGTATGTAGACCTATGGGTCTGTATCCGTATGTGACAGTTTTTAGACTGTATCCGTATGTAGACCTATGGGTCAGTGGCTAGACAGAGATGACGTCTGTGACAGTGATTTAGACTGTATCCATATGTAGACCTATGGGTCAGTGATTTAGACTGTATCCGTATGTAGACCTATGGGTCAGTGATTTAGACTGTATCCGTATGTAGACCTATGGGTCAGTGATTTAGACTGTATCCATATGTAGACCTATGGGTCAGTGATTTAGACTGTATCCGTATGTAGACCTATGGGTCAGTGGCTAGACAGAGATGACGTTGTGACAGTGATTTAGACTGTATCCGTATGTAGACCTATGGGTCAGTGATTTAGACTGTATCCGTATGTAGACCTATGGGTCAGTGATTTAGACTGTATCCGTATGTAGACCTATGGGTCAGTGATTTAGACTGTATCCGTATGTAGACCTATGGGTCAGTGATTTAGACTGTATCCGTATGTAGACCTATGGGTCTGTATCCGTATGTAGACCTATGGGTCTGTATCCGTATGTAGACCTATGGGTCTGTATCCGTATGTAGACCTAGGGGTCTGTATCCGTATGTAGACCTATGGGTCTGTATCCGTATGTAGACCTATGGGTCAGTGGCTAGACAGAGATGACGTCTGTGACAGTGATTTAGACTGTATCCATATGTAGACCTATGGGTCAGTGGCTTAGACAGAGATGACGTCTGTGACAGTGATTTAGACTGTATCCGTATGTAGACCTATGGGTCAGTGATTTAGACTGTATCCGTATGTAGACCTATGGGTCAGTGATTTAGACTGTATCCGTATGTAGACCTATGGGTCAGTGATTTAGACTGTATCCGTTGTAGACCTATGGGTCAGTGATTTAGACTGTATCCGTATGTAGACCTATGGGTCAGTGGCTAGACAGAGATGACGTCTGTGACAGTGATTTAGACTGTATCCGTATGTAGACCTATGGGTCAGTGATTTAGACTGTATCCGTATGTAGACCTATGGGTCAGTGATTTAGACTGTATCCGTATGTAGACCTATGGGTCAGTGATTTAGACTGTATCCGTATGTAGACCTATGGGTCAGTGATTTAGACTGTATCCGTATGTAGACCTATGGGTCAGTGATTTAGACTGTATCCGTATGTAGACCTATGGGTCTGTATCCGTATGTAGACCTATGGGTCTGTATCCGTATGTAGACCTATGGGTCTGTATCCGTATGTAGACCTATGGGTCTGTATCCGTATGTAGACCTATGGGTCTGTATCCGTATGTAGACCTATGGGTCAGTGGCTAGACAGAGATGACGTCTGTGACAGTGATTTAGACTGTATCCATATGTAGACCTATGGGTCAGTGATTTAGACTGTATCCGTATGTAGACCTATGGGTCAGTGATTTAGACTGTATCCGTATGTAGACCTATGGGTCAGTGATTTAGTCTGTATCCGTATGTAGACCTATGGGTCAGTGATTTAGACTGTATCCGTATGTAGACCTATGGGTCAGTGGCTAGACAGAGATGACGTCTGTGACAGTGATTTAGACTGTATCCGTATGTAGACCTATGGGTCAGTGATTTAGACTGTATCCGTATGTAGACCTATGGGTCAGTGATTTAGACTGTATCCGTATGTAGACCTATGGGTCAGTGATTTAGACTGTATCCGTATGTAGACCTATGGGTCAGTGATTTAGACTGTATCCGTATGTAGACCTATGGGTCTGTATCCGTATGTAGACCTATGGGTCTGTATCCGTATGTAGACCTATGGGTCTGTATCCGTATGTAGACCTAGGGGTCTGTATCCGTATGTAGACCTATGGGTCTGTATCCGTATGTAGACCTATGGGTCAGTGGCTAGACAGAGATGACGTCTGTGACAGTGATTTAGACTGTATCCATATGTAGACCTATGGGTCAGTGGCTAGACAGAGATGACGTCTGTGACAGTGATTTAGACTGTATCCGTATGTAGACCTATGGGTCAGTGATTTAGACTGTATCCGTATGTAGACCTATGGGTCAGTGATTTAGACTGTATCCGTATGTAGACCTATGGGTCAGTGATTTAGACTGTATCCGTATGTAGACCTATGGGTCAGTGATTTAGACTGTATCCGTATGTAGACCTATGGGTCAGTGGCTAGACAGAGATGACGTCTGTGACAGTGATTTAGACTGTATCCGTATGTAGACCTATGGGTCAGTGATTTAGACTGTATCCGTGTAGACCTATGGGTCAGTGATTTAGACTGTATCCGTATGTAGACCTATGGGTCAGTGATTTAGACTGTATCCGTATGTGGGTCAGTGATTTAGACTGTATCCGTATGTAGACCTATGGGTCAGTGATTTAGACTGTATCCGTATGTAGACCTATGGGTCTGTATCCGTATGTAGACCTATGGGTCTGTATCCGTATGTAGACCTATGGGTCTGTATCCGTATGTAGACCTATGGGTCTGTATCCGTTGTAGACTGGGTCTGTATCCGTATGTAGACCTATGGGTCAGTGGCTAGACAGAGATGACGTCTGTGACAGTGATTTAGACTGTATCCATATGTAGACCTATGGGTCAGTGATTTAGACTGTATCCGTATGTAGACCTATGGGTCAGTGATTTAGACTGTATCCGTATGTAGACCTATGGGTCAGTGATTTAGTCTGTATCCGTATGTAGACCTATGGGTCAGTGATTTAGACTGTATCCGTATGTAGACCTATGGGTCAGTGGCTAGACAGAGATGACGTCTGTGACAGTGATTTAGACTGTATCCGTATGTAGACCTATGGGTCAGTGATTTAGACTGTATCCGTATGTAGACCTATGGGTCAGTGATTTAGACTGTATCCGTATGTAGACCTATGGGTCAGTGATTTAGACTGTATCCGTATGTAGACCTATGGGTCAGTGATTTAGACTGTATCCGTATGTAGACCTATGGGTCTGTATCCGTATGTAGACCTATGGGTCTGTATCCGTATGTAGACCTATGGGTCTGTATCCGTATGTAGACCTAGGGGTCTGTATCCGTATGTAGACCTATGGGTCTGTATCCGTATGTAGACCTATGGGTCAGTGGCTAGACAGAGATGACGTCTGTGACAGTGATTTAGACTGTATCCATATGTAGACCTATGGGTCAGTGGCTAGACAGAGATGACGTCTGTGACAGTGATTTAGACTGTATCCGTATGTAGACCTATGGGTCAGTGATTTAGACTGTATCCGTATGTAGACCTATGGGTCAGTGATTTAGACTGTATCCGTATGTAGACCTATGGGTCAGTGATTTAGTCTGTATCCGTATGTAGACCTATGGGTCAGTGATTTAGACTGTATCCGTATGTAGACCTATGGGTCAGTGGCTAGACAGAGATGACGTCTGTGACAGTGATTTAGACTGTATCCGTATGTAGACCTATGGGTCAGTGATTTAGACTGTATCCGTATGTAGACCTATGGGTCAGTGATTTAGACTGTATCCGTATGTAGACCTATGGGTCAGTGATTTAGACTGTATCCGTATGTAGACCTATGGGTCAGTGATTTAGACTGTATCCGTATGTAGACCTATGGGTCTGTATCCGTATGTAGACCTATGGGTCTGTATCCGATGTAGACCTATGGGTCTGTATCCGTGATGTAGACCTATGGGTCTGTATCCGATGTAGACCTATGGGTCTGTATCCGTATGTAGACCTATGGGTCAGTGGCTAGACAGAGATGACGTCTGTGACAGTGATTTAGACTGTATCCATATGTAGACCTATGGGTCAGTGGCTAGACAGAGATGACGTCTGTGACAGTGATTTAGACTGTATCCGTATGTAGACCTATGGGTCAGTGATTTAGACTGTATCCGTATGTAGACCTATGGGTCAGTGATTTAGACTGTATCCGTATGTAGACCTATGGGTCAGTGATTTAGACTGTATCCGTATGTAGACCTATGGGTCAGTGATTTAGACTGTATCCGTATGTAGACCTATGGGTCAGTGGCTAGACAGAGATGACGTCTGTGACCTAGTGATTTAGACTGTATCCGTATGTAGACCTATGGGTCAGTGATTTAGACTGTATCCGTATGTAGACCTATGGGTCAGTGATTTAGACTGTATCCGTATGTAGACCTATGGGTCAGTGATTTAGACTGTATCCGTATGTAGACCTATGGGTCAGTGATTTAGACTGTATCCGTATGTAGACCTATGGGTCAGTGATTTATATCCGTATGTAGACCTATGGGTCTGTATCCGTATGTAGACCTATGGGTCTGTATCCGTATGTAGACCTATGGGTCTGTATCCGTATGTAGACCTATGGGTCTGTATCCGTATGTAGACCTATGGGTCTGTATCCGTATGTAGACCTATGGGTCACAGAGATGACGTCTGTGACAGTGATTTAGACTGTATCCATATGTAGACCTATGGGTCAGTGATTTAGACTGTATCCGTATGTAGACCTATGGGTCAGTGATTTAGACTGTATCCGTATGTAGACCTATGGGTCAGTGATTTAGTCTGTATCCGTATGTAGACCTATGGGTCAGTGATTTAGACTGTATCCGTATGTAGACCTATGGGTCAGTGGCTAGACAGAGATGACGTCTGTGACAGTGATTTAGACTGTATCCGTATGTAGACCTATGGGTCAGTGATTTAGACTGTATCCGTATGTAGACCTATGGGTCAGTGATTTAGACTGTATCCGTATGTAGACCTATGGGTCAGTGATTTAGACTGTATCCGTATGTAGACCTATGGGTCAGTGATTTAGACTGTATCCGTATGTAGACCTGGGTCTGTATCCGTATGTAGACCTATGGGTCTGTATCCGTATGTAGCCCTATGGGTCTGTATCCGTATGTAGACCTAGGGGTCTGTATCCGTATGTAGACCTATGGGTCTGTATCCGTATGTAGACCTATGGGTCAGTGGCTAGACAGAGATGACGTCTGTGACAGTGATTTAGACTGTATCCATATGTAGACCTATGGGTCAGTGGCTAGACAGAGATGACGTCTGTGACAGTGATTTAGACTGTATCCGTATGTAGACCTATGGGTCAGTGATTTAGACTGTATCCGTATGTAGACCTATGGGTCAGTGATTTAGACTGTATCCGTATGTAGACCTATGGGTCAGTGATTTAGTCTGTATCCATATGTAGACCTATGGGTCAGTGATTTAGACTGTATCCGTATGTAGACCTATGGGTCAGTGGCTAGACAGAGATGACGTCTGTGACAGTGATTTAGACTGTATCCGTATGTAGACCTATGGGTCAGTGATTTAGACTGTATCCGTATGTAGACCTATGGGTCAGTGATTTAGACTGTATCCGTATGTAGACCTATGGGTCAGTGATTTAGACTGTATCCGTATGTAGACCTATGGGTCAGTGATTTAGACTGTATCCGTATGTAGACCTATGGGTCTGTATCCGTGACCTATGGGTCTGTATCCGTATGTAGACCTATGGGTCTGTATCCGATTTGTAGACCTAGGGTCTGTATCCGTATGTAGACCTATGGGTCTGTATCCGTATGTAGACCTATGGGTCAGTGGCTAGACAGAGCTGACGTCTGTGACAGTGATTTAGACTGTATCCATATGTAGACCTATGGGTCAGTGGCTAGACAGAGATGACGTCTGTGACAGTGATTTAGACTGTATCCGTATGTAGACCTATGGGTCAGTGATTTAGACTGTATCCGTATGTAGACCTATGGGTCAGTGATTTAGACTGTATCCGTATGTAGACCTATGGGTCAGTGATTTAGACTGTATCCGTATGTAGACCTATGGGTCAGTGATTTAGACTGTATCCGTATGTAGACCTATGGGTCAGTGGCTAGACAGAGATGACGTCTGTGACAGTGATTTAGACTGTATCCGTATGTAGACCTATGGGTCAGTGATTTAGACTGTATCCGTATGTAGACCTATGGGTCAGTGATTTAGACTGTATCCGTATGTAGACCTATGGGTCAGTGATTTAGACTGTATCCGTATGTAGACCTATGGGTCAGTGATTTAGACTGTATCCGTATGTAGACCTATGGGTCAGTGATTTAGACTTGTAGACCTATGGGTCTGTATCCGTATGTAGACCTATGGGTCTGTATTTAGACCTATGGGTCTGTATCCGTATGTAGACCTATGGGTCTGTAGATGTAGACCTATGGGTCTGTATCCGTATGTAGACCTATGGGTCAGTGGCTAGATGACGTCTGTGACAGTGATTTAGACTGTATCCATATGTAGACCTATGGGTCAGTGATTTAGACTGTATCCGTATGTAGACCTATGGGTCAGTGATTTAGACTGTATCCGTATGTAGACCTATGGGTCAGTGATTTAGTCTGTATCCGTATGTAGACCTATGGGTCAGTGATTTAGACTGTATCCGTATGTAGACCTATGGGTCAGTGGCTAGACAGAGATGACGTCTGTGACAGTGATTTAGACTGTATCCGTATGTAGACCTATGGGTCAGTGATTTAGACTGTATCCGTATGTAGACCTATGGGTCAGTGATTTAGACTGTATCCGTATGTAGACCTATGGGTCAGTGATTTAGACTGTATCCGTATGTAGACCTATGGGTCAGTGATTTAGACTGTATCCGTATGTAGACCTATGGGTCTGTATCCGTATCCTATGGGTCTGTATGTAGACCTATGGGTCTGTATCCGTATGTAGACCTAGGGGTCTGTATCCGTATGTAGACCTATGGGTCTGTATCCGTATGTAGACCTATGGGTCAGTGGCTAGACAGAGATGACGTCTGTGACAGTGATTTAGACTGTATCCATATGTAGACCTATGGGTCAGTGGCTAGACAGAGATGACGTCTGTGACAGTGATTTAGACTGTATCCGTATGTAGACCTATGGGTCAGTGATTTAGACTGTATCCGTATGTAGACCTATGGGTCAGTGATTTAGACTGTATCCGTATGTAGACCTATGGGTCAGTGATTTAGACTGTATCCGTATGTAGACCTATGGGTCAGTGATTTAGACTGTATCCGTATGTAGACCTATGGGTCAGTGGCTAGACAGAGATGACGTCTGTGACAGTGATTTAGACTGTATCCGTATGTAGACCTATGGGTCAGTGATTTAGACTGTATCCGTATGTAGACCTATGGGTCAGTGATTTAGACTGTATCCGTATGTAGACCTATGGGTCAGTGATTTAGACTGTATCCGTATGTAGACCTATGGGTCAGTGATTTAGACTGTATCCGTATGTAGACCTATGGGTCAGGATTTAGACTGTATCCGTATGTAGACCTATGGGTCTGTATCCGTATGTAGACCTATGGGTCTGTATCCGTATGTAGACCTATGGGTCTGTATCCGTATGTAGACCTATGGGTCTGTATCCGTATGTAGACCTATGGGTCAGTGGCTAGACAGAGATGACGTCTGTGACAGTGATTTAGACTGTATCCATATGTAGACCTATGGGTCAGTGATTTAGACTGTATCCGTATGTAGACCTATGGGTCAGTGATTTAGACTGTATCCGTATGTAGACCTATGGGTCAGTGATTTAGTCTGTATCCGTATGTAGACCTATGGGTCAGTGATTTAGACTGTATCCGTATGTAGACCTATGGGTCAGTGGCTTAGACAGAGATGACGTCTGTGACAGTGATTTAGACTGTATCCGTATGTAGACCTATGGGTCAGTGATTTAGACTGTATCCGTATGTAGACCTATGGGTCAGTGATTTAGACTGTATCCGTATGTAGACCTATGGGTCAGTGATTTAGACTGTATCCGTATGTAGACCTATGGGTCAGTGATTTAGACTGTATCCGTATGTAGACCTATGGGTCAGTGATTTAGACTGTATCCGTATGTAGACCTATGGGTCAGTGATTTAGACAGTGATTTAGACTGTATCCGTATGTAGACCTATGGGTCAGTGATTTAGACTGTATCCGTATGTAGACCTATGGGTCTGTATCCGTATTTAGACCTATGGGTCTGTATCCGTATGTAGACCTATGGGTCTGTGATCCGTTGTAGACCTATCCGTATGACCTAGACCTATGGGTCTGTATCCGTATGTAGACCTATGGGTCTGTATCCAGATGTAGACCTGTGGGTTTAGACTGTATCCGTATGTAGACCTATGGGTCAGTGGCTAGACAGAGATGGTCTGTGACAGTGATTTAGACTGTATCCGTATGTAGACCTATGGGTCAGTGATTTAGACTGTATCCGTATGTAGACCTATGGGTCAGTGATTTAGACTGTATCCGTATGTAGACCTATGGGTCAGTGATTTAGACTGTATCCGTATGTAGACCTATGGGTCAGTGATTTAGACTGTATCCGTATGTAGACCTATGGGTCAGTGGCTAGACAGAGATGTAGACCTGTGACAGTGATTTAGACTGTATCCGGGTATGTAGACCTATGGGTCAGTGATTTAGACTGTATCCGTATGTAGACCTATGGGTCAGTGATTTAGACTGTATCCGTATGTAGACCTATGGGTCAGTGATTTAGACTGTATCCGTATGTAGACCTATGGGTCAGTGATTTAGACTGTATCCGTATGTAGACCTATGGGTCAGTGATTTAGACTGTATCCGTATGTAGACCTGGGTCTGTATCCGTATGTAGACCTATGGGTCTGTATCCGTATGTAGACCTATGGGTCTGTATCCGTATGTAGACCTATGGGTCTGTATCCGTATGTAGACCTATGGGTCTGTATCCGTATGTAGACCTATGGGTCTGTATCCGTATGTAGACCTATGGGTCAGTGGCTAGACAGAGATGACGTCTGTGACAGTGATTTAGACTGTATCCATATGTAGACCTATGGGTCAGTGATTTAGACTGTATCCGTATGTAGACCTATGGGTCAGTGATTTAGACTGTATCCGTATGTAGACCTATGGGTCAGTGATTTAGTCTGTATCCATATGTAGACCTATGGGTCAGTGATTTAGACTGTATCCGTATGTAGACCTATGGGTCAGTGGCTAGACAGAGATGACGTCTGTGACAGTGATTTAGACTGTATCCGTATGTAGACCTATGGGTCAGTGATTTAGACTGTATCCGTATGTAGACCTATGGGTCAGTGATTTAGACTGTATCCGTATGTAGACCTATGGGTCAGTGATTTAGACTGTATCCGTATGTAGACCTATGGGTCAGTGATTTAGACTGTATCCGTATGTAGACCTATGGGTCTGTATCCGTATTAGACCTATGGGTCTGTATCCGTATGTAGACCTATGGGTCTGTATGGGACCTCTGTATCCGTATGTAGACCTATGGGTCTGTATCCGTATGTAGACCTATGGGTCAGTGGCTAGACAGAGATGACGTCTGTGACAGTGATTTAGACTGTATCCATATGTAGACCTATGGGTCAGTGGCTTAGACAGAGATGACGTCTGTGACAGTGATTTAGACTGTATCCGTATGTAGACCTATGGGTCAGTGATTTAGACTGTATCCGTATGTAGACCTATGGGTCAGTGATTTAGACTGTATCCGTATGTAGACCTATGGGTCAGTGATTTAGACTGTATCCGTATGTAGACCTATGGGTCAGTGATTTAGACTGTATCCGTATGTAGACCTATGGGTCAGTGGCTTTTAGACTGTATCCGTATGTAGACCTATGGGTCAGTGATTTAGACTGTATCCATATGTAGACCTATGGGTCAGTGAATTAGACTGTATCCGTATGTAGACCTATGGGTCAGCGATTTAGACTGTATCCGTATGTAGACCTATGGGTCAGTGATTTAGACTGTATCCGTATGTAGACCTATGGGTCAGTGATTTAGACTGTATCCGTATGTAGACCTATGGGTCTGTATCCGTATGTAGACCTATGGGTCTGTATCCGTATGTAGACCTATGGGTCTGTATCCGTATGTAGACCTATGGGTCTGTATCCGATGTAGACCTGGGTCTGTATCCGTATGTAGACCTATGGGTCAGTGGCTAGACAGAGATGACGTCTGTGACAGTGATTTAGACTGTATCCATATGTAGACCTATGGGTCAGTGATTTAGACTGTATCCGTATGTAGACCTATGGGTCAGTGATTTAGACTGTATCCGTATGTAGACCTATGGGTCAGTGATTTAGTCTGTATCCGTATGTAGACCTATGGGTCAGTGATTTAGACTGTATCCGTATGTAGACCTATGGGTCAGTGGCTAGACAGAGATGACGTCTGTGATTTTAGACTGTATCCGTATGTAGACCTATGGGTCAGTGATTTAGACTGTATCCGTATGTAGACCTATGGGTCAGTGATTTAGACTGTATCCGTATGTAGACCTATGGGTCAGTGATTTAGACTGTATCCGTATGTAGACCTATGGGTCAGTGATTTAGACTGTATCCGTATGTAGACCTATGGGTCTGTATCCGTATGTAGACCTATGGGTCTGTATCCGTATGTAGACCTATGGGTCTGTATCCGCATGTAGACCTAGGGTCTGTATCCGTATGTAGACCTATGGGTCTGTATCCGTATGTAGACCTATGGGTCAGTGGCTAGACAGAGATGACGTCTGTGACAGTGATTTAGACTGTATCCATATGTAGACCTATGGGTCAGTGGCTAGACAGAGATGACGTCTGTGACAGTGATTTAGACTGTATCCGTATGTAGACCTATGGGTCAGTGATTTAGACTGTATCCGTATGTAGACCTATGGGTCAGTGATTTAGACTGTATCCGTATGTAGACCTATGGGTCAGTGATTTAGACTGTATCCGTATGTAGACCTATGGGTCAGTGATTTAGACTGTATCCGTATGTAGACCTATGGGTCAGTGGCTAGACAGAGATGGCGTCTGTGACAGTGATTTAGACTGTATCCGTATGTAGACCTATGGGTCAGTGATTTAGACTGTATCCGTATGTAGACCTATGGGTCAGTGATTTAGACTGTATCCGTATGTAGACCTATGGGTCAGTGATTTAGACTGTATCCGTATGTAGACCTATGGGTCAGTGATTTAGACTGTATCCGTATGTAGACCTATGGGTCAGTGATTTAGACTGTATCCGTATGTAGACCTATGGGTCTGTATCCGTATGTAGACCTATGGGTCTGTATCCGTATGTAGACCTATGGGTCTGTATCCGTATGTAGACCTATGGGTCTGTATCCGTATGTAGACCTATGGGTCAGTGGCTAGACAGAGATGACGTCTGTGACAGTGATTTAGACTGTATCCATATGTAGACCTATGGGTCAGTGATTTAGACTGTATCCGTATGTAGACCTATGGGTCAGTGATTTAGACTGTATCCGTATGTAGACCTATGGGTCAGTGATTTAGTCTGTATCCGTATGTAGACCTATGGGTCAGTGATTTAGACTGTATCCGTATGTAGACCTATGGGTCAGTGGCTAGACAGAGATGACGTCTGTGACAGTGATTTAGACTGTATCCGTATGTAGACCTATGGGTCAGTGATTTAGACTGTATCCGTATGTAGACCTATGGGTCAGTGATTTAGACTGTATCCGTATGTAGACCTATGGGTCAGTGATTTAGACTGTATCCGTATGTAGACCTATGGGTCAGTGATTTAGACTGTATCCGTATGTAGACCTATGGGTCAGTGATTTAGACTGTATCCGTATGTAGACCTATGGGTCAGTGATTTAGACTGTATCCGTATGTAGACCTATGGGTCTGTATCCGTATGTATGATTTAGACTGTATCCGTATGTAGACCTATGGGTCTGATTTATGTATCCGTATGTAGACCTATGGGTCAGTGGCTAGACAGAGATGACGTCTGTGACAGTGATTTAGACTGTATCCGTATGTAGACCTATGGGTCAGTGATTTAGACAGAGATGACGTCTGTCAGTGATTTAGACTGTATCCGTATGTAGACCTATGGGTCAGTGATTTAGACTGTATCCGTATGTAGACCTATGGGTCAGTGATTTAGACTGTATCCGTATGTAGACCTATGGGTCAGTGATTTATGGGTCTGTATCCGTATGTAGACCTATGGGTCAGTGGCTAGATGAGATGACGTCTGTGACAGTGATTTAGACTGTATCCGTATGTAGACCTATGGGTCAGTGATTTAGACTGTATCCGTATGTAGACCTATGGGTCAGTGATTTAGACTGTATCCGTATGTAGACCTATGGGTCAGTGATTTAGACTGTATCCGTATGTAGACCTATGGGTCAGTGATTTAGACTGTATCCGTATGTAGACCTATGGGTCAGTGATTTAGACTGTATCCGTATGTAGACCTATGGGTCAGTGATTTAGACTGTATCCGTATGGACCTATGGGTCTGATTTATCCTGTATGTAGACCTATGGGTCTGTATCCGATGTAGACCTATGGGTCTGTTCCGACTGTATCCGTATGTAGACCTATGGGTCAGTGATTTAGACTGTATCCGTATGTAGACCTATGGGTCAGTGATTTAGACTGTATCCGATGTAGACCTGGGACAGTGATTTAGACTGTATCCGTATGTAGACCTATGGGTCAGTGATTTAGACTGTATCCGTATGTAGACCTATGGGTCAGTGATTTAGACTGTATCCGTATGTAGACCTATGGGTCAGTGATTTAGACTGTATCCGTATGTAGACCTATGGGTCAGTGATTTAGACTGTATCCGTATGTAGACCTATGGGTCAGTGATTTAGACTGTATCCGTATGTAGACCTATGGGTCAGTGATTTAGACTGTATCCGTATGTAGACCTATGGGTCTGTATCCGTATGACCTTTGTATCCGATGTAGACCTGGGTCTGTATCCGTATGTAGACCTATGGGTCAGTGGCTAGACAGAGATGACGTCTGTGACAGTGATTTAGACTGTATCCATATGAGACCTATGGGTCAGTGATTTAGACTGTATCCGTATGTAGACCTATGGGTCAGTGATTTAGACTGTATCCGTATGTAGACCTATGGGTCAGTGATTTAGACTGTATCCGTATGTAGACCTATGGGTCAGTGATTTAGACTGTATCCGTATGTAGACCTATGGGTCAGTGGCTAGACAGAGATGACGTCTGTGACAGTGATTTAGACTGTATCCGTATGTAGACCTATGGGTCAGTGATTTAGACTGTATCCGTATGTAGACCTATGGGTCAGTGATTTAGACTGTATCCGTATGTAGACCTATGGGTCAGTGATTTAGACTGTATCCGTATGTAGACCTATGGGTCAGTGATTTAGACTGTATCCGTATGTAGACCTATGGGTCAGTGATTTAGACTGTATCCGTATGTAGACCTATGGGTCAGTGATTTAGACTGTATCCGTATGTAGACCTATGGGTCAGTGATTTAGACTGTATCCGTATGTAGACCTATGGGTCTGTATCCGTATGTAGACCTATGGGTCTGTATCCGTATGTAGACCTATGGGTCTGTATCCGTATGTAGACCTATGGGTCTGTATCCGTATGTAGACCTATGGGTCTGTATCCGTATGTAGACCTATGGGTCTGTATCCGTATGTAGACCTATGGGTCAGTGGCTAGACAGAGATGACGTCTGTGACAGTGATTTAGACTGTATCCATATGTAGACCTATGGGTCAGTGATTTAGACTGTATCCGTATGTAGACCTATGGGTCAGTGATTTAGACTGTATCCGTATGTAGACCTATGGGTCAGTGATTTAGACTGTATCCGTATGTAGACCTATGGGTCAGTGATTTAGACTGTATCCGTATGGGACCTATGGGTCAGTGATTTAGACTGTATCCGTATGTAGACCTATGGGTCAGTGATTTAGACTGGGTATCCGTGATGTAGACCTATGGGTCTGTATCCGTATTTAGACCTATGGGTCTGTATCCATATGTAGACCTATGGGTCTGTATCCGTATGTAGACCTATGGGTCAGTGGCTAGACAGAGATGACGTCTGTGACAGTGATTTAGACTGTATCCGTATGTAGACCTATGGGTCAGTGATTTAGACTGTATCCGTATGTAGACCTATGGGTCAGTGATTTAGACTGTATCCGTATGTAGACCTATGGGTCAGTGATTTAGACTGTATCCGTATGTAGACCTATGGGTCAGTGATTTAGACTGTATCCGTATGTAGACCTATGGGTCTGTATCCGTATGTAGACCTATGGGTCCGTATGTAGACCTATGGGTCTGTATCCGTATGTAGACCTATGGGTCTGTATCCGTATGTAGACCTATGGGTCTGTATCCGTATGTAGACCTATGGGTCAGTGGCTATTTGATGACGTCTGTGACAGTGATTTAGACTGTATCCATATGTAGACCTATGGGTCAGTTTAGATTATCCGACCTGTATCCGTGATAGACCTATGGGTCAGTGATTTAGACTGTATCCGTATGTAGACCTATGGGTCAGTGATTTAGTCTGTATCCGTATGTAGACCTATGGGTCAGTGATTTAGACTGTATCCGTATGTAGACCTATGGGTCAGTGATTTAGCTGTATCCGTATGTAGACCTATGGGTCAGTGATTTAGACTGTATCCGTATGTAGACCTATGGGTCAGTGATTTAGACTGTATCCGTATGTAGACCTATGGGTCAGTGATTTAGACTGTATCCGTATGTAGACCTATGGGTCAGGATTTAGACTGTATCCGTATGTAGACCTATGGGTCAGTGATTTAGACTGTATCCGTATGTAGACCTATGGGTCAGTGATTTAGACTGTATCCTGTATGTGTAGACCTATGGGTCTGTGATTTAGACCTGGGTCTGTATCCGGGCCAGTAGACGGTCAGTGATTTAGACTGTATCCGTATGTAGACCTATGGGTCAGTGATTTAGACTGTATCCGTATGTAGACCTATGGGTCAGTGATTTAGACTGTATCCGTATGTAGACCTATGGGTCAGTGATTTAGCTGTATCCGTATGTAGACCTATGGGTCTGATTTAGACTGTATCCGTATGTAGACCTATGGGTCAGTGATTTAGACTGTATCCGTATGTAGACCTATGGGTCTGTATCCGATTTAGACCTGGGTCTGTATCCGTATGTAGACCTATGGGTCTGTATCCGATTGTAGACCTATGGGTCTGTATCCGTATGTAGACCTATGGGTCAGAGATGACGTCTGTGATGATTTAGACTGTATCCATATGTAGACCTATGGGTCAGTGGCTTAGACAGAGATGACGTCTGTGACAGTGATTTAGACTGTATCCATATGTAGACCTATGGGGCTCAGTGATTTAGACTGTATCCGTATGTAGACCTATGGGTCAGTGATTTAGACTGTATCCGTATGTAGACCTATGGGTCAGTGATTTAGACTGTATCCGTATGTAGACCTATGGGTCAGTGATTTAGACTGTATCCGTATGTAGACCTATGGGTCAGTGATTTAGACTGTATCCGTATGTAGACCTATGGGTCAGTGATTTAGACTGTATCCGTATGTAGACCTATGGGTCAGTGATTTAGACTGTATCCGTATGTAGACCTATGGGTCAGTGATTTAGACTGTATCCGTATGTAGACCTATGGGTCTGTATCCGTATGTAGACCTATGGGTCTGTATCCGTATGTAGACCTATGGGTCAGTGGCTAGACAGAGATGACGTCTGTGACAGTGATTTAGACTGTATCCATATGTAGACCTATGGGTCTGTATCCGTATGTAGACCTATGGGTCTGTATCCGTATGTAGACCTATGGGTCTGTATCCGTATGTAGACCTATGGGTCTGTATCCATATGTAGACCTATGGGTCTGTATCCGTATGTAGACCTATGGGTCAGTGGCTAGACAGAGATGACGTCTGTGACAGTGATTTAGACTGTATCCGTATGTAGACCTATGGGTCAGTGATTTAGACTGTATCCGTATGTAGACCTATGGGTCAGTGATTTAGACTGTATCCGTATGTAGACCTATGGGTCAGTGATTTAGACTGTATCCGTATGTAGACCTATGGGTCAGTGATTTAGACTGTATCCGTATGTAGACCTATGGGTCAGTGATTTAGACTGTATCCGTATGTAGACCTATGGGTCAGTGATTTAGACTGTATCCGTATGTAGACCTATGGGTCAGTGATTTAGACTGTATCCGTATGTAGACCTATGGGTCAGTGATTTAGACTGTATCCGTATGTAGACCTATGGGTCAGTGATTTAGACTGTATCCGTATGTAGACCTATGGGTCTGTATCCGTATGTAGACCTATGGGTCTGTATCCGTATGTAGACCTATGGGTCTGTATCCGTATGTAGACCTATGGGTCTGTATCCGTATGTAGACCTATGGGTCTGTATCCGTATGTAGACCTATGGGTCAGTGGCTAGACAGAGATGACGTCTGTGACAGTGATTTAGACTGTATCCATATGTAGACCTATGGGTCAGTGATTTAGACTGTATCCGTATGTAGACCTATGGGTCAGTGATTTAGACTGTAGACTGTATCCGTATGTAGACCTATGGGTCAGTGATTTAGACTGTATCCGTATGTAGACCTATGGGTCAGTGGCTATGGGTCAGTGATTTAGACTGTATCCGTATGTAGACCTATGGGTCAGTGATTTAGACTGTATCCGTATGTAGACCTATGGGTCAGTGATTTAGACTGTAGACTGTATCCGTATGTAGACCTATGGGTCAGTGATTTAGACTGTATCCGTATGTAGACCTATGGGTCAGTGGCTAGACAGAGATGACGTCTGTGACAGTGATTTAGACTGTATCCGTATGTAGACCTATGGGTCAGTGATTTAGACTGTATCCGTATGTAGACCTATGGGTCAGTGATTTAGACTGTATCCGTATGTAGACCTATGGGTCAGTGATTTAGACTGTATCCGTATGTAGACCTATGGGTCAGTGATTTAGACTGTATCCGTATGTAGACCTATGGGTCTGTATCCGTATGTAGACCTATGGGTCTGTATCCGTATGTAGACCTATGGGTCTGTATCCGTATGTAGACCTATGGGTCTGTATCCATATGTAGACCTATGGGTCTGTATCCGTATGTAGACCTATGGGTCAGTGGCTAGACAGAGATGACGTCTGTGACAGTGATTTAGACTGTATCCATATGTAGACCTATGGGTCAGTGGCTTGACAGAGATGACGTCTGTGACAGTGATTTAGACTGTATCCGTATGTAGACCTATGGGTCAGTGATTTAGACTGTATCCGTATGTAGACCTATGGGTCAGTGATTTAGACTGTATCCGTATGTAGACCTATGGGTCAGTGATTTAGACTTAGACTGTATCCGTATGTAGACCTATGGGTCAGTGATTTAGACTGTATCCGTATGTAGACCTATGGGTCAGTGATTTAGACTGTATCCGTATGTAGACCTATGGGTCAGTGATTTAGACTGTATCCGTATGTATGGGTCAGTGATTTAGGTCTGTATCCGTATGTAGACCTACTGATTTATGTATCCGTATGTAGACCTATGGGTCAGTGATTTAGACTGTATCCGTATGTAGACCTATGGGTCAGTGATTTAGACTGTATCCGTATGTAGACCTATGGGTCAGTGATTTAGACTGTATCCGATTTAGACTGTATGTAGACCTATGGGTCAGTGATTTAGACTGTATCCGTATGTAGACCTATGGGTCAGTGATTTAGACTGTATCCGTATGTAGACCTATGGGTCAGTGATTTAGACTGTATCCGTATGTAGACCTATGGGTCAGTGATTTAGACTGTATCCGTATGTAGACCTATGGGTCAGTGATTTAGACTGTATCCGTATGTAGACCTATGGGTCAGTGATTTAGACTGTATCCGTATGTAGACCTATGGGTCAGTGGCTAGACAGAGATGACGTCTGTGACAGTGATTTAGACTGTATCCGTATGTAGACCTATGGGTCAGTGATTTAGACTGTATCCGTATGTAGACCTATGGGTCAGTGATTTAGACTGTATCCGTATGTAGACCTATGGGTCAGTGATTTAGACTGTATCCGTATGTAGACCTATGGGTCAGTGATTTAGACTGTATCCGTATGTAGACCTATGGGTCTGTATCCGTAGTGATTTAGACTGTATCCGTATGTAGACCTATGGGTCAGTGATTTAGACTGGGTCTGTATCCGTATGTAGACCTATGGGTCAGTGATTTAGACTGTATCCGTATGTAGACCTATGGGTCAGTGACCTAGACTGTATCCGTATGTAGACCTATGGGTCAGTGGCTAGTGATTCTGTGACAGTGATTTAGACTGTATCCATATGTAGACCTATGGGTCAGTGATTTAGACTGTATCCGGGTATGATTTAGACTAGACCTATGGGTCAGTGATTTAGACTGTATCCGTATGTAGACCTATGGGTCAGTGATTTAGACTGTATCCGTATGTAGACCTATGGGTCAGTGATTTAGACTGTATCCGTATGTAGACCTATGGGTCAGTGATTTAGACTGTATCCGTATGTAGACCTATGGGTCAGTGATTTCTGTACTGTATCCGTATGTAGACCTATGGGTCTGTGATTTAGACAGAGATCCGTCTGTGACCTATTTAGGTCTGTATCCATATGTAGACCTATGGGTCTGTATCCGTATGTAGACCTATGGGTCTGTATCCGTAGTAGACCTATGGGTCTGTATCCGACATGTAGACCTATGGGTCTGTATCCGTATGTAGACCTATGGGTCAGTGGCTAGACAGAGATGACGTCTGTGACAGTGATTTAGACTGTATCCATATGTAGACCTATGGGTCAGTGATTTAGACTGTATCCGTATGTAGACCTATGGGTCAGTGATTTAGACTGTATCCGTATGTAGACCTATGGGTCAGTGATTTAGACTGTATCCGTATGTAGACCTATGGGTCAGTGATTTAGACTGTATCCGTATGTAGACCTATGGGTCAGTGATTTAGACTGTATCCGTATGTAGACCTATGGGTCAGTGATTTAGACTGTATCCGTATGTAGACCTATGGGTCAGTGATTTAGACTGTATCCGATGTAGACCTATGGGTCAGTGATTTAGACCCGTATGTAGACCTATGGGTCAGTGATTTAGACTGTATCCGTATGTAGACCTATGGGTCAGTGATTTAGACTGTATCCGTATGTAGACCTATGGGTCAGTGATTTAGACTGTATCCGTATGTAGACCTATGGGTCAGTGATTTAGACTGTATCCGTATGTAGACCTATGGGTCTGTATCCGATTTAGACCTATGGGTCTGTATCCGTATGTAGACCTATGGGTCTGTATCCGTATGTAGACCTATGGGTCAGTGGCTAGACAGAGATGGGTCTGTGACAGTGATTTAGACTGTATCCATATGTAGACCTATGGGTCTGTATCCGTATGTAGACCTATGGGTCTGTATCCGTATTTAGACCTATGGGTCTGTATCCGTATGTAGACCTATGGGTCTGTGATTTAGACCTGTGTATCCGTATGTAGACCTATGGGTCAGTGGCTAGACAGAGATGACGTCTGTGACAGTGATTTAGACTGTATCCATATGTAGACCTATGGGTCAGTGATTTAGACTGTATCCGTATGTAGACCTATGGGTCAGTGATTTAGACTGTATCCGACCTATGGGTCAGTGATTTAGACTGTATCCGTATGTAGACCTATGGGTCAGTGATTTAGACTGTATCCGTATGTAGACCTATGGGTCAGTGATTTAGACTGTATCCGTATGTAGACCTATGGGTCAGTGATTTAGACTGTATCCGTATGTAGACCTATGGGTCAGTGATTTAGACTGTATCCGTATGTAGACCTATGGGTCAGTGATTTAGACTGTATCCGTATGTAGACCTATGGGTCTGTATCCGTATGTAGACCTATGATTTGTAGACCTATGGGTCTGTATCCGTATGTAGACCTATGGGTCTGTATCCATTGTAGACCTATGGGTCTGTATCCGTATGTAGACCTATGGGTCAGTGGCTTAGACTGAGATGGCGACCTGTGACAGTGATTTAGACTGTATCCATATGTAGACCTATGGGTCAGTGATTTAGTGTATCCGATGTAGACCAGTGATTTAGACTGGACTGTATCCGTATGTAGACCTATGGGTCAGTGATTTGTAGACCTATGGGTCTGTATCCGTATGTAGACCTATGGGTCAGTGATTTAGACTGTATCCGTATGTAGACCTATGGGTCAGTGATTTAGACTGTATCCGTATGTAGACCTATGGGTCAGTGATTTAGACTGTATCCGTATGTAGACCTATGGGTCAGTGATTTAGACTGTATCCGTATGTAGACCTATGGGTCAGTGGCTAGATTTGACGTCTGTGACAGTGATTTAGACTGTATCCATATGTAGACCTATGGGTCAGTGATTTAGACTGTATCCGTATGTAGACCTATGGGTCAGTGATTTAGACTGTATCCGTATGTAGACCTATGGGTCAGTGATTTAGACTGTATCCGTATGTAGACCTATGGGTCAGTGATTTAGACCTATCCGTCTGTAGACCTATGGGTCAGTGATTTAGACTGTATCCGTATGTAGACCTATGGGTCTGTATCCGTTTAGACTGTATCCGTATGTAGACCTATGGGTCAGTGATTTAGACTGTATCCTATGTAGACTGGGTCAGTGATTTAGACTGTATCCGTATGTAGACCTATGGGTCAGTGATTTAGACTGATCCGTCTGTAGACCTATGGGTCAGTGATTTAGACTGTATCCGTATGTAGACCTATGGGTCAGTGATTTAGACTGTATCCGTATGTAGACCTATGGGTCAGTGATTTAGACTGTATCCATATGTAGACCTATGGGTCAGTGATTTATGGGTCAGACTGTATCCGTATGTAGACCTATGGGTCAGTGATTTAGACCT
Source organism: Oncorhynchus nerka (assembly GCF_034236695.1). Classification (NCBI taxonomy): domain Eukaryota; kingdom Metazoa; phylum Chordata; class Actinopteri; order Salmoniformes; family Salmonidae; genus Oncorhynchus; species Oncorhynchus nerka. Next base: position 5,625,793 of record NC_088414.1, on the reverse strand, counting down.
ATGGGTATCCGTATGTAGACCTATGGGTCAGTGATTTAGACTGTATCCGTATGTAGACCTATGGGTCTGTGATTTAGACCTGTATCCGTATGTAGACCTATGGGTCTGTATCCGTATGTAGACCTATGGGTCTGTATCCGATGGGTCTGTATCAGACCTCTGTATCCGTATGTAGACCTATGGGTCTGTATCCGTTAGACCTATGGGTCTGTATCCGTATGTAGACCTATGGGTCAGTGGCTAGACAGAGATGACGTCTGTGACAGTGATTTAGACTGTATCCATATGTAGACCTATGGGTCAGTGATTTAGACTGTATCCGTATGTAGACCTATGGGTCAGTGATTTAGACTGTATCCGATGTAGACCTATGGGTCAGTGATTTAGACTGTATCCGTATGTAGACCTATGGGTCAGTGATTTAGACTGTATCCGTATGTAGACCTATGGGTCAGTGATTTAGACTATCCGTATGTAGACCTATGGGTCTGATTTAGACTGTATCCGTATGTAGACCTATGGGTCTGTGATCTGTACTGTATCCTATGGGTCTGTATCCGTGTAGACCTATGGGTCAGTGATTTAGACTGTATCCATATGTAGACCTATGGGTCTGATGTAGACCTATGGGTCTGTATCCGTATGTAGACCTATGGGTCTGTATCCGTATGTAGACCTATGGGTCTGTATCCATATGTAGACCTTGGGTCTGTATCCGTATGTAGACCTATGGGTCAGTGGCTAGACAGAGATGACGTCTGTGACAGTGATTTAGACTGTATCCGTATGTAGACCTATGGGTCAGTGATTTAGACTGTATCCGTATGTAGACCTATGGGTCAGTGATTTAGACTGTATCCGTATGTAGACCTATGGGTCAGTGATTTAGACTGTATCCGTATGTAGACCTATGGGTCAGTGATTTAGACTGTATCCGTATGTAGACCTATGGGTCAGTGATTTAGACTGTATCCGTATGTAGACCTATGGGTCAGTGATTTAGACTGTATCCGTATGTAGACCTATGGGTCAGTGATTTAGACTGTATCCGTATGTAGACCTATGGGTCAGTGATTTAGACTGTATCCGTATGTAGACCTATGGGTCAGTGATTTAGACTGTATCCGTATGTAGACCTATGGGTCTGTATCCGTATGTAGACCTATCCTGTATCCGTATGTAGACCTATGGGTCTGTATCCGTATGTAGACCTATGGGTCTGTATCCGTATGTAGACCTATGGGTCTGTATCCGTATGTAGACCTATGGGTCTGTATCCGTATGTAGACCTATGGGTCAGTGGCTAGACAGAGATGACGTCTGTGACAGTGATTTAGACTGTATCCATATGTAGACCTATGGGTCAGTGATTTAGACTGTATCCGTATGTAGACCTATGGGTCAGTGATTTAGACTGTAGACTGTATCCGTATGTAGACCTATGGGTCAGTGATTTAGACTGTATCCGTATGTAGACCTATGGGTCAGTGGCTAGACAGAGATGACGTCTGTGATGATTTAGACTGTATCCGTATGTAGACCTATGGGTCAGTGATTTAGACTGTATCCGTATGTAGACCTATGGGTCAGTGATTTAGACTGTATCCGTATGTAGACCTATGGGTCAGTGGCTAGACAGAGATGGTCTGTGACAGTGATTTAGACTGTATCCGTATGTAGACCTATGGGTCAGTGATTTAGACTGTATCCGTATGTAGACCTATGGGTCAGTGATTTAGACTGTATCCGTATGTAGACCTATGGGTCAGTGATTTAGACTGTATCCGTATGTAGACCTATGGGTCAGTGATTTAGACTGTATCCGTATGTAGACCTATGGGTCTGTATCCGTATGTAGACCTATGGGTCTGTATCCGTATGTAGACCTATGGGTCTGTATCCGTATGTAGACCTATGGGTCTGTATCCGTATGTAGACCTATGGGTCTGTATCCGTATGTAGACCTATGGGTCTGGCTATCAGATGTGACCTCTGGGACTGTGATTTAGACTGTATCCATGTAGACCTATGGGTCAGTGGCTAGACAGAGATGACGTCTGTGACAGTGATTTAGACTGTATCCGTATGTAGACCTATGGGTCAGTGATTTAGACTGTATCCGAGAGACCTATGGGTCAGTGATTTAGACTGTATCCGTATGTAGACCTATGGGTCAGTGATTTAGACTGTATCCGTATGTAGACCTATGGGTCAGTGATTTAGACTGTATCCGTATGTAGACCTATGGGTCAGTGATTTAGACTGTATCCGTATGTAGACCTATGGGTCAGTGATTTAGACTGTATCCGTATGTAGACCTATGGGTCAGTGATTTAGACTGTATCCGTATGTAGACCTATGGGTCAGTGATTTAGACTGTATCCGTATGTAGACCTATGGGTCAGTGATTTAGACTGTATCCGTATGTAGACCTATGGGTCAGTGATTTAGACTGTATCCGTATGTAGACCTATGGGTCAGTGATTTAGACTGTATCCGTATGTAGACCTATGGGTCAGTGATTTAGACTGTATCCGTATGTAGACCTATGGGTCAGTGATTTAGACTGTATCCGTATGTAGACCTATGGGTCAGTGATTTAGACTGTATCCGTATGTAGACCTATGGGTCAGTGATTTAGACTGTATCCGTTAGACCTATGGGTATCCGTATGTAGACCTATGGGTCAGTGGGTCAGTGATTTGACTGATTTGTAGACCTGGGTATCCGTATGTAGACCTATGGGTCAGTGATTTAGACTGTATCCGTATGTAGACCTATGGGTCAGTGGCTAGACAGAGATGACCTCTGGGACAGTGATTTAGACTGTATCCGTATGTAGACCTATGGGTCAGTGATTTAGACTGTATCCGTATGTAGACCTATGGGTCAGTGATTTAGACTGTATCCGTATGTAGACCTATGGGTCAGTGATTTAGACTGTATCCGTATGTAGACCTATGGGTCAGTGATTTAGACTGTATCCGTATGTAGACCTATGGGTCAGTGATTTGTGACAGTGATTTAGACTGTATCCGTATGTAGACCTATGGGTCAGTGATTTAGACTGTATCCGTATGTAGACCTATGGGTCAGTGATTTAGACTGTATCCGTATGTAGACCTATGGGTCAGTGATTTAGACTGTATCCGTATGTAGACCTATGGGTCAGTGATTTAGACTGTATCCGTATGTAGACCTATGGGTCAGTGATTTAGACTGTATCCGTATGTAGACCTATGGGTCAGTGTATCCGTATGTAGACCTATGGGTCAGTGATTTAGACTGTATCCGTATGTAGACCTATGGGTCTGTATCCGATGTAGACCTATGGGTCTGTATCCGTATGTAGACCTATGGGTCTGTATCCGTATGTAGACCTATGGGTCTGTATGATTTATGGGTCTGTATCCGTATGTAGACCTATGGGTCAGTGGCTGACAGAGATGAGACGTCTGGGTCAGTGATTTAGACTGTATCCATATGTAGACCTATGGGTCAGTGGCTTTATCCGATGTAGACCTCTGGGTCAGTGATTTAGACTGTATCCGTATGTAGACCTATGGGTCAGTGATTTAGACTGTATCCGTATGTAGACCTATGGGTCAGTGATTTAGACTGTATCCGTATGTAGACCTATGGGTCAGTGATTTAGACTGTATCCGTATGTAGACCTATGGGTCAGTGATTTAGACTGTATCCGTATGTAGACCTATGGGTCAGTGATTTAGACTGTATCCGTATGTAGACCTATGGGTCAGTGATTTAGACTGTATCCGTATGTAGACCTATGGGTCAGTGATTTAGACTGTATCCGTATGTAGACCTATGGGTCAGTGATTTAGACTGTATCCGTATGTAGACCTATGGGTCAGTGATTTAGACTGTATCCGTATGTAGACCTACTGGGTCAGTGATTTAGACTGTATCCGTATGTAGACCTATGGGTCAGTGATTTAGACTGTATCCGTATGTAGACCTATGGGTCAGTGATTTAGACTGTATCCGTATGTAGACCTATGGGTCAGTGATTTAGACTGTATCCGTATGTAGACCTATGGGTCAGTGATTTAGACTGTATCCGTATGTAGACCTATGGGTCAGTGATTTAGACTGTATCCGTATGTAGACCTATGGGTCAGTGATTTAGACTGTATCCGTATGTAGACCTATGGGTCAGTGATTTAGACTGTATCCGTATGTAGACCTATGGGTCAGTGATTTAGACTGTATCCGTATGTAGACCTATGGGTCAGTGATTTAGACTGTATCCGTATGTAGACCTATGGGTCAGTGATTTAGACTGTATCCGTATGTAGACCTATGGGTCAGTGATTTAGACTGTACCTATGTAGACCTATGGTCAGTGATTTAGACTGTATCCGTATGTAGACCTATGGGTCTGTATCCGTATGTAGACCTGGGTCTGTATCCGTATGTAGACCTATGGGTCTGTATCCGTATGTAGACCTATGGGTCAGTGATTAGACAGAGATGTAGACCTATGGGTGATTTAGACTGTATCCGTATGTAGACCTATGGGTCAGTGACTGTATCCGTATGTAGACCTATGGGTCAGTGATTTAGACTGTACCTAGATGACGTCTGGGTCAGTGATTTAGACTGTATCCATATGTAGACCTATGGGTCAGTGATTTAGACTGTATCCGTATGTAGACCTATGGGTCAGTGGGTATCAGTGACCTTTAGACTGTATCCGTATGTAGACCTATGGGTCAGTGATTTAGACTGTATCCGTATGTAGACCTATGGGTCAGTGGCTAGACAGAGATGACGTCTGTGACAGTGATTTAGACTGTATCCGTATGTAGACCTATGGGTCAGTGATTTAGACTGTATCCGTATGTAGACCTATGGGTCAGTGATTTAGACTGTAGACTGTATCCGTATGTAGACCTATGGGTCAGTGATTTAGACTGTATCCGTATGTAGACCTATGGGTCAGTGGCTAGACAGAGATGACGTCTGTGACAGTGATTTAGACTGTATCCGTATGTAGACCTATGGGTCAGTGATTTAGACTGTATCCGTATGTAGACCTATGGGTCAGTGATTTAGACTGTATCCGTATGTAGACCTATGGGTCAGTGATTTAGACTGTATCCGTATGTAGACCTATGGGTCAGTGATTTAGACTGTATCCGTATGTAGACCTATGGGTCTGTATCCGTATGTAGACCTATGGGTCTGTATCCGTATGTAGACCTATGGGTCTGTATCCGTATGTAGACCTATGGGTCTGTATCCATATGTAGACCTATGGGTCTGTATCCGTATGTAGACCTATGGGTCAGTGGCTAGACAGAGATGACGTCTGTGACAGTGATTTAGACTGTATCCATATGTAGACCTATGGGTCAGTGGCTAGACAGAGATGACGTCTGTGACAGTGATTTAGACTGTATCCGTATGTAGACCTATGGGTCAGTGATTTAGACTGTATCCGTATGTAGACCTATGGGTCAGTGATTTAGACTGTATCCGTATGTAGACCTATGGGTCAGTGATTTAGACTGTATCCGTATGTAGACCTATGGGTCAGTGATTTAGACTGTATCCGTATGTAGACCTATGGGTCAGTGATTTAGACTGTATCCGTATGTAGACCTATGGGTCAGTGATTTAGACTGTATCCGTATGTAGACCTATGGGTCAGTGATTTAGACTGTATCCGTATGTAGACCTATGGGTCAGTGATTTAGACTGTATCCGTATGTAGACCTATGGGTCAGTGATTTAGACTGTATCCGTATGTAGACCTATGGGTCAGTGATTTAGACTGTATCCGTATGTAGACCTATGGGTCAGTGATTTAGACCTATGGGTCTGTATCCGTGTAGACCTATGGGTCTGTATCCCTATGGGTCAGTGATTTAGACTGTATCCGTATGTAGACCTATGGGTCAGTGATTTAGACTGTATCCGTATGTAGACCTATGGGTCAGTGATTTAGACTGTATCCGTATGTAGACCTATGGGTCAGTGTATCCGTATGTAGACCTATGGGTCAGTGATTTAGACTGTATCCGTATGTAGACCTATGGGTCAGTGGCTAGACAGAGATGACGTCTGTGACAGTGATTTAGACTGTATCCGTATGTAGACCTATGGGTCAGTGATTTAGACTGTATCCGTATGTAGACCTATGGGTCAGTGATTTAGACTGTATCCGTATGTAGACCTATGGGTCAGTGATTTAGACTGTATCCGTATGTAGACCTATGGGTCAGTGATTTAGACTGTATCCGTATGTAGACCTATGGGTCAGTGATTTAGACTGTTGTAGACCTATGGGTCAGTGATTTAGTATCCGTATGTAGACCTATGGGTCAGTGATTTAGACTGTATCCGTATGTAGACCTATGGGTCAGTGATTTAGACTGTATCCGTATGTAGACCTATGGGTCAGTGATTTAGACCTATGGGTCTGTATCCGTATGTAGACCTATGGGTCTGTATCCGTAGTGACCTTGGGTCTGTATCCGTATGTAGACCTATGGGTCAGTGGCTAGACAGAGATGACGTCTGTGACAGTGATTTAGACTGTATCCATATGTAGACCTATGGGTCAGTGATTTAGACTGTATCCGTATGTAGACCTATGGGTCAGTGATTTAGACTGTATCCGTATGTAGACCTATGGGTCAGTGATTTAGACTGTATCCGTATGTAGACCTATGGGTCAGTGATTTAGACTGTATCCGTATGTAGACCTATGGGTCAGTGATTTATCCGTATGTAGACCTATGGGTCTGTATCCGTATGTAGACCTATGGGTCAGTGATTTAGACCTATCCGGTCTGTATCCTATGGGTCAGTGATTTAGACTGTATCCGTATGTAGACCTATGGGTCAGTGATTTAGACTGTATCCGTATGTAGACCTATGGGTCAGTGATTTAGACTGTATCCGTATGTAGACCTATGGGTCAGTGATTTAGACTGTATCCGTATGTAGACCTATGGGTCAGTGATTTAGACTGTATCCGTATGTAGACCTATGGGTCAGTGATTTAGACTGTATCCGTATGTAGACCTATGGGTCAGTGATTTAGACTGTATCCGTATGTAGACCTATGGGTCAGTGATTTAGACTGTATCCGTATGTAGACCTATGGGTCAGTGATTTAGACTGTATCCGTATGTAGACCTATGGGTCAGTGATTTAGACTGTATCCGTATGTAGACCTATGGGTCAGTGATTTAGACTGTATCCGTATGTAGACCTATGGGTCAGTGATTTAGACTGTATCCGTATGTAGACCTATGGGTGATTGTATCCGTATGTAGACCTATCTGTATCCGTATGTAGACCTATGGGTCAGTGATTTAGACTGTATCCGTATGTAGACCTATGGTCTGTATGATTTAGACTGTATCCGTATGTAGACCTATGGGTCAGTGATCCAGATGTAGACCTGTGACAGTGATCTGTATCCGTATGTAGACCTATGGGTCAGTGATTTAGACTGTATCCGTATGTAGACCTATGGGTCAGTGATTTAGACTGTATCCGTATGTAGACCTATGGGTCAGTGATTTAGACTATGTAGACCTATGGGTCAGTGATTTAGACTGTATCCGTATGTAGACCTATGGGTCAGTGATTTAGACTGTATCCGTATGTAGACCTATGGGTCAGTGATTTAGACTGTATCCGTATGTAGACCTATGGGTCAGTGATTTAGACTGTATCCGTATGTAGACCTATGGGTCAGTGATTTAGACTGTAGACTGTATCCGTATGTAGACCTATGGGTCAGTGATTTAGACTGTATCCGTATGTAGACCTATGGGTCAGTGATTTAGACAGATCCGTATGTAGACCTATGGGTCAGTGATTTAGACTGTATCCGTATGTAGACCTATGGGTCAGTGATTTAGACTGTATCCGTATGTAGACCTATGGGTCAGTGATTTAGACTGTATCCGTATGTAGACCTATGGGTCAGTGATTTAGACTGTATCCGTATGTAGACCTATGGGTCAGTGATTTAGACTGTATCCGTATGTAGACCTATGGGTCTGTATCCGTATGTAGACCTATGGGTCTGTATCCGTATGTAGACCTATGGGTCTGTATCCGTATGTAGACCTATGGGTCTGTATCCATATGTAGACCTATGGGTCTGTATCCGTATGTAGACCTATGGGTCAGTGGCTAGACAGAGATGACGTCTGTGACAGTGATTTAGACTGTATCCATATGTAGACCTATGGGTCAGTGGCTAGACAGAGATGACGTCTGTGACAGTGATTTAGACTGTATCCGTATGTAGACCTATGGGTCAGTGATTTAGACTGTATCCGTATGTAGACCTATGGGTCAGTGATTTAGACTGTATCCGTATGTAGACCTATGGGTCAGTGATTTAGACTGTATCCGTATGTAGACCTATGGGTCAGTGATTTAGACTGTATCCGTATGTAGACCTATGGGTCAGTGATTTAGACTGTATCCGTATGTAGACCTATGGGTCAGTGATTTAGACTGTATCCGTATGTAGACCTATGGGTCAGTGATTTAGACTGTATCCGTATGTAGACCTATGGGTCAGTGATTTAGACTGTATCCGTATGTAGACCTACGGGTCAGTGATTTAGACTGTATCCGTATGTAGACCTATGGGTCAGTGATTTAGACTGTATCCGTATGTAGACCTATGGGTCAGTGATTTAGACTGTATCCGTATGTAGACCTATGGGTCAGTGATTTAGGTATCATGTAGACCTTTCAGTGATTTAGACTGTATCCGTATGTAGACCTATGGGTCAGTGATTTAGACTGTATCCGTATGTAGACCTATGGGTCAGTGATTTAGACTGTATCCGTATGTAGACCTATGGGTCAGTGATTTAGACTGTATCCGTATGTAGACCTATGGGTCAGGTGATTTAGACTGTATCCGTATGTAGACCTATGGGTCAGGATTTAGACTGTATCCGTATGTAGACCTATGGGTCAGTGATTTATGTATCCGTATGTAGACCTATGGGTCAGTATCCGTATGTAGACCTATGGGTCAGTGATTTAGACTGTATCCGTATGTAGACCTATGGGTCAGACCCGTATGTAGACCTATGGGTCAGTGATTTAGACAGAGATGACCTCTGTGACAGTGATTTAGACTGTATCCGTATGTAGACCTATGGGTCAGTGATTTAGACTGTATCCGTATGTAGACCTATGGGTCAGTGATTTAGACTGTATCCGTATGTAGACCTATGGGTCAGTGATTTAGACTGTATCCGTATGTAGACCTATGGGTCAGTGATTTAGACTGTATCCGTATGTAGACCTATGGGTCTGTATCCGATTTAGGGTCTGTATCCGTATGTAGACCTATGGGTCTGTCAGTGATTTAGACCTATGGGTCTGTATCCGTATGTAGACCTATGGGTCTGTATTTTAGACTGTATGTAGACCTATGGGTCAGTGGCTAGACAGAGATGACGTCTGTGACAGTGATTTAGACTGTATCCATATGTAGACCTATGGGTCAGTGATTTAGACTGTATCCGTATGTAGACCTATGGGTCAGTGATTTAGACTGTATCCGTATGTAGACCTATGGGTCAGTGATTTAGTCTGTATCCGTATGTAGACCTATGGGTCAGTGATTTAGACTGTATCCGTATGTAGACCTATGGGTCAGTGATTTAGACTGTATCCGTATGTAGACCTATGGGTCAGTGATTTAGACTGTATCCGTATGTAGACCTATGGGTCATGATTTAGACTGTATCCGTATGTAGACCTATGGGTCAGTGATTTAGACTGTATCCGTATGTAGACCTATGGGTCAGTGATTTAGACCTGTATCCGTATGTAGACCTATGGGTCTGTATCCGTATGTAGACCTATGGGTCTGTATCCATATGTAGACCTATGGGTCTGTATCCGTATGTAGACCTATGGGTCAGTGGCTAGACAGAGATGACGTCTGTGACAGTGATTTAGACTGTATCCATATGTAGACCTATGGGTCAGTGATTTAGACTGTATCCGATGTAGACCTATGGGTCAGTGATTTAGACTGTATCCGTATGTAGACCTATGGGTCAGTGATTTAGACTGTATCCGTATGTAGACCTATGGGTCAGTGATTTAGACTGTATCCGTATGTAGACCTATGGGTCAGTGATTTAGACTGTATCCGTATGTAGACCTATGGGTCAGTGATTTAGACTGTATCCGTATGTAGACCTATGGGTCAGTGATTTAGACTGTATCCGTATGTAGACCTATGGGTCAGTGATTTAGACTGTATCCGTATGTAGACCTATGGGTCAGTGATTTAGACTATCCGTATGATATGGGTCAGTGATTTAGACTGTATCCGTATGTAGACCTATGGGTCAGTGGCTAGACAGAGATGAGTGTGACAGTGATTTAGACTGTATCCGTATGTAGACCTATGGGTCAGTGATTTAGACTGTATCCGTATGTAGACCTATGGGTCAGTGATTTAGACTGTATCCGTATGTAGACCTATGGGTCTGATTTAGACTGTATCCGTATGTAGACCTATGGGTCAGTGATTTAGACTGTATCCGTATGTAGACCTATGGGTCAGTGGCTTAGACAGAGATAGACCTATGTGACAGTGATTTAGACTGTATCCGTATGTAGACCTATGGGTCAGTGATTTAGACTGTATCCGTATGTAGACCTATGGGTCAGTGATTTAGACTGTATCCGTATGTAGACCTATGGGTCAGTGATTTAGACTGTATCCGTATGTAGACCTATGGGTCAGTGTAGACTGTATCCGTATGTAGACCTATGGGTCTGATTTAGACTGTATCCGTATGTAGACCTATGGGTCTGTGATTTAGACTGTATCCGTATGTAGACCTATGGGTCAGTGGCTAGACAGAGATGACGTCTGTGATGATTTAGACTGTATCCGTATGTAGACCTATGGGTCAGTGATTTAGACTGTATCCGTATGTAGACCTATGGGTCAGTGATTTAGACTGTATCCGTATGTAGACCTATGGGTCAGTGATTTAGACTGTATCCGTATGTAGACCTATGGGTCAGTGATTTAGACTGTATCCGTATGTAGACCTATGGGTCAGTGGGTGACAGTGATTTAGACTGTATCCGTATGTAGACCTATGGGTCAGTGATTTAGACTGTATCCGTATGTAGACCTATGGGTCAGTGATTTAGACTGTATCCGTATGTAGACCTATGGGTCAGTGATTTAGACTGTATCCGTATGTAGACCTATGGGTCTGTATCCGTATGTAGACCTATGGGTCTGTATCCGTATGTAGACCTATGGGTCTGTATCCGACCCTATGGGTCTGTATCCATATGTAGACCTATGGGTCTGTATCCGTATGTAGACCTATGGGTCAGTGGCTAGACAGAGATGACGTCTGTGACAGTGATTTAGACTGTATCCATATGTAGACCTATGGGTCAGTGGCTAGACAGAGATGACGTCTGTGACAGTGATTTAGACTGTATCCGTATGTAGACCTATGGGTCAGTGATTTAGACTGTATCCGTATGTAGACCTATGGGTCAGTGATTTAGACTGTATCCGTATGTAGACCTATGGGTCAGTGATTTAGACTGTATCCGTATGTAGACCTATGGGTCAGTGATTTAGACTGTATCCGTATGTAGACCTATGGGTCAGTGGCTAGACAGAGATGACGTCTGTGACAGTGATTTAGACTGTATCCGTATGTAGACCTATGGGTCAGTGATTTAGACTGTATCCGTATGTAGACCTATGGGTCAGTGATTTAGACTGTATCCGTATGTAGACCTATGGGTCAGTGATTTAGACTGTATCCGTATGTAGACCTATGGGTCAGTGATTTAGACTGTATCCGTATGTAGACCTATGGGTCAGTGATTTAGACTGTATCCGTATGTAGACCTATGGGTCAGTGATTTAGACTGTATCCGTATGTAGACCTATGGGTCAGTGATTTAGACTGTATCCGTATGTAGACCTATGGGTCAGTGATTTAGACTGTATCCGTATGTAGACCTATGGGTCAGTGATTTAGACTGTATCCGTATGTAGACCTATGGGTCTGTATCCGTATGTAGACCTATGGGTCTGTATCCGTTGTAGACCTATGGGTCTGTATCCGTATGTAGACCTATGGGTCTGTATCCATTGTAGACCTGGGTCTGTATCCGTATGTAGACCTATGGGTCAGTGGCTTAGACAGAGATGACGTCTGTGACAGTGATTTAGACTGTATCCATATGTAGACCTATGGGTCAGTGGCTAGACAGAGATGACGTCTGTGACAGTGATTTAGACTGTATCCGTATGTAGACCTATGGGTCAGTGATTTAGACTGTATCCGTATGTAGACCTATGGGTCAGTGATTTAGACTGTATCCGTATGTAGACCTATGGGTCAGTGATTTAGACTGTATCCGTATGTAGACCTATGGGTCAGTGATTTAGACTGTATCCGTATGTAGACCTATGGGTCAGTGATTTAGACTGTATCCGTATGTAGACCTATGGGTCAGTGATTTAGACTGTATCCGTATGTAGACCTATGGGTCAGTGATTTAGACTGTATCCGTATGTAGACCTATGGGTCAGTGATTTAGACTGTATCCGTATGTAGACCTATGGGTCAGTGATTTAGACTGTATCCGTATGTAGACCTATGGGTCAGTGATTTAGACTGTATCCGTATGTAGACCTATGGGTCAGTGATTTAGACTGTATCCGTATGTAGACCTACGGGTCAGTGATTTAGACTGTATCCGTATGTAGACCTATGGGTCAGTGATTTAGACTGATTTAGACTGTATCCGTATGTAGACCTATGGGTCAGTGATTTAGACTGTATCCGTATGTAGACCTATGGGTCAGTGATTTAGACTGTATCCGTATGTAGACCTATGGGTCAGTGATTTAGACTGTATCCGTATGTAGACCTATGGGTCAGTGATTTAGACTGTATCCGTATGTAGACCTATGGGTCAGTGATTTAGACTGTATCCTATGGGTCTGTATGTGTAGACCTATGGGTCAGTGATTTAGACTGTATCCGTATGTAGACCTATGGGTCAGTGATTTAGACTGTATCCGTATGTAGACCTATGGGTCTGTATCCGTATGTGGGTCAGTGATTTAGACTGTATCCGTATGTAGACCTATGGGTCAGTGATTTAGACTGTATCCGTATGTAGACCTATGGGTCAGTGATTTAGACTGTATCCGTATGTAGACCTATGGGTCAGTGATTTAGACTGTATCCGTATGTAGACCTATGGGTCAGTGATTTAGACTGTATCCGTATGTAGACCTATGGGTCAGTGATTTAGACTGTATCCGTATGTAGACCTATGGGTCAGTGGCTAGACAGAGATGACGTCTGTGACAGTGATTTAGACTGTATCCGTATGTAGACCTATGGGTCAGTGATTTAGACTGTATCCGTATGTAGACCTATGGGTCAGTGATTTAGACTGTATCCGTATGTAGACCTATGGGTCAGTGATTTAGACTGTATCCGTATGTAGACCTATGGGTCAGTGATTTAGACTGTATCCGTATGTAGACCTATGGGTCTGTATCCGTATGTAGACCTATGGGTCTGTATCCGTATGTAGACCTATGGGTCTGTATCCGTATGTAGACCTATGGGTCTGTATCCGTATGTAGACCTATGGGTCTGTATCCGTATGTAGACCTATGGGTCAGTGGCTAGACAGAGATGACGTCTGTGACAGTGATTTAGACTGTATCCATATGTAGACCTATGGGTCAGTGATTTAGACTGTATCCGTATGTAGACCTATGGGTCAGTGATTTAGACTGTATCCGTATGTAGACCTATGGGTCAGTGATTTAGACTGTATCCATATGTAGACCTATGGGTCAGTGATTTAGACTGTATCCGTATGTAGACCTATGGGTCAGTGATTTAGATTTAGACTGTATCCGTATGTAGACCTATGGGTCAGTGATTTAGACTGTATCCGTATGTAGACCTATGGGTCAGTGATTTAGACCTAGACCTGGGTCAGTGATTTAGACTGTATCCGTATGTAGACCTATGGGTCAGTGATTTAGACTGTATCCGTATGTAGACCTATGGGTCTGTATCCGATTAGACCTATGGGTCTGTATCCGTATGTAGACCTATGGGTCCGTATGTAGACCTAGGGGTCTGTATCCGTATGTAGACCTATGGGTCTGTATCCGTATGTAGACCTATGGGTCAGTGGCTAGACAGAGATGACGTCTGTGACAGTGATTTAGACTGTATCCATATGTAGACCTATGGGTCAGTGGCTAGAGACAGAGATGACGTCTGTGACAGTGATTTAGACTGTATCCGTATGTAGACCTATGGGTCAGTGATTTAGACTGTATCCGTATGTAGACCTATGGGTCAGTGATTTAGACTGTATCCGTATGTAGACCTATGGGTCAGTGATTTAGACTGTATCCGTATGTAGACCTATGGGTCAGTGATTTAGACTGTATCCGTATGTAGACCTATGGGTCAGTGATTTAGACTGTATCCGTATGTAGACCTATGGGTCAGTGATTTAGACTGTATCCGTATGTAGACCTATGGGTCAGTGATTTAGACTGTATCCGTATGTAGACCTATGGGTCAGTGATTTAGACTGTATCCGTATGTAGACCTATGGGTCAGTGATTATGTAGACCTATGGGTCTGTATCCGTATGTAGACCTATGGGTCTGTATCCGATGTAGACCTATGGGTCTGTATCCGTATGGACCTCTGTATCCGATTGTAGACCTATGGGTCTGTATCCGTATGTAGACCTATGGGTCAGTGGCTAGACAGAGATGACGTCTGTGACAGTGATTTAGACTGTATCCATATGTAGACCTATGGGTCAGTGATTTAGACTGTATCCGTATGTAGACCTATGGGTCAGTGATTTAGACTGTATCCGTATGTAGACCTATGGGTCAGTGATTTAGACTGTATCCGTATGTAGACCTATGGGTCAGTGATTTAGACTGTATCCGTATGTAGACCTATGGGTCAGTGATTTAGACTGTATCCGTATGTAGACCTATGGGTCTGTAGTGATTTCTGTATCCGAGACCTATGGGTCTGTATCCGTATGTAGACCTATGGGTCAGTGGCTAGACAGAGATGACGTCTGTGACAGTGATTTAGACTGTATCCATATGTAGACCTATGGGTCAGTGATTTAGACTGTATCCGTATGTAGACCTATGGGTCAGTGATTTAGACTGTATCCATATGTAGACCTATGGGTCAGTGATTTAGACTGTATCCGTATGTAGACCTATGGGTCAGTGATTTAGACTGTATCCGTATGTAGACCTATGGGTCAGTCTGTATCCGTATGTAGACCTATGGGTCTGTATCCGTATGTAGACCTATGGGTCTGTATCCGTTGTAGACCTATGGGTCTGTATCCGTATGTAGACCTATGGGTCTGTATCCGTATGTAGACCTATGGGTCAGTGGCTAGACAGAGATGGTCTGTGACAGTGATTTAGACTGTATCCGTATGTAGACCTATGGGTCAGTGATTTAGACTGTATCCGTATGTAGACCTATGGGTCAGTGATTTAGACTGTATCCGTATGTAGACCTATGGGTCAGTGATTTAGTCTGTATCCGTATGTAGACCTATGGGTCAGTGATTTAGACTGTATCCGTATGTAGACCTATGGGTCAGTGGCTAGACAGAGATGACGTCTGTGACAGTGATTTAGACTGTATCCGTATGTAGACCTATGGGTCAGTGATTTAGACTGTATCCGTATGTAGACCTATGGGTCAGTGATTTAGACTGTATCTGTAGACCTATGGGTCTGTATCCGTATGTAGACCTATGGGTCTGTATCAGATTTATGGGTCTGTATCCGTATGTAGACCTATGGGTCTGTATCCGTATGAGACCTATGGGTCTGTATCCGTGTAGACCTATGGGTCAGTGGCTAGAGATGACGTCTGTGACAGTGATTTAGACTGTATCCATATGTAGACCTATGGGTCAGTGGCTAGACAGAGATGGGTGACAGTGATTTAGACTGTATCCGTATGTAGACCTATGGGTCAGTGATTTAGACTGTATCCGTATGTAGACCTATGGGTCAGTGATTTAGACTGTATCCGTATGTAGACCTATGGGTCAGTGATTTAGACTGTATCCGTATGTAGACCTATGGGTCAGTGATTTAGACTGTATCCGTATGTAGACCTATGGGTCAGTGGCTAGACAGAGATGACGTCTGTGACAGTGATTTAGACTGTATCCGTATGTAGACCTATGGGTCAGTGATTTAGACTGTATCCGTATGTAGACCTATGGGTCAGTGATTTAGACTGTATCCGTATGTAGACCTATGGGTCAGTGATTTAGACTGTATCCGTATGTAGACCTATGGGTCTGTATCCGTATGTAGACCTATGGGTCTGTATCCGTATGTAGACCTATGGGTCTGTATCCATATGTAGACCTATGGGTCTGTATCCGTATGTAGACCTATGGGTCAGTGGCTAGACAGAGATGACGTCTGTGACAGTGATTTAGACTGTATCCATATGTAGACCTATGGGTCAGTGGCTAGACAGAGATGACGTCTGTGACAGTGATTTAGACTGTATCCGTATGTAGACCTATGGGTCAGTGATTTAGACTGTATCCGTATGTAGACCTATGGGTCAGTGATTTAGACTGTATCCGTATGTAGACCTATGGGTCAGTGATTTAGACTGTATCCGTATGTAGACCTATGGGTCAGTGATTTAGACTGTATCCGTATGTAGACCTATGGGTCAGTGGCTAGACAGAGATGAGACAGTGATTTAGACTGTATCCGTATGTAGACCTATGGGTCAGTGATTTAGACTGTATCCGTATGTAGACCTATGGGTCAGTGATTTAGACTGTATCCGTATGTAGACCTATGGGTCAGTGATTTAGACTGTATCCGTATGTAGACCTATGGGTCAGTGATTTAGACTGTATCCGTATGTAGACCTATGGGTCAGTGATTTAGACTGTATCCGTATGTAGACCTACGGGTCAGTGATTTAGACTGTATCCGTATGTAGACCTATGGGTCAGTGATTTAGACTGTATCCGTGTAGACCTATGGGTCAGTGATTTAGACTGTATCCGTATGTAGACCTACGGGTCAGTGATTTAGACTGTATCCGTATGTAGACCTATGGGTCAGTGATTTAGACTGTATCCGTATGTAGACCTATGGGTCAGTGATTTAGACTGTATCCGTATGTAGACCTATGGGTCAGTGATTTAGACTGTATCCGTATGTAGACCTATGGGTCAGTGATTTAGACTGTATCCGTATGTAGACCTATGGGTCAGTGATTTAGACTGTATCCGTATGTAGACCTATGGGTCAGTGATTTAGACTGTATCCGTATGTAGACCTATGGGTCAGTGGCTATTCTGTGAGATTTAGACTGTATCCGTATGTAGACCTATGGGTCAGTGATTTAGACTGTATCCGTATGTAGACCTATGGGTCAGTGATTTAGACTGTATCCGTATGTAGACCTATGGGTCAGTGATTTAGACTGTATCCGTATGTAGACCTATGGGTCAGTGATTTAGACTGTATCCGTATGTAGACCTATGGGTCAGTGATTTAGACTGTATCCGTATGTAGACCTATGGGTCAGTGATTTAGACTGTATCCGTATGTAGACCTATGGGTCAGTGATTTAGACTGTATCCGTATGTAGACCTATGGGTCAGTGGCTAGACAGAGATGACGTCTGTGACAGTGATTTAGACTGTATCCGTATGTAGACCTATGGGTCAGTGATTTAGACTGTATCCGTATGTAGACCTATGGGTCAGTGATTTAGACTGTATCCGTATGTAGACCTATGGGTCAGTGATTTAGACTGTATCCGTATGTAGACCTATGGGTCAGTGATTTAGACTGTATCCGTATGTAGACCTATGGGTCAGTGGCTATGACGTCTGTGACAATGATTTAGACTGTATCCGTATGTAGACCTATGGGTCAGTGATTTAGACTGTATCCGTATGTAGACCTATGGGTCAGTGATTTAGACTGTATCCGTATGTAGACCTATGGGTCAGTGATTTAGACTGTATCCGTATGTAGACCTATGGGTCAGTGATTTAGACTGTATCCGTATGTAGACCTGGGTCTGTATCCGTATGTAGACCTATGGGTCTGTATCCGTATGTAGACCTATGGGTCTGTATCCGTATGTAGAGGGTCTGTATCCGTTGTAGACCTATGGGTCTGTATCCGTATGTAGACCTATGGGTCAGTGGCTAGACAGAGATTCTGTGACAGTGATTTAGACTGTATCCATATGTAGACCTATGGGTCAGTGATTTAGACTGTATCCGTATGTAGACCTATGGGTCAGTGATTTAGACTGTATCCGTATGTAGACCTATTGGTCTGTATCCGTATGTAGACCTATGGGTCTGTATCCGTATGTAGACCTATGGGTCTGTATCCGTATGTAGACCTATGGGTCTGTATCCGTATGTAGACCTATGGGTCTGTATCCGTATGTAGACCTATGGGTCAGTGGCTAGACAGAGATGACGTCTGTGACAGTGATTTAGACTGTATCCATATGTAGACCTATGGGTCAGTGGCTAGACAGAGATGACGTTGACAGTGATTTAGACTGTATCCGTATGTAGACCTATGGGTCAGTGATTTAGACTGTATCCGTATGTAGACCTATGGGTCAGTGATTTAGATCTGTATCCGTATGTAGACCTATGGGTCAGTGATTTAGACTGTATCCGTATGTAGACCTATGGGTCAGTGGCTTTAGACTGAGATGAGACCTGGGACAGTGATTTAGACTGTATCCGTATGTAGACCTATGGGTCAGTGATTTAGACTGTATCCGTATGTAGACCTATGGGTCAGTGATTTAGACTGTATCCGTATGTAGACCTATGGGTCTGTATCCGATGTAGACCTGGGTCTGTATCCGGGTCTGTATCCGTATGTAGACCTATGGGTCTGTATCCGATTTAGACCTACTGTATCCGTATGTAGACCTATGGGTCAGTGGCTAGACAGAGATGACGTCTGTGACAGTGATTTAGACTGTATCCATATGTAGACCTATGGGTCAGTGGCTAGATTCTGTGACAGTGATTTAGACTGTATCCGTATGTAGACCTATGGGTCAGTGATTTAGACTGTATCCGTATGTAGACCTATGGGTCAGTGATTTAGACTGTATCCGTATGTAGACCTATGGGTCAGTGATTTAGACTGTATCCGTATGTAGACCTATGGGTCAGTGATTTAGACTGTATCCGTATGTAGACCTATGGGTCAGTGGCTGATTTATGACGTCTGTGACAGTGATTTAGACTGTATCCGTATGTAGACCTATGGGTCAGTGATTTAGACTGTATCCGTATGTAGACCTATGGGTCAGTGATTTAGACTGTATCCGTATGTAGACCTATGGGTCAGTGATTTAGACTGTATCCGTATGTAGACCTATGGGTCTGTATCCGATTTAGACCTATGGGTCTGTATCCGTATGTAGACCTATGGGTCTGTATCCATTTAGACCTATGGGTCTGTATCCGTATGTAGACCTATGGGTCAGTGGCTAGACAGAGATGACGTCTGTGACAGTGATTTAGACTGTATCCATATGTAGACCTATGGGTCAGTGGCTAGACAGAGATGACGTCTGTGACAGTGATTTAGACTGTATCCGTATGTAGACCTATGGGTCAGTGATTTAGACTGTATCCGTATGTAGACCTATGGGTCAGTGATTTAGACTGTATCCGTATGTAGACCTATGGGTCAGTGATTTAGACTGTATCCGTATGTAGACCTATGGGTCAGTGATTTAGACTGTATCCGTATGTAGACCTATGGGTCAGTGGCTAGACAGAGATGACGTCTGTGACAGTGATTTAGACTGTATCCGTATGTAGACCTATGGGTCAGTGATTTAGACTGTATCCGTATGTAGACCTATGGGTCAGTGATTTAGACTGTATCCGTATGTAGACCTATGGGTCAGTGATTTAGACTGTATCCGTATGTAGACCTATGGGTCAGTGATTTAGACTGTATCCGTATGTAGACCTATGGGTCAGTGATTTAGACTGTATCCGTATGTAGACCTATGGGTCAGTGATTTAGACTGTATCCGTATGTAGACCTATGGGTCAGTGATTTAGACTGTATCCGTATGTAGACCTATGGGTCAGTGATTTAGACTGTATCCGTATGTAGACCTATGGGTCAGTGATTTAGACTGTATCCGTATGTAGACCTATGGGTCAGTGATTTAGACTGTATCCGTATGTAGACCTATGGGTCAGTGATTTAGACTGTATCCGTATGTAGACCTATGGGTCAGTGATTTAGACTGTATCCGTATGTAGACCTATGGGTCAGTGATTTAGACTGTATCCGTATGTAGACCTATGGGTCAGTGATTTAGACTGTATCCGTATGTAGACCTATGGGTCAGTGATTTAGACTGTATCCGTATGTAGACCTATGGGTCAGTGGCTAGACAGAGATGACGTCTGTGACAGTGATTTAGACTGTATCCGTATGTAGACCTATGGGTCAGTGATTTAGACTGTATCCGTATGTAGACCTATGGGTCAGTGATTTAGACTGTATCCGTATGTAGACCTATGGGTCAGTGATTTAGACTGTATCCGTATGTAGACCTATGGGTCAGTGATTTAGACTGTATCCGTATGTAGACCTATGGGTCAGTGATTTAGACTGTATCTGTATGTAGACCTATGGGTCAGTGATTTAGACTGTATCCGTATGTAGACCTATGGGTCAGTGATTTAGACTGTATCCGTATGTAGACCTATGGGTCAGTGGCTAGACAGAGATGACGTCTGTGATAGTGATTTAGACTGTATCCGTATGTAGACCTATGGGTCAGTGATTTAGACTGTATCCGTATGTAGACCTATGGGTCAGTGATTTAGACTGTATCCGTATGTAGACCTATGGGTCAGTGATTTAGACTGTATCCGTATGTAGACCTATGGGTCAGTGATTTAGACTGTATCCGTATGTAGACCTATGGGTCAGTGGCTAGACAGAGATGACGTCTGTGACAATGATTTAGACTGTATCCGTATGTAGACCTATGGGTCAGTGATTTAGACTGTATCCGTATGTAGACCTATGGGTCAGTGATTTAGACTGTATCCGTATGTAGACCTATGGGTCAGTGATTTAGACTGTATCCGTATGTAGACCTATGGGTCAGTGATTTAGACTGTATCCGTATGTAGACCTATGGGTCTGTATCCGTATGTAGACCTATGGGTCTGTATCCGTATGTAGACCTATGGGTCTGTATCCGTATGTAGACCTATGGGTCTGTATCCGTATGTAGACCTATGGGTCAGTGGCTAGACAGAGATGACGTCTGTGACAGTGATTTAGACTGTATCCATATGTAGACCTATGGGTCAGTGATTTAGACTGTATCCGTATGTAGACCTATGGGTCAGTGATTTAGACTGTATCCGTATGTAGACCTATGGGTCAGTGATTTAGTCTGTATCCATATGTAGACCTATGGGTCAGTGATTTAGACTGTATCCGTATGTAGACCTATGGGTCAGTGGCTAGACAGATGGGTGACAGTGATTTAGACTGTATCCGTATGTAGACCTATGGGTCAGTGATTTAGACTGTATCCGTATGTAGACCTATGGGTCAGTGATTTAGACTGTATCCGTATGTAGACCTATGGGTCAGTGATTTAGACTGTATCCGTATGTAGACCTATGGGTCAGTGATTTAGACTGTATCCGTATGTAGACCTATGGGTCAGTGATTTAGACTGTATCCGTATGTAGACCTATGGGTCTGTATCCGTATGTAGACCTATGGGTCTGTATCCGTATGTAGACCTATGGGTCTGTATCCGTATGTAGACCTATGGGTCAGTGGCTAGACAGAGATGACGTCTGTGACAGTGATTTAGACTGTATCCATATGTAGACCTATGGGTCAGTGATTTAGACTGTATCCGTATGTAGACCTATGGGTCAGTGATTTAGACTGTATCCATATGTAGACCTATGGGTCAGTGATTTAGACTGTATCCGTATGTAGACCTATGGGTCAGTGATTTAGACTGTATCCGTATGTAGACCTATGGGTCTGTATCCGTATGTAGACCTATGGGTCTGTATCCGTATGTAGACCTATGGGTCTGTATCCGTATGTAGACCTATGGGTCTGTATCCGTATGTAGACCTATGGGTCTGTATCCGTATGTAGACCTATGGGTCAGTGGCTAGACAGAGATGACGTCTGTGACAGTGATTTAGACTGTATCCATATGTAGACCTATGGGTCAGTGATTTAGACTGTATCCGTATGTAGACCTATGGGTCAGTGATTTAGACTGTATCCGTATGTAGACCTATGGGTCAGTGATTTAGACTGTATCCGTATGTAGACCTATGGGTCAGTGATTTAGACTGTATCCGTATGTAGACCTATGGGTCAGTGATTTAGACTGTATCCGTATGTAGACCTATGGGTCTGTATCCGTATGTAGACCTATGGGTCTGTATCCGTATGTAGACCTATGGGTCTGTATCCGTATGTAGACCTATGGGTCTGTATCCGTATGTAGACCTATGGGTCAGTGGCTAGACAGAGATGACGTCTGTGACAGTGATTTAGACTGTATCCATATGTAGACCTATGGGTCAGTGATTTAGACTGTATCCGTATGTAGACCTATGGGTCAGTGATTTAGACTGTATCCGTATGTAGACCTATGGGTCAGTGATTTAGTCTGTATCCATATGTAGACCTATGGGTCAGTGATTTAGACTGTATCCGTATGTAGACCTATGGGTCAGTGGCTAGACAGAGATGACGTCTGTGACAGTGATTTAGACTGTATCCGTATGTAGACCTATGGGTCAGTGATTTAGACTGTATCCGTATGTAGACCTATGGGTCAGTGATTTAGACTGTATCCGTATGTAGACCTATGGGTCAGTGATTTAGACTGTATCCGTATGTAGACCTATGGGTCAGTGATTTAGACTGTATCCGTATGTAGACCTATGGGTCAGTGATTTAGACTGTATCCGTATGTAGACCTATGGGTCTGTATCCGTATGTAGACCTATGGGTCTGTATCCGTATGTAGACCTATGGGTCTGTATCCGTATGTAGACCTATGGGTCAGTGGCTAGACAGAGATGACGTCTGTGACAGTGATTTAGACTGTATCCATATGTAGACCTATGGGTCAGTGATTTAGACTGTATCCGTATGTAGACCTATGGGTCAGTGATTTAGACTGTATCCATATGTAGACCTATGGGTCAGTGATTTAGACTGTATCCGTATGTAGACCTATGGGTCAGTGATTTAGACTGTATCCGTATGTAGACCTATGGGTCTGTATCCGTATGTAGACCTATGGGTCTGTATCCGTATGTAGACCTATGGGTCTGTATCCGTATGTAGACCTATGGGTCTGTATCCGTATGTAGACCTATGGGTCTGTATCCGTATGTAGACCTATGGGTCAGTGGCTAGACAGAGATGACGTCTGTGACAGTGATTTAGACTGTATCCATATGTAGACCTATGGGTCAGTGATTTAGACTGTATCCGTATGTAGACCTATGGGTCAGTGATTTAGACTGTATCCGTATGTAGACCTATGGGTCAGTGATTTAGTCTGTATCCGTATGTAGACCTATGGGTCAGTGATTTAGACTGTATCCGTATGTAGACCTATGGGTCAGTGGCTAGACAGAGATGACGTCCTGTGACAGTGATTTAGACTGTATCCGTATGTAGACCTATGGGTCAGTGATTTAGACTGTATCCGTATGTAGACCTATGGGTCAGTGATTTAGACTGTATCCGTATGTAGACCTATGGGTCTGTATCCGTATGTAGACCTATGGGTCTGTATCAGTATGTAGACCTATGGGTCTGTATCCGTATGTAGACCTATGGGTCTGTATCCGTATGTAGACCTATGGGTCAGTGGCTAGACAGAGATGACGTCTGTGACAGTGATTTAGACTGTATCCATATGTAGACCTATGGGTCAGTGGCTAGACAGAGATGACGTCTGTGACAGTGATTTAGACTGTATCCGTATGTAGACCTATGGGTCAGTGATTTAGACTGTATCCGTATGTAGACCTATGGGTCAGTGATTTAGACTGTATCCGTATGTAGACCTATGGGTCAGTGATTTAGACTGTATCCGTATGTAGACCTATGGGTCAGTGATTTAGACTGTATCCGTATGTAGACCTATGGGTCAGTGGCTAGACAGAGATGACGTCTGTGACAGTGATTTAGACTGTATCCGTATGTAGACCTATGGGTCAGTGATTTAGACTGTATCCGTATGTAGACCTATGGGTCAGTGATTTAGACTGTATCCGTATGTAGACCTATGGGTCTGTATCCGTATGTAGACCTATGGGTCTGTATCCGTATGTTTATGGGTCTGTATCCGTATGTAGACCTATGGGTCAGTGGCTAGACAGAGATGACATCTGTGACAGTGATTTAGACTGTATCCGTATGTAGACCTATGGGTCAGTGATTTAGACTGTATCCGTATGTAGACCTATGGGTCAGTGATTTAGACTGTATCCGTATGTAGACCTATGGGTCAGTGATTTAGACTGTATCCGTATGTAGACCTATGGGTCTGTATCCGTATGTAGACCTATGGGTCTGTATCCGTATGTAGACCTATGGGTCTGTATCCGTATGTAGACCTATGGGTCAGTGGCTAGACAGAGATGACGTCTGTGACAGTGATTTAGACTGTATCCGTATGTAGACCTATGGGTCAGTGATTTAGACTGTATCCGTATGTAGACCTATGGGTCAGTGATTTAGACTGTATCCGTATGTAGACCTATGGGTCAGTGATTTAGACTGTATCCGTATGTAGACCTATGGGTCAGTGATTTAGACTGTATCCGTATGTAGACCTATGGGTCAGTGATTTAGACTGTATCCGTATGTAGACCTATGGGTCAGTGATTTAGTCTGTATCCGTATGTAGACCTATGGGTCAGTGATTTAGACTGTATCCGTATGTAGACCTATGGGTCAGTGATTTAGACTGTATCCGTATGTAGACCTATGGGTCAGTGATTTAGACTGTATCCGTATGTAGACCTATGGGTCAGTGATTTAGACTGTATCCGTATGTAGACCTATGGGTCAGTGATTTAGACTGTATCCGTATGTAGACCTATGGGTCAGTGATTTAGACTGTATCCGTATGTAGACCTATGGGTCAGTGATTTAGACTGTATCCGTATGTAGACCTATGGGTCAGTGATTTAGACTGTATCCGTATGTAGACCTATGGGTCAGTGATTTAGACTGTATCCGTATGTAGACCTATGGGTCAGTGATTTAGACTGTATCCGTATGTAGACCTATGGGTCTGTATCCGTATGTAGACCTATGGGTCTGTATCCGTATGTAGACCTATGGGTCTGTATCCGTATGTAGACCTATGGGTCAGTGGCTAGACAGAGATGACGTCTGTGACAGTGATTTAGACTGTATCCATATGTAGACCTATGGGTCAGTGATTTAGACTGTATCCGTATGTAGACCTATGGGTCAGTGATTTAGACTGTATCCATATGTAGACCTATGGGTCAGTGATTTAGACTGTATCCGTATGTAGACCTATGGGTCAGTGATTTAGACTGTATCCGTATGTAGACCTATGGGTCTGTATCCGTATGTAGACCTATGGGTCTGTATCCGTATGTAGACCTATGGGTCTGTATCCGTATGTAGACCTATGGGTCTGTATCCGTATGTAGACCTATGGGTCTGTATCCGTATGTAGACCTATGGGTCAGTGGCTAGACAGAGATGACGTCTGTGACAGTGATTTAGACTGTATCCATATGTAGACCTATGGGTCAGTGATTTAGACTGTATCCGTATGTAGACCTATGGGTCAGTGATTTAGACTGTATCCGTATGTAGACCTATGGGTCAGTGATTTAGTCTGTATCCGTATGTAGACCTATGGGTCAGTGATTTAGACTGTATCCGTATGTAGACCTATGGGTCAGTGGCTAGACAGAGATGACGTCTGTGACAGTGATTTAGACTGTATCCGTATGTAGACCTATGGGTCAGTGATTTAGACTGTATCCGTATGTAGACCTATGGGTCAGTGATTTAGACTGTATCCGTATGTAGACCTATGGGTCTGTATCCGTATGTAGACCTATGGGTCTGTATCAGTATGTAGACCTATGGGTCTGTATCCGTATGTAGACCTATGGGTCTGTATCCGTATGTAGACCTATGGGTCAGTGGCTAGACAGAGATGACGTCTGTGACAGTGATTTAGACTGTATCCATATGTAGACCTATGGGTCAGTGGCTAGACAGAGATGACGTCTGTGACAGTGATTTAGACTGTATCCGTATGTAGACCTATGGGTCAGTGATTTAGACTGTATCCGTATGTAGACCTATGGGTCAGTGATTTAGACTGTATCCGTATGTAGACCTATGGGTCAGTGATTTAGACTGTATCCGTATGTAGACCTATGGGTCAGTGATTTAGACTGTATCCGTATGTAGACCTATGGGTCAGTGGCTAGACAGAGATGACGTCTGTGACAGTGATTTAGACTGTATCCGTATGTAGACCTATGGGTCAGTGATTTAGACTGTATCCGTATGTAGACCTATGGGTCAGTGATTTAGACTGTATCCGTATGTAGACCTATGGGTCTGTATCCGTATGTAGACCTATGGGTCTGTATCCGTATGTAGACCTATGGGTCTGTATCCGTATGTAGACCTATGGGTCAGTGGCTAGACAGAGATGACATCTGTGACAGTGATTTAGACTGTATCCGTATGTAGACCTATGGGTCAGTGATTTAGACTGTATCCGTATGTAGACCTATGGGTCAGTGATTTAGACTGTATCCGTATGTAGACCTATGGGTCAGTGATTTAGACTGTATCCGTATGTAGACCTATGGGTCTGTATCCGTATGTAGACCTATGGGTCTGTATCCGTATGTAGACCTATGGGTCTGTATCCGTATGTAGACCTATGGGTCAGTGGCTAGACAGAGATGACGTCTGTGACAGTGATTTAGACTGTATCCGTATGTAGACCTATGGGTCAGTGATTTAGACTGTATCCGTATGTAGACCTATGGGTCAGTGATTTAGACTGTATCCGTATGTAGACCTATGGGTCAGTGATTTAGACTGTATCCGTATGTAGACCTATGGGTCAGTGATTTAGACTGTATCCGTATGTAGACCTATGGGTCAGTGATTTAGACTGTATCCGTATGTAGACCTATGGGTCAGTGATTTAGACTGTATACGTATGTAGACCTATGGGTCAGTGATTTAGACTGTATCCGTATGTAGACCTATGGGTCAGTGGCTAGACAGAGATGACGTCTGTGACAGTGATTTAGACTGTATCCGTATGTAGACCTATGGGTCAGTGATTTAGACTGTATCCGTATGTAGACCTATGGGTCAGTGATTTAGACTGTATCCGTATGTAGACCTATGGGTCTGTATCCGTATGTAGACCTATGGGTCTGTATCCGTATGTAGACCTATGGGTCTGTATCCGTATGTAGACCTATGGGTCTGTATCCGTATGTAGACCTATGGGTCAGTGGCTAGACAGAGATGACATCTGTGACAGTGATTTAGACTGTATCCGTATGTAGACCTATGGGTCAGTGGCTAGACAGAGATGACGTCTGTGACAGTGATTTAGACTGTATCCGTATGTAGACCTATGGGTCAGTGATTTAGACTGTATCCGTATGTAGACCTATGGGTCAGTGATTTAGACTGTATCCGTATGTAGACCTATGGGTCAGTGATTTAGACTGTATCCGTATGTAGACCTATGGGTCAGTGATTTAGACTGTATCCGTATGTAGACCTATGGGTCAGTGATTTAGACTGTATCCGTATGTAGACCTATGGGTCAGTGATTTAGACTGTATCCGTATGTAGACCTATGGGTCTGTATCCGTATGTAGACCTATGGGTCTGTATCCGTATGTAGACCTATGGGTCTGTATCCATATGTAGACCAATGGGTCTGTATCCGTATGTAGACCTATGGGTCAGTCGCTAGACAGAGATGACGTCTGTGACAGTGATTTAGACTGTATCCGTATGTAGACCTATGGGTCAGTGATTTAGACTGTATCCGTATGTAGACCTATGGGTCAGTGATTTAGACTGTATCCGTATGTAGACCTATGGGTCAGTGATTTAGACTGTATCCGTATGTAGACCTATGGGTCAGTGATTTAGACTGTATCCGTATGTAGACCTATGGGTCAGTGGCTAGACAGAGATGACGTCTGTGACAGTGATTTAGACTGTATCCGTATGTAGACCTATGGGTCAGTGATTTAGACTGTATCCGTATGTAGACCTATGGGTCAGTGATTTAGACTGTATCCGTATGTAGACCTATGGGTCTGTATCCGTATGTAGACCTATGGGTCTGTATCCGTATGTAGACCTATGGGTCTGTATCCGTATGTAGACCTATGGGTCTGTATCCGTATGTAGACCTATGGGTCTGTATCCGTATGTAGACCTATGGGTCAGTGGCTAGACAGAGATGACATCTGTGACAGTGATTTAGACTGTATCCGTATGTAGACCTATGGGTCAGTGGCTAGACAGAGATGACGTCTGTGACAGTGATTTAGACTGTATCCGTATGTAGACCTATGGGTCAGTGATTTAGACTGTATCCGTATGTAGACCTATGGGTCAGTGATTTAGACTGTATCCGTATGTAGACCTATGGGTCAGTGATTTAGACTGTATCCGTATGTAGACCTATGGGTCAGTGATTTAGACTGTATCCGTATGTAGACCTATGGGTCAGTGATTTAGACTGTATCCGTATGTAGACCTATGGGTCAGTGATTTAGACTGTATCCGTATGTAGACCTATGGGTCAGTGATTTAGACTGTATCCGTATGTAGACCTATGGGTCAGTGATTTAGACTGTGTCCGTATGTAGACCTATGGGTCAGTGATTTAGACTGTATCTGTATGTAGACCTATGGGTCAGTGATTTAGAATGTATCCGTATGTAGACCTATGGGTCAGTGATTTAGACTGTATCCGTATGTAGACCTATGGGTCCGTGATTTAGACTGTATCCGTATGTAGACCTATGGGTCAGTGGCTAGACAGAGATGACGTCTGTGACAGTGATTTAGACTGTATCCGTATGTAGACCTATGGGTCAGTGATTTAGACTGTATCCGTATGTAGACCTATGGGTCAGTGATTTAGACTGTATCCGTATGTAGACCTATGGGTCAGTGATTTAGACTGTATCCGTATGTAGACCTATGGGTCAGTGGCTGACAGAGATGACGTCTGTGACAGTGATTTAGACTGTATCCGTATGTAGACCCATGGGTCAGTGATTTAGACTGTATCCGTATGTAGACCTATGGGTCAGTGATTTAGACTGTATCCGTATGTAGACCTATGGGTCAGTGATTTAGACTGCATCCGTATGTAGACCTATGGGTCAGTGATTTAGACTGTATCCGTATGTAGACCTATGGGTCAGTGGCTAGACAGAGATGACGTCTGTGACAGTGATTTAGACTGTATCCGTATGTAGACCCATGGGTCAGTGATTTAGACTGTATCCGTATGTAGACCTATGGGTCAGTGATTTAGACTGTATCCGTATGTAGACCTATGGGTCAGTGATTTAGACTGTATCCGTATGTAGACCAATGGGTCAGTGATTTAGACTGTATCCGTATGTAGACCTATGGGTCAGTGATTTAGACTGTATTCGTATGTAGACCTATGGGTCAGTGATTTAGACTGTATCCGTATGTAGACCTATGGGTCAGTGATTTAGACTGTATCCGTATGTAGACCTATGGGTCAGTGATTTAGACTGTATCCGTATGTAGACCTATGGGTCAGTGATTTAGACTGTATCCGTATGTAGACCTACCGAAAAGGCTTATTCTTATCCTTTCACATAGTTGTATACAGTGAAACAGTGAAAGGCTCAGTTCTGCGAAAGCTGCTGGAGGTCAAATCGGCATTAGGTCAGGTCCCTATCAGGAGGGTTTGTGTAGGGGGGGCAGATAGAATGGATGTCTAAGGCGGCTCCACGGCTACGTGCTTGAGGAACCCAGTTATCTGATTGGTTAGGTCAGGTCCCTATCAGGAGGGTTTGTGTAGGGGGGGCAGATAGAATGGATGTCTAAGGCGGCTCCACGGCTACGTGCTTGAGGAACCCAGTTATCTGATTGGTTAGGTCAGGTCCCTATCAGGAGGGTTTGTGTAGGGGGGGCAGATAGAATGGATGTCTAAGGCGGCTCCACGGCTACGTGCTTGAGGAACCCAGTTATCTGATTGGTTAGGTCAGGTCCCTATCAGGAGGGTTTGTGTAGGGGGGGCAGATAGAATGGATGTCTAAGGCGGCTCCACGGCTACGTGCTTGAGGAACCCAGTTATCTGATTGGTTAGGTCAGGTCCCTATCAGGAGGGTTTGTGTAGGGGGGCAGATAGAATGGATGTCTAAGGCGGCTCCACGGCTACGTGCTTGAGGAAATAGTCGGCGGACCCCAGTTATCTGATTGACAGATCAAGAAATAATCAGAAACATTTCCTTTACTTGTCCTTGATACCTTCAGTCAACTTCCAACGTCACGTCTGAGACATGGGGAAAAAATGACGTCAAATGAAAGTGACATGCTTTTTAAATTATTTTGGAGCCCAGATTGCATTAGTAAGGTACTTGGCTCTGGCACCACTGTGGTTATCTGTCCAGACGTGACCCGAGCCCGACCGTGGTGTTTCTGTGTGTGTGTGTGTGTGTGTGTGTGTGTGTGTGTGTACCTTGGAGTTGAGGTCTCTGTGGTAGATGTTCTTGTAGTGCAGGTAGGTCATGCCTCTGCTGATGTCACATGCCAGATCCACCTTCTCCCTCCAACACAGAGACACGTCCTCCTGGGCCAAGAGGTCCTCCAGACAGCCCCCACTCACATACTGGCAGCACAGAGAGAGGCTGCGTAAGAACCATAGATATCCTATATCCAAGGGTTATACATATACAATCCCTCAAAACCACCGTGACTACTGCCAGGTGCACAAAATACAGAGGGAATGTGCCGCTGAGATCCCTTACGTGTTTCTATGTGATATACCATATAGGTCGTGTTTCTAGGAGTTTTACACAGGCATACCAGTCTCTTCCCTTCCAACACTGCTACTATGGTGAGATGCACACATGTACTGAGAGGAAAACACATCTGCTATCTGTGATCATCAACACGATCACAAACATACTGACAATCTTACCTCCAAGATTGGATACAGCTTATCCTCCCGCACGCAGATTCCAAGATACCTAGGAAGAATCAGAAAACAGATGATAATAATGGTTAGCATTAGTATCACAATGTCAAGCTGTTTTTGCAACAACTACACATCTTCCTCTAAAAACAGGCATTTGTCAAATATGTTGGACCGACCGGACAATGTTGGGGTGCGAGAGCTTCCGCAGTAGACTGATCTCTCGTACGATGATGTCCTGGTCCACGTCGTTCTTATAGATCTTGACCACCATCACTTTTCTTGTGGTACAGTGTGACACCTAGACAACAGAGGGCGATATAGTGTGTTTCTACAGTTCTGTCCTCGCTCAGGGTTGATTGACAACAGAGGGCGATATAGTGTGTTTCTACAGTGCCGTCCTCGCTCAGGGCTGATTGACAACAGAGGGCGATATAGTGTGTTTCTACAGTTCTGTCCTCGCTCAGGGCTGATTGACAACAGAGGGCGATATAGTGTGTTTCTACAGTTCTGTCCTCGCTCAGGGTTGATTGACAACAGAGGGCGATAAAGTGTGTTTCTACAGTGCCGTCCTCGCTCAGGGTTGATTGACAACAGAGGGCGATATAGTGTGTTTCTACAGTGCCGTCCTCGCTCAGGGTTGATTGACAACAGAGGGCGATATAGTGTGTTTCTACAGTGCCGTCCTCGCTCAGGGTTGATTGACAACAGAGGGCGATATAGTGTGTTTCTACAGTTCCGTCCTCGCTCAGGGTTGATTGACAACAGAGGGCGATATAGTGTGTTTCTACAGTGCCGTCCTCGCTCAGGGTTGATTGATCTCACTGTTCTGCATCCTTTGTACAAGTTGTAAACGAGGCTGGAGCTCTATGAACTGGAGCGAACGAGAAAAACAAACAGTGAATTCGCTTCAACACAAAAGCTAAAAATAGAACGCCTTAACTTCCTGAGGTGATTAAAGTTTACTGCATCCTATTGGCTCCCTGTAAGGCAATACTGGTTCAGTGGTACACCATGTTGCCTCCACAGTAGCATCCTCCGTCTGCATCCCAAAAGGCACTCTATTCCCTATGTAGTGCACTACTTTAGACCGGTGCACTACATAGGGAATAGGGTGACATTTGTGATTCAGCCTTTGACTGTTTGGCACAGGTTCTAGGAACCCTCCATGGCTGACTGACTGCAAACTAATTACGCTCTTATCAGGACTGGGCTTTATATCGCCATATCAAATCAAATAGCATTTTATTTGTCACGTGCCAAATACAACAGGTAGACCTTACAGTGAAATGCTTACTTACAAGCCCTAAACAAACAATGCAGTTTTAAGAAAATAATAAGTGTTAAGAAAGTATTTACTAACTAAACTGAAGTAAACAATACATTTAAAAAAATAAAAAATAAAAATATAAGAAAATAGAAAACGGGGTACCGGTACAGAGTCAATGTGCGGGGGCACCGGTACAGAGTCAATGTGCGGGGGCACCGGTACAGAGTCAATGTGCGGGGGCACCGGTACAGAGTCAATGTCTTGAAATACCGGTACAGAGTCAATGTGCGGGGGCACCGGTACAGAGTCAATGTGCGGGGCACCGGTACAGAGTCAATGTGCGGGGGCACCGGTACAGAGTCAATGTGGGGGCACCGGTACAGAGTCAATGTGGGGGCACCGGTACAGAGTCAATGTGCGGGGGCACCGGTACAGAGTCAATGTGCGGGGTACCGTACAGAGTCAATGTGCGGGGCACCGGTACAGAGTCAATGTGCGGGGCACCGGTACAGAGTCAATGTGCGGGGTACCGGTACAGAGTCAATGTGCGGGGGCACCGGTACAGAGTCAATGTGCGGGGCACCGGTACAGAGTCAATGTGCGGGGCACCGGTACAGAGTCAATGTGCGGGGCACCGGTACAGAGTCAATGTGCGGGGCACCGGTACAGAGTCAATGTGCGGGGCACCGGTACAGAGTCAATGTGCGGGGTAACGGTACAGAGTCAATGTGCGGGGGCACCGGTACAGAGTCAATGTGCGGGGCACCGGTACAGAGTCAATGTGCGGGGCACCGGTACAGAGTCAATGTGCGGGGCACCGGTACAGAGTCAATGTGCGGGGCACCGGTACAGAGTCAATGTGCGGGGCACCGGTACAGAGTCAATGTGCGGGGCACCGGTACAGAGTCAATGTGCGGGGTACCGGTACAGAGTCAATGTGCGGGGCACCGTACAGAGTCAATGTGCGGGGCACCGGTACAGAGTCAATGTGCGGGGGCACCGGTACAGAGTCAATGTGCGGGGCACCGGTACAGAGTCAATGTGCGGGGGCACCGGTACAGAGTCAATGTGCGGGGCACCGGTACAGAGTCAATGTGCGGGGGCACCGGTACAGAGTCAATGTGCGGGGGTACCGGTACAGAGTCAATGTGCGGGGCACCGGTACAGAGTCAATGTGCGGGGGCACCGGTACAGAGTCAATGTGCGGGGTACCGGTACAGAGTCAATGTGCGGGGTACCGGTACAGAGTCAATGTGCGGGGGTACCGGTACAGAGTCAATGTGCGGGGCACCGGTACAGAGTCAATGTGCGGGGCACCGGTACAGAGTCAATGTGCGGGGGCACCGGTACAGAGTCAATGTGCGGGGGCACCGGTACAGAGTCAATGTGCGGGGCACCGGTACAGAGTCAATGTGCGGGGCACCGGTACAGAGTCAATGTGCGGGGTACCGGTACAGAGTCAATGTGCGGGGGTACCGGTACAGAGTCAATGTGCGGGGACACCGGTACAGAGTCAATGTGCGGGGGCACCGGTACAGAGTCAATGTGCGGGGGTACCGGTACAGAGTCAATGTGCGGGGGTACCGGTACAGAGTCAATGTGCGGGGGCACCGGTACAGAGTCAATGTGCGGGGGTACCGGTACAGAGTCAATGTGCGGGGGCACCGGTACAGAGTCAATGTGCGGGGGCACCGGTACAGAGTCAATGTGCGGGGGCACCGGTACAGAGTCAATGTGCGGGGGCACCGGTACAGAGTCAATGTGCGGGGGCACAGGTTAGTTGAGGTAATTGAGGTAATATGTACATGTAAGTAGAGATAAAGTGACTATGCATAGATAACAGAGAGTAGCAGCATAGTAAACATTGAAGGGGGGTGGTCCAGGAAGCCATTTGGTTAGCTGTTCATGAGCCTTATGGCTTGGGGGTAGAAGCTGTTAACTTCTTCGAGTATCTGATATGGGCAGAAAGCTTAAATTCTTGTTAATCTAACTGTACTGTCCAATTTACAGTAGCTATTACAGTGAAATAATACCATGCTATTGTTTGAGGAGAGTGCACAATTTTGAACATGAAAAGTTATTAATAAACAAATTAGGCAATTTGGGCAGTCTTGCAATGGTTCATTGGATCAGTCAAAAACTTTGCACATACACTGCTGCCATCTAGTGGCCTAAATCTAATTTGCACCTGGGCTGGAATAATACATTATGGCCTTTCTCTTGCATTTCAAAGACTGCAAAAAAAATACAAAAGAACGGTTGTTTTTTTCTTCGTATGATCTTTTACCAGATCTATTGTGTTATATTCTACTACATTCATTTGGTGCCAAGAACATGAAAACCCTGGCTTCAGGGCCTGAGCTACAGGCAGTTAGATTTGGCTATGTCATTTTAGGTAAAATTGAAAAAAAAGGAGCAGATCCTTAGATTAAGAAGCCTTTTGGACCTAGACATGGCGCTCCGGTACCGGTTGCTGTGCGATAGCAGAGAGAATAGTCGATGACTAGGGTGGCTGGAGTCTTTGGCAATTTTTAGGGAGTTCCTCTGACACCGTCTGGTATAGAGGTGTGGACAGGAGTGGACTGAGCACACACCCCTGAGGGGCCCCTGTGTTGGGGATCGGCGTGGCAGATGTGTTGTTACCTAACCTTACCACATGGGGCGGCCCATCAGGAAGTCCAGGATCCAGTTGCCGAGGGAGGTGTTTAGTCCCAGGATCCTTAGCTTAGTGATGAGCTTTGAGGGCACTATGGTGTTGAATGCTGAGCTGTAGTCAATGAATAGCATTCCCACATAGGTGTTCCTTTTGTCCAGATGGGAAAGGGCAGTGTGGAGTGCAACAGAGATTACATCATCTGTGGATCTGTTTGGGCGGTATGCAAATTGGAGTGGGTCTAGGGTTTCTGGGATAATGGTGTTGATGTGAGCAATGACCAGTCTTTGAAAGCACTTCATGTCTATAGACGTGAGTGCTACGGGTCGGTAGTCATTTAGGCATGTTACCTTGGTGTTCTTGGGCACAGGGCCTATGGTGGTCTGCTTGAAACATGTTGGTATTACAGACTCGGTCAAGGACAGGTTGAAAATGTCAGTGATGCCACTTGCCAGTTGGTCAGCGCATGCTCAGAGTACACATCCTGGTAATCAGTCTGAATGTTGACCTGTTTACAGGTCTTCTCACATTGGCTACGGAGAGCGTGATCACACAGTCGTCCCGAACAGCTGGTGTTCTCATGCATGCTTCAGTGTTGATTGCCTTGAAGCGCACATAGAAGTCATTTAGCTCGTCTGGTAGGCTCGTGTCACTGGGAAATTCATGGCTGTGCTTCCCTTTGTAGTCCGTAATAGTTTGCCCTGCCACATCCGACGAGTGTCGGAGCTGGTGTAGAAGGATTCAATCTTAGTCCTGTATTGACGCTTTGCTTGTTTGATGGTTCGTCGGAGGGCATAGCGGGATTTATTATACGCGTCCGGGTTAGAGTCCTGCTCCTTGAAAGCATCAACTCTACCCTTTAGCTCAGTGAGGATGTTGCCTGTAATCCATGACTTCTGGTTGGGGTACTGTATGGACGACATACAGTCCATCATCAATGGACTTATTGATGAAGCCAGTGACTGATGTGGTGTACTCCTTAATGCCATTGAAAGAATCCCTGAACATATTCCAGTCTGTCCTAGCAAAACAGTCCTGTAGCTTAGCATCTGCATCATCTGACCACTTCCGTATTGAGAGAGTCACTGGTACTTCCTGCTTCAGTTTTAGCTTGTAAGCAGGAATCGGGAGGATAGAGTTATGGTCAGATTTACCAAATGGAGGGTGAGGGAGAGCTTTGTCCGCATCTCTGTGTGTGGAGTAAAGGTGGTCGAGAGTTTTTTGTCCCTTGGTTTGCACATTTAACATGCTGGTAAAAATGTAAGTTTCCCTGCATTAAAGTCCCCGGCCACTAGGAGTGCCGCCTCTGGATGAGCATTTTTCCCTTCTTATGGCCTTATACAGCTTGTTGAGTGCGGTCTTCGTGCCAGAAACAGTTTGTCGTGGTAACTAGACAGCTATGACAAAATATAGATGAACTCTCTTGGTATACAGTGTGGTCTACAGTTTATCATGAGAAACTCTACCTCAGGCGAGCAAAACCTAGAGACTAAATGACATTTTGTGCTACAGCTGTTATTGACAAATAGACACAGACCACCACCCCACTGTTCTATCATGCCGATGCACCCAGCCAGCTGTATGTTATCCATGTCGTCATTCAGCCACGACTCATGAAATGTAAGATACAGTAGTAGTACAGTTTTTAATGTCCCGTTGGATAGTCTTGATCGGAGCTCATCCAGATTATTATGCAATGATTGCATGTTGGCTAATGGGACTGATGGTAGAGACGGGTTACCCACTCGCTGTCTGATTCTTACAAGGCACCCCGACCTACGACCCCAATTTCTCCGTCTCTTCTTCATGAGAATGATGGGGATCTGGGCCTTGTCCTGTGTCTGAAGTAAATCCCTTGTGTCCGACTCGTTAAAGACAAAAATCTATGTCCAGTATGAGGTGAGTACTCACTGTTCTGATATCCAAAAGCCTATTTTCGGTCATAAGAGACCAGAAACATTATGTACAAAATAAGTTACAAACGACACGATAAAGAAAACACGCTCAACCATCTCCTCCGGCGCCATTATCTCTGATCCTTATCTGAGCATCTGGGAGTTCCAGCTCAAGACAAACACGCTAACAATAGCAGGAAAGCCACGGTGGCCCTGCTACAATTGTGACCTGACATGGCCTCCAAGGAAAAGGACTAGGACTGTTGAAGACCCTGCCAGTGTTCAGTCATGATCATGTAAACGTTGTTCACTTGACTCTACAGACCGTACCTTACACCGAGACAGGTATTAAGGGAACTTAAACTGTGTTCCTTTGTCTCGTGGGAATATGAATGCAGAGAAGAACATGTTTGCAGTGTAATTACTTGGGCTGATTATTGTGTCTGATGCTCTGAGGGGGTGTTTAAGGGATCAGCCAAGGCATAATGTTGTCAGTTTTGACACTGGAGTTGGGAGTAGACTAAATGTAGGTTGCTCTTTGTGTGGGACTGTATTGTATGTACAGTATGTACTCTGTTAAATATGTTGTAGTACACTTATCTGGATGTGTGCCATATAAAGCTTGATGCCACTTTTGAAATATGCTGATTTAATGAGGTAATTGTAACTGAAACAAACATGGTAATTAAATCATAGACTTTAATTAGAGGGTGTGTGGAAGTTCAATTCTGTTTTGCTCTATCTTCCGCGCACACACATACATTTTTTCCCCCCAGCCATTTCCAAAATGAACAGGTTCGTACCTTGTACACCTTGGAGAAGAAGCCACTCCCAATCAGCTCGGCACTGAAGTCTTCCCAGAATTCCAGCTTGCGGACGGCGGTGCGTAGCTTTTGCCATCGGTCCACCTGGCAGTAGGTGTCTGCTGCCTCTCCGGGGCTGCTGGGTTCAGGGGTCACCTCCACCTCACACCTCATCCTAGGCAGCTCGTCTGGTGAGGCACGGGGCCACAGGGTCAGACACTTAGTCTCACTCACTATCCATAGCCCAGTGTTAAAGCCATCAGAGGCACTAGAAATGTCTCTGCGCTCTCCATCAACCCAATTTAGACATCTTGGAGGCAAACACTCGAAACTAGTAAACATGAGAGAAAAAAGCTTCTGATTAAGAAAATAGATTTCATCTTTAAGTGGGAGCGCTTTGAAAGATAAATATACTCAGTAAAATGCAAATTAAGCAGATTCAGAGGAGAACTGTTTGGTGAGCTGAAACACATTCTGAGACGAGAACATCATTTGCACAGAAAATATATTTTGAATGCATTAGAATTAATTCCAAATAACTTTGCAATTTCCATCTAAGAACACCAGTGATTTGACTTGTATCTTCAAGACTGATACAACTTGTAGTCTAACTGTCGAGTATAAGCCAATATGGTACTTCTGTGAGAAATCTAGTTTCAGAGGTCATTTGTCAAGGTAATCTGCTATTGGCTGACCTAACTGTGTCAGGTTTCACACCCAGTTGGAGATGCACACTCGCGGTTTAGATTGATTATTCTTTGCTTTTGCGGTGTGTAACCTAAAACTACAAACAGATACGTCAGTAGAGGTCTATGACACCATCACAACAGCATATGTCATTGGTGCATTCAGCTCCAAGACAGAAAACACAAGGTTAAAACCTTGGGTTACTGTATGTGACACCTGCTCAAGGCCAAACAACCTCCTGCTTGTTGTCTCCTCACTGAGAGAGGCTTGTTCACACAGATACAATCAGACAAGCTTTCTCATAGCTTCTGCAATGGTGCAGTGTTGAAAATGGTTATGCTAAATATTTTCATCTCGATGATCAGATAAGGTAGGCGTGACAATACTGTAGTGGGAAAGTACACATGGTGACATAGATGTAATCAAATTAGTTTTATGGGTAGAACATTGTTTGTTATGGCAATGTCACCATCTAGGCCAAGGCAGGCCAAGGCAACCATGAACCAGGAAGAAGCCATGAGAAACTAGATTCTTAAGTGTTTACAAATCCTCTAGGGTCAGTTTAGCTTGTAAAAAGTGTTCTAAACGTTTCCCATTTGCAGGAACGTCTTTAATGAAAAGTCTTCAATCACAAGTGACAAGTGGCCACAATATGGCTGCAGTTATCTCTTTTCGGTTTCTGGCAACATCTGATGTTGTCACTTTTACATGGAGTGGATTGGGTGGGGAAATCAGCCTTGAGGGAGATAGTTCAGCCTTGATGTGACAGACCGAGTTAAACATGACTTCCCAGACTGCCAAGTTCCCTAAAGTGAAGTGACAGATTTCTCCCTTCATCCAAAGGTCCCTCTTTATCCGCAGCAAAAACAGAACACGCTTTCTATTTTCTTCCCGAGGGCCTTGAGAGGGCTTATTTTTGCTCCATTCCCACTCTTTTCCAACATATCTGACAACTTAAAAAAAGACAGATATCTGTCGAGCCCCAGTTGGAATGTCACGGTTGGGTAAGAAAGTGGAATGACGATGGTATCTTTGCGGGAAAGACGCTACGGCAAATTTCCAGTTAGGCAACCTTGGCCGTGTGCCCTGAGAAAGCCAGTGAACTCTGACCAACTACCAGGCTACACACAGGTCACCAGTTGAGGCTGCTGAGGGGAGGACGGCTCTTAATAATGGCCGGAGCGGAGTAAATGGAACGGCATCAAACACATAGAAACCATGCGTCTGATACCCTTCCACTAAAAGCGCACCAGCCATTACCACGAGCCCGTCCTCTCCAATTAAGGTGCAGGTCACATACAGGCCCCTGTATTACACCTTCCTGCTATGTGTAAACACAGGCCACTGGCAAGACAAGGCCTCTGAGACAGGGACTTCAACTGAAAGATCAGAGAGTCTTGCAAACAAAGTCAGGCCAAGAGTTCAGTACTCCAAGGAATGTCATAATCCACAATCACACAGTCATGGCCCTCTGGGCACACTCTGGTTCAATCAATGTCGTTTCAACATTATCAATGTATTGTCTAATCAAATATAACGTTCAACATAATTTCAGCCACCCAATATACTGCATATTGAATGCAGTTCAGGGTGAAAAAGTAGAATTTCTAAGTAGAAGTTTCAACGTATACATACTTCTGATGATTACTATGAAATGACCTTGATCTAACAAGCACAAATATAAACGCAACATGTAAAGTGCTGGTCCCATGTTTCATGAGTCTAAATAAAAGACCCCAAAAAATGTTCCTTACGCACAAACATATTATCTCTCTCGTCAGATTTTGTTCAGAAATTTGTTGACATCCCTGTTAATGAGCATTTTATTCTTTATCAAGATAATCCATCCGCCTGACAGGTGTGGCGTATCAAGAAGCTGATTAAACAGCATGATCACTACACAGGTGCACCTTGTGCTGGGGGGGGGGCAATAAAAGGCCACTCTAAAATGTGCAGTTTTGTCACCAACACAATGCCAATGCCATTGAGGGAGCGTGCAATTGGCATGCTGACTGCAGGAATGTCCACTAGAGGTATTGCTAGAGAATTGAATGTTAATTGCTCTACCATAAACTGAATAGTATTTATGTTTGTAATAAAGCCCTTTTGTGGGGATAAACTCATTCTGATTGGTTGGGCCTGGCTCCTCAGTGTATTTACCCATCTACCAATAGGTGCCCTTCTTTGCGAGGCATTGGATAACCGACCTGGTCTTTGTGGTTGAATCTGTGTGTGAAATCCACTGCTTGACTGAGGGACCTTACAGATAATTGTATGTGTGGGGTACAGAGATGAGGTAGTCATTCAAAAAGCCTGATAAACACTTAGTGCACACAGAGTGAGTCCATGAAACTTATTATGTGATGTGTTTTAAGCAAATGTTTACTCCTGAACTTATTTAGGCTTCCCATAACAAAGGGGTTGAATACTTATTGACTCAAGACATTTCCGCTTTTAATTCATTTGTAAAAGTTTCTAAAAACATAATTCCATTTTGACATTATGGGGTATTATGTGTAGGCCAGTGACACATTCTAAATGTAATGTATGTTAAAGTCAGGCTGTAACACAACGAAATGTGGAAACAGTGAGAGGGTGTGAATGCTTTCTGAAGGTTGCTATATGTGTTGGGATGGATAGGGGTTTGGAGAGGTCTTTCCCAAACCGGGTCAAAACACCTTACACAACCTGCATCACGAACCTCTAACATGCAAATAAAGTGGATTATTAAAAGTAACATATCTGTGGTTCCTAGCAAACCAATCACTTGTTGACTGTCCTTGTTGATTGTTCTTTGTTGACTTTCGATGAAGGACCTTAAAAACAAGAAAATATTTGTCTTGAGAAACTAGTCATGACTTGTTGAATGGATGAGAGAGAGAGATTGGGAAAGCGAGAGCACAAAGAGTCTGTGCACGTGTGTGTGTGTGTGTGTGTGTGTGTGTGTGTGTGTGTGTGTGTGTGTGTGTGTGTGTGTGTGTGTGTGTGTGTGTGTGTGTGTGTGTGTGTGTGTGCCGCAGGCCCATTGTGTACAAGACGGATATTATTTAATCAACAACAAATGAACACGTCAGTGTGGATGAGAGCTCGTCACCCCAACATTAAAAAGCCATCACGGCTCAATCCTTAGCCATCTACGGGGGCCTGCCAGTAATGGCTTTCTTTCTTTTTAACCATCCTTTTACAGGCTCAATCCCGACTCAGTCCTAGCAGCCACACTCCACTCTGCACAGCCATCAGTCCAATGAGTCCATCAGTCCACCCCCTCGCTCTCTCTGCAACCCCGGGCATTCTGATACATCCTCTCGCACAATCTGCTTACCAGCCCCCCCCCCCCCCCCCCTCCTGTTATCTCTTGTCAGATTTGTGAAACGATGAGCTTCTGCTCATATCTGCCCCGTTTATTTCCTTCATTCCAGCATCAGCCTTTCAGCACTATGGCATCGTGCATATTTCACTGCACACAGTCAATATCTAGGCTAATATTGATAGGCTAATGTTTCCTTTCCGCAACCATCTTTCGCTTTGTAATATACTGCTTTCTAACAACCAATGGTGTACAGTACAGTGTAGTACAGTATCATATCAACACAAACAGGCAGTTATCTGGTGAAATATGAACTTTCTGCTTCCATGACCTGTGACCTATTGTACATGACACAGAGAAACCTGCTTGGCTGGTCCCTTACCGTAGCACATTTATTCTCTTATAGGACTGAAACTGTCCTCCTCACATTCTCTCCCACTAAAACTCTCAAAGCGTGCAGGAGAGTGGGCAGAAAGGCCTTCCTCGTGTGTGTGTGTGTGTGTGTGTGTGTGTGTGTGTATGCGCATGTCTGTGTGCTCATGTACGTGTGAGTGCATGTGTAGATTCATGAGAACTAGCTGCGTTTGTATGGGCTAAACTGTCTGCCCGAACAGGGGGGGGGGGCATGTAATTCTGATTCCCCCTCCAGTTTTATCTTTGGAATGTGATACAAAAAGAGGCAGCTTTAAGACCATGCGGACGTCTCCGAGCGGTCGGGCTGTTTGGAGTGTTTATCCCACTGGATAAAGATAAATATACAGTACCGGTCAAAGGTTTGGACACACCCACTCATTCAAAGGTTTGGACACACCCACTCATTCAAAGGTTTGGACACACCCACTCATTCAAAGGTTTGGACACACCCACTCATTCAAAGGTTTGGACACACCTACTCATTCAAAGGTTTGGACACACCCACTCATTCAAAGGTTTGGAGACACCCACTCATTCAAAGGTTTGGACACACCCACTCATTCAAAGGTTTGGAGACACCCACTCATTCAAAGGTTTGGACACACCCACTCATTCAAAGGTTTGGACACACCCACTCATTCAAAGGTTTGGACACACCCACTCATTCAAAGGTTTGGACACACCCACTCATTCAAAGGTTTTTCTTCATTTTTTAAACTATTTTCTACATTGTAGAATAATAGTGAAGACATCAAAACTATGAAATAACACATGTATCATGTAGTAAACAAAATATATTTGAGATTTGAGATTCTTTAAAGTAGCCACCATTTGCCTTGATGACAGCTTTGCACACTATTTATATATGTCCCCCACACTTCTAAAACCAAAGTTGCACCCCTGTGTGAGGGTTTATTCGGA
Organism: Oncorhynchus nerka; assembly: GCF_034236695.1. Lineage (NCBI taxonomy): Eukaryota > Metazoa > Chordata > Actinopteri > Salmoniformes > Salmonidae > Oncorhynchus > Oncorhynchus nerka. Next base: position 5,582,401 of record NC_088414.1, on the reverse strand, counting down.
CTCTTGCAGGGGTTTGCACTGAGTGGTCCTCTGGAGCATTTACTTGCCTGTGTAATTCCCCAGGAGAAATGAATGTGTGAGTACGACATGTCTGAGTATACGAGCTACTGAAAAAAGAGAATGTGGTTGCGCTAATGGGAGTACGGTATGTACCCTGTATAAGTATGGAAAGACAGTGAGTGATAGATGGGAGAGGCAACCACAGATGCATGCTGGGTTAAGCGTTGTTGGACATGTGGATGGCCACCCACCACTAAACAATCACAGAGCCACTCAGCCCTGATTTCATGAGAGGGCCAGAGAGGGCCAGAGACGGGGGAGTCAAAAAGAACAAGGCCTTGTGTGGGTGATGTGATGAGCATAACAATATATACAAATAAACCTGATCAACAACAACAACCTTACACTGGCCAGCAGCACAGGCTCAGACTCAATTAGTTATTTAATACGCAATTTGCAAGTTGATATCACTCTCGTATGCAATACAGTTAGTCTAAGATCCTTATATGCGATGCAACAAATGAGATCAGGTTGAAAATTGAAGGAATAGAGCTTTTCCAAATAGGACTCCCACGCGCGGATAATAATTCATTTATGCTCCTGTGTCATGAGGCTGCATGGAGAGCTGGCAGGGTTTGGAATTGTGTTGATGGAAAGAAGCATCGGGTTGGGCTTTGCTGTGCTGGGTAAATAATTCAGTCTAGTGGAACTCTAGAGCTGCTGCTGGCTCTCTGCTCCCTCACTTTCTGGCCCCGGCCCCTGTGACACGACTCTCTGCTCCCTCCCTCTCTGGCCCCTGTGACACAACTCTCTCAGGTTACTTCCTGTCACCCTAGAGGGTTTAGCTCCTGGGGTCACAACCTGCTGCTTCCATAAGGTCAGCCTGTGAGCATGTTTGGGGAGTGTGTGTGTGTGTACGTGTGTGATAAACAAAGACTATGTAAGGTCACCCAGGCAGAGTTGAAGGTTCATCATGTCAAACATACAAAACACGGACTCCATCAGGAAGTTATTCAGGGGACTGTAGATATCTTCATGCTGAATGGCTAAGCGTATTGGGCAGGGTGCTCTATGCTCCTAATGTCGTGATCATTATATTCGTCATGAGACATTCCTACAGTGGAAGTCAGAAGTTTAAATACACTTAGGTTTTTCAACCACACATTACTTGTTAACAAACTATAGTTTTGGCAAGTCGGTTAGGACATCTACTTTATACATGACACAAGTCATTTTTCCAACAATTGTTTACAGATTATTTCACTTATAATTCACTGTATCACAATTCCAGTGGGTCAGAAGTTTACATGCACTGAGTTGACCGTGCCTTTAAACAGCTTGGAAAATTCCAGAAAATGATGTCATGGCTTTAGAAGCTTCTGATAGGCTAAATGACGTGCCTTTAAACAGCTTGGGAAATGGCTTTAAAAGCTTCTGATAGACATCATTTGAGTCAATTGGAGGTGTACCTGTGGATGAATTTGAAGGCCTACCTTCAAACTCAGTGCTTGACATCATGGGAAAAATCAAAATAAATCAGCCTAAACCAAAAAATTTTAGACATCCACAAGTCTTGTTCATCCTTGGGAGCAATTTCCAAATGCCTGAAGGTACCACGTTCATCTGTACAAACAATAGTTTCGCAAGTATAAACACCATGGGACCACGCAGCCGTCCTACCGCTCAGGAAGGAGACGCGTTCTGTTTCCTAGAGATGAACGTACTTTGGTGCGAAAAGTGCAAATCATTCCCAGAACAACAGCAAAGGACCTTGTGAAGATGCTGGAGTAAACAGGTACAAAAGTATCTATATCCACAGTAAAACGAGTCCTATATTGACATAACCTGAAAGGCCGCTCAGCAAGGAAGAAGCCACTGCTCCAAAACCGCCGTAAGAAAGCCAGACTACGGTTTGCAACTGCACATGGGGACCAAGATTGTACTTTTTGGAAAACTGTCCTCTGGTCTGATGAAACAAAAATAGAACTGTTTTGCCATAATTTACCATTGTTATGTTTGGAGGAAAAAGGGGGAGGCTTGCGAGCCGAAGAACACCATCCCCACCGTGAAGCACGGGGGTGGCAGCATCATGTTGTGGGGGTGCTTTGCTGCAGGAGGGACTGGTGCACTTCACAAAATAGATGGCATCATGAGGTGGGGAAATGATGTGGATATATTGAAGCAACATCTCAAGACATCAGAAGTTAAAGCTTGGTCGCAAATGGGTCTTCTAAATGGACAATGACCTCAAGCATACTTCCAAAATTGTGTCAAAATGGCTTAAGGACAACAAAGTCAAGGTGTTGGAGTTGTCACAGGGAACTAGGTGTGTGAGGAATGGAATCAGGCGCAGAGAGTTCCACAGGGAAAGGTGCACTTTAATAATGCACAAACAAACAAGCCCACAACACAGGGTGCAGAAATATATGGACCACCCAAAAACACAGGGTACCAGAACACAAACACACCTAACTAACGCACACACGTAACACAAAATTAATCCCGCACAAAACAAGGGCGGGTAAACCTACTTTAAATAAGGAAGCCCACACAAATAGACAATAAATAGACCCTTATAAGACAAAACAAACAGACAACGAAAAAGGGATGGGTGGCGGCTAGTAGGCCAGTGACGACGACCGCCGAGCACCGCCCGAACAGGCAGGGGAGCCAACTTCGGTGGAAGTCGTGACAGGAGTGGCCATCACAAAGCCCTTACCTCAATCCTATAAAATGTGTGGGCAGAACTGAAAAAGCTTGTGCGAGCAAGGAGGCCTACAAACCTGACTCGGTTACACCAGCTCAGGAGGAATGGGCCAAAATTCACCCAACTTATTGTGGGATGCTTGTGGAAGGCTACCCAAAACGTTTGATCCAAGTTAAACAATTTAAAGCAATGCTACCAAATACGAATTGAGTGTATATAATCTTCTGATCCACTGGGAATGTGATATAAAAATAAAAGCTGAAATAAATCATTCTCTCTACTATTATTCTGACATTTCACATTCTTAAAATAAAGTGGTTATCCTAACTGACCTAAAACAGGGATTTTCTTACTAGGATTAAATGTCAGGAATTGTGAAAAACTGAGTTTAAATGCATTTGGCTAAGGTGTATGTAAACTTCCGACTTCAACTGTATATCCACAGATTGTATTCCTTTAATCCCATGTACTGTACACATTTTGCTCCATTGTCATTCTCCAGGTCACATTATCTCGTCAAGTGCCGGTGGTGGGAAGAGTCAGACTTAGGGAGTATCAATCAGACGTCAGTAACTGAAGCCTGATAGCACTATTACTGGATCCGTTTTCTGACAAACACTTGACCAACCAAAGACAAATTACAATCTAGGCCCAGCATTTCTTGAAGGGAATGAATAGATGGAATGGGTGAGAATGGTTCAGTACCAGGCTACCAGGCCAGGTGCCTGAGTACAGAACCACCTGATGTTCAAAGGCTCAGCTAATCCTCACAGCTCTGCCACATTCCACAACCCTGCCCAGGACAGCTACCGGAGACTGGCTCCACAACCCTGCCCAGGACAGCTACCGGAGACTGGCTCCACAACCCTGCCCAGGACAGCTACCGGAGACTGGCTCCACAACCCTGCCCAGGACAGCTACCGGAGACTGGCTCCACAACCCTGCCCAGGACAGCTACCGGAGACTGGCTCCACAACCCTGCCCAGGACAGCTACCGGAGACTGGCTCCACAACCCTGCCCAGGACAGCTACCGGAGACTGGCTCCACAACCCTGCCCAGACCAGCTACCGGAGACTGGCTCCACAACCCTGCCCAGGACAGCTACCGGAGACTGGCTCCACAACCCTGCCCAGGACAGCTACAGGAGACTGGCTCGACAACCCTGCCCAGGACAGCTACCGGAGACTGGCTCCACAACCCTGCCCAGGACAGCTACCGGAGACTGGCTCCACAACCCTGCCCAGGACAGCTACCGGAGACTGGCTCCACAACCCTGCCCAGGACAGCTACCGGAGACTGGCTAGAAGCAGCGGAGGGCACCTACTATACAATGCAATGGATAGGATATTACTGGGTTCTACACCAACTAAACAAACAATACCCATGAAAACAGTTTATTGAGGATGAACTTTTTCCCTGACCAGAACTGTGTATAACGCAGCAGCTTCGTGTGGGATTCAGGTTGTTTTCAGTTCAATTGTGTAGGCAGGCTTTTTAAGTAGATACGTTTCAAGTAAAAGTGCGCCTAGTCATGTTACTTTTTATGAAGGATTAACCAGGAGAGAAAACGGGGCTGTAGGAGGGGTCTCACTTAGGACGGGGGAGGGGTCTACCTGTCTGTCAGGCTGTAGGAGGGATCTCACTTAGGACGGGGGAGGGGTCTACCTGCCTGTCAGGCTGTAGGAGGGATCTACCTGTGTGTCAGGCTGTAGGAGGGATCTCACTTAGGACGGGGGAGGGGTCTACCTGCCTGTCAGGCTGTAGGAGGGATCTCACTTAGGACGGGGGAGGGGTCTACCTGTCTGTCAGGATGTAGGAGGGATCTTACTTAGGACGGGGGAGGGATCTACCTGTCTGTCAGGATGTAGGAGGGATCTTACTTAGGACGGGGGAGGGGTCTACCTGTCTGTCAGGATGTAGGAGGGATCTTACTTAGGACGGGGGAGGGATCTACCTGTCTGTCAGGATGTAGGAGGGATCTCACTTAGGACGGGGGAGGGATCTACCTGTCTGTCAGGATGTAGGAGGGATCTCACTTAGGACGGGGGAGGGATCTACCTGTGTGTCAGGCTGTAGGAGGGATCTCACTTAGGACAGGGGAGGGATCTACCTGTCTGTCAGGCTGTAGGAGGGATCTCACTTAGGACGGGGGAGGGATCTACCTGTGTGTCAGGCTGTAGGAGGGATCTCACTTAGGACGGGGGAGGGATCTACCTGTGTGTCAGGCTGTAGGAGGGATCTCACTTAGGACGGGGGAGGGATCTACCTGTCTGTCATCTAAAACAATCCAGGCTGTGAGAAGGCACAGCATCGCAGTGCTAGAGGCGTCACTACATTTACATTTACATTTAAGTCATTTAGCAGACGCTCTTATCCAGAGCGACTTACACAGACTCTGGTTCAATCCCAGGCTTGGTCTTAGCCGGCCGCGACTGGGAGACCCAGGCGGGGCACAATTGGCCCAGCGTCGTTGGGGGAGGGTTTGGCCTGCCCGGGATGTCCTTGACCCATCTCTCTAGCGACTCCTTGTGGCAGGCCGGGCGCCTGCAAGCTGACTACGGTCGCCAGCTGTACGGTGTTTCCTCCGACACATTGGTGCGGATGGCTCCCAGGTTAAGCGAGCAGTGCGGCTTGGCCGGGTCGTGTTTCGGAGGATGCATGGCTCTCAACTTTGGCCTCTCCCGAGTCCCTACGGGAGTTGCAGCTATGAGACAAGACTAACTACCAATTGGATATCACGAAATTGGGGAGAAAAAAAAGGGGTAAAAAGTAATATATATTTTTTCCAAAGCTGGTCACCACGTGGTTCAGCCAGCTATTGCGTGCCAGCGTTGTGGCACACAGGGAAAGGCTAACTAGTGTGGCTAAGCCCCTAATGATTCGACTCCCTTGTCCATGGACAAACCCCCACAGATGACCTACGCATATTCATTCAGCTACTTTGCTCCAACTGAACAATCGACTGCAACCGCAAAAAAAAATGTCCCAGGAGTGAAACACCACAGAGCAATAATATCAATATAACCAAGGACAAACAGAAAGACAAAACGGACATCGCTCCTAGAGGGAGAGAACAGTCTTAAGAGCATTTCTCATTCCTTCTCTAAGTGAGCGAGAATGACTTCTAGATCTGATGAATGCTTTGTACCTGCAGAAAGGATACTGGGTAAGAGATCTGATCAAGGACGGTAGAAACAGAAAGACAAAACGGACATCGCTCCTAGCGGGAGAGAACAGTCTTAAGAGCATTTCTCATTCCTTCTCTAAGTGAGCGAGAATGACTTCTAGATCTGATGAATGCTTTGTACCTGCAGAAAGGATACTGGGTAAGAGATCTGATCAAGGACGGTACAAACAGAAAGCACAGACAAAACGGACATCGCTCCTAGAGGGAGAGAACAGTCTTAAGAGCATTTCTCATTCCTTCTCTAAGTGAGCGAGAATGACTTCTAGATCTGATGAATGCTTTGTACCTGCAGAAAGGATACTGGGTAAGAGATCTGATCTTGTCATTAAAACGCCATAAGAGACTGGGCTGTTCCTCAGGCTCAGAGACAAATTACCACGGACTAGCATGACAGTCATATTGTCTTTGTCTAATGCACCGTGGGCTTCCTTGCATTCCTCTTACAAAGGCTGATGCAAATCATTTATCCATACAATATTTCTACCAAGTGTGCTGATATTTAACTAAATCTTCAGGTATACTGGATGTGCATCCAGTTAGTGCTGATATTTAACAAAATCTTCTGGTATACTGGATGTGCATCCAGTTAGTGCTGATATTTAACTAAATCTTCAGGTATATTAGATGTGCATCCAGTTAGTGTAAATATCAATACAAAAATACAGTATGTGAATTATAATAATGTAAAGTTAATTTTCTGTCTTACCTGCATATCAAGCACTGAATCAACTGTACCCCCCTTTTACAGAACCTCCTGTACTGAAGGCCCACAATGCTTGTTCTGTTGTCTGATATTAATAACCGATTTATGACTTGTCCTCTGTCCTCGTTCAGGGGGGCAGTAGCACAGTTCCTGTTCTTGCCCTGCTCTCTCTAATAAGACCAACCACACGCCACAGTTCCTGTTCTTGCCCTGCTCTCTCTAATAAGACCAACCACACGCCACAGTTCCTGTTCTTGCCCTGCTCTCTCTAATAAGACCAACCACACGCCACAGTTCCTGTTCTTGCCCTGCTCTCTCTAATAAGACCAACCACACGCCACAGTTCCTGTTCTTGCCCTGCTCTCTCTAATAAGACCAACCACACGCCACAGTTCCTGTTCTTACCCTGCTCTCTCTAATAAGACCAACCACACGCCACAGGCAACCAAGACTCTCCAATTCTCTGATTCCATTGATGCCTAGCGAGCTCATAACCGCAAAGCAAATCGATGTCGTGCTATTATCTACTCTTCTATTTCCTTTAATCAAGAAAATAGACATTTGACATACAGTACGAGCCTATCTGATCATAATGATTATTACTGCCAGATACACATTTCAGAATCTCCTAAAAGAGCCACAAGATGATGCTTTTCCTTACAACAAGAGATCCTACTCTCTGTGGACAATTTGAACTGAATTGAATGAATTCAAAATTATTAACAAAAATTCTGTCGTTGATCCTCAGATTTTTTTGGGAAGCCATGAATAAAATCACAATTAAAAGAAGATAATAATGATAATAATAATAATAATAATAATAATAATAATAACAATAATAATAATAATAACAATAATAATAATAATAATAATAATAATAATAATGATAATAATAATAATAATAATAATAATAATATTAATAATAATAATAATAATAATAATAATAACAATAATAACAATAATAATAATAATAATAATAATACAAATAATAATAACAATAATAATAATAATAATAATAATAATAATAATAACAATAATAATAACAATAATAATAATAATAATAATAATAATAATAATGATAATAATAATAATAATAATAACAATAATAATAATAATAATAATAATAATAATAATAATAATAATAATAATAATCATAATCATAATCATAATCGGAAAAGAGTGTTCTCTCAACAAACACTTGGCAGAATCTGCCATCCATCGAGTTAGACTCAACCATTACTTCCAGGTAGCTACTACTCTTTTCAAAGTCACGAGAGAACTAAATCTATTGATAAGACAGAGAGCAGAATCTGCCATCCATCGAGTTAGACTCAACCATTACTTCCAGGTAGCTACTACTCTTTTCAAAGTCACGAGAGAACTAAATCTATTGATAAGACAGAGAGCAGAATCTGCCATCCATCGAGTTAGACTCAACCATTACTTCCAGGTAGCTACTATTCTTTTCAAAGTCACGAGAGAACTAAATCTATTGATAAGACAGAGAGCAGAATCTGCCATCCATCGAGTTAGACTCAACCATTACTTCCAGGTAGCTACTACTCTTTTCAAAGTCACGAGAGAACTAAATCTATTGATAAGACAGAGAGCAGAATCTGCCATCCATCGAGTTAGACTCAACCATTACTTCCAGGTAGCTACTACTCTTTTCAAAGTCACGAGAGAACTAAATCTATTGATAAGACAGAGAGCAGAATCTGCCATCCATCGAGTTAGACTCAACCATTACTTCCAGGTAGCTACTACTCTTTTCAAAGTCACGAGAGAACTAAATCTATTGATAAGACAGAGAACAGAATCTGCCATCCATCGAGTTAGACTCAACCATTACTTCCAGGTAGCTACTACTCTTTTCAAAGTCACGAGAGAACTAAATCTATTGATAAGACAGAGAGCAGAATCTGCCATCCATCGAGTTAGACTCAACCATTACTTCCAGGTAGCTACTACTCTTTTCAAAGTCACGAGAGAACTAAATCTATTGATAAGACAGAGAGCAGAATCTGCCATCCATCGAGTTAGACTCAACCATTACTTCCATGGTAATCGACCCAGTCGTCTACTGACCAACAAGCTACGCAGTATTGATCAATTAGTCAATATTGCAACTATTGAATTTGAAATCAGGTGAATTACTATCAGAACCAAAATGTATTAACCAAAGATTCTCCCCAATTTTAATAAAGAATTGTACACCTCTGATTGTAAATCCACACCAAGCCAGATCAAATTAAATTAAATTTTATTTGTCACATACACATGGTTAGCAGATGTTAATGCGAGTGTAGCGAAATGCTTGTGCTTCTAGTTCCGACCGTGCAGTAATATCTAACAAGTAATCCAACAAAGCAGTTTACAAAAAAAAAGATATAAGAACTCCTCTTCTCTCAACTGAGGAAGCCGGCTTGCTGGAAGCCCACGTCTCCGTGAAATCAAAAGGGCATATTGGATAGCATGAATAAAGGCAAATGACCTGCTTGTGATGGTATTCCTCCTGAGGTCTATTTAACATTTTGGAAACAATTAGGTTGAAATCATTAACTCAGCCGTTCCCAACGGTTCATTTGGGACGTAAATAGAGCACTAATTTGGCTGTTATAAAAAACAATAAGAAGGTACGGATGCCCCCTATCTTTGACAAACACAGATTGGTACATCTGGACTAAAGAAGATGTGTTAAAAAAATACTATTATCCTCAGATATCCTCCATCATGTATTACATATCTTACATGCTTCATCAGAAATCAAAGCTCCTTTGGGCAGTCCTCTCTCTCGACGCAGAAAAAGCTTTTGATAGACTAGAATGGTCGTATCTTTGGTCGGTTTTGGAACATATGGGACTTGGCTCCAATTGTATTCATATGATTAAAATACTATATACCAACCCCTCAGCCATAGCAATAAGAAGGCAATACATGCTTTGTTCCATTCAGAATAACTATAAGTATCAAGCAAGGTGATCCCATCTCACTTTTGCTCAAGTTATAAAAAAATCTAACCAAATCTGCCCTATGGAATCTCTACTTATGGAATCCCAATAGATGCCCATTTTAAATATTAGGGAATAGATATTTCCTTCCTTAGATAAAACCATTGCCAGAAACACTCAATTCAATTTGGCCTCATTTGATTCACTAATATCTCAGTTGCTCTAACCAGACAAATATCTTTTGTCAAAATGAATATATTGCCACGGCTGAATTTCTGTACTTCATTGCTTCCCTTTATCTCCCTGTTCTGGCTTTTGGGATAAAATCCACAGCGTGATTTAAACACTACCCGCAAAACACCTCAACATCAACAATGAAGAGGTGACTCCAGGATGCTGGCCTTCTAGGCAGAGTTCCTCTGTCCAGTCTCAACATCAACAATGAAGAGGTGACTCCAGGATGCTGGCCTTCTAGGCAGAGTTCCACTGTCCAGTCTCAACATCAACAATGAAGAGGTGACTCCAGGATGCTGGCCTTCTAGGCAGAGTTCCTCTGTCCAGTCTCAACATCAACAATGAAGAGGTGACTCCAGGATGCTGGCCTTCTATGCAGAGTTCCACTGTCCAGTCTCAACATCAACAATGAAGGGGTGACTCCAGGATGCTGGCCTTCTAGGCAGAGTTCCACTGTCCAGTCTCAACATCAACAATGAAGAGGTGACTCCAGGATGCTGGCCTTCTAGGCAGAGTTCCACTGTCCAGTCTCAACATCAACAATGAAGAGGTGACTCCAGGATGCTGGCCTTCTAGGCAGAGTTCCACTGTCCAGTCTCAACATCAACAATGAAGAGGTGACTCCAGGATGCTGGCCTTCTAGGCAGAGTTCCACTGTCCAGTCTCAACATCAACAATGAAGAGGTGACTCCAGGATGCTGGCCTTCTAGGCAGAGTTCCACTGTCCAGTCTCAACATCAACAATGAAGAGGTGACTCCAGGATGCTGGCCTTCTAGGCAGAGTTCCACTGTCCAGTCTCAACATCAACAATGAAGAGGTGACTCCAGGATGCTGGCCTTCTAGGCAGAGTTCCACTGTCCAGTCTCAACATCAACAATGAAGAGGTGACTCCAGGATGCTGGCCTTCTAGGCAGAGTTCCACTGTCCAGTCTCAACATCAACAATGAAGAGGTGACTCCAGGATGCTGGCCTTCTAGGCAGAGTTCCACTGTCCAGTCTCAACATCAACAATGAAGAGGTGACTCCAGGATGCTGGCCTTCTAGGCAGAGTTCCACTGTCCAGTCTCAACATCAACAATGAAGAGGTGACTCCAGGATGCTGGCCTTCTAGGCAGAGTTCCACTGTCCAGTCTCAACATCAACAATGAAGAGGTGACTCCAGGATGCTGGCCTTCTAGGCAGAGTTCCACTGTCCAGTCTCAACATCAACAATGAAGAGGTGACTCCAGGATGCTGGCCTTCTAGGCAGAGTTCCACTGTCCAGTCTCAACATCAACAATGAAGAGGTGACTCCAGGATGCTGGCCTTCTAGGCAGAGTTCCTCTGTCCAGTCTCAACATCAACAATGAAGAGGTGACTCCAGGATGCTGGCCTTCTAGGCAGAGTTCCACTGTCCAGTCTCAACATCAACAATGAAGAGGTGACTCCAGGATGCTGGCCTTCTATGCAGAGTTCCTCTGTCCAGTCTCAACATCAACAATGAAGAGGTGACTCCAGGATGCTGGCCTTCTAGGCAGAGTTCCACTGTCCAGTCTCAACATCAACAATGAAGCGGTGACTCCAGGATGCTGGCCTTCTAGGCAGAGTTCCACTGTCCAGTCTCAACATCAACAATGAAGAGGTGACTCCAGGATGCTGGCCTTCTAGGCAGAGTTCCACTGTCCAGTCTCAACATCAACAATGAAGAGGTGACTCCAGGATGCTGGCCTTCTAGGCAGAGTTCCACTGTCCAGTCTCAACATCAACAATGAAGAGGTGACTCCAGGATGCTGGCCTTCTAGGCAGAGTTCCACTGTCCAGTCTCAACATCAACAATGAAGAGGTGACTCCAGGATGCTGGCCTTCTAGGCAGAGTTCCACTGTCCAGTCTCAACATCAACAATGAAGAGGTGACTCCAGGATGCTGGCCTTCTAGGCAGAGTTCCACTGTCCAGTCTCAACATCAACAATGAAGAGGTGACTCCAGGATGCTGGCCTTCTAGGCAGAGTTCCTCTGTCCAGTCTCAACATCAACAATGAAGAGGTGACTCCAGGATGCTGGCCTTCTAGGCAGAGTTCCACTGTCCAGTCTCAACATCAACAATGAAGAGGTGACTCCAGGATGCTGGCCTTCTATGCAGAGTTCCTCTGTCCAGTCTCAACATCAACAATGAAGAGGTGACTCCAGGATGCTGGCCTTCTAGGCAGAGTTCCACTGTCCAGTCTCAACATCAACAATGAAGAGGTGACTCCAGGATGCTGGCCTTCTAGGCAGAGTTCCACTGTCCAGTCTCAACATCAACAATGAAGAGGTGACTCCAGGATGCTGGCCTTCTAGGCAGAGTTCCACTGTCCAGTCTCAACATCAACAATGAAGAGGTGACTCCAGGATGCTGGCCTTCTAGGCAGAGTTCCACTGTCCAGTCTCAACATCAACAATGAAGAGGTGACTCCAGGATGCTGGCCTTCTAGGCAGAGTTCCACTGTCCAGTCTCAACATCAACAATGAAGAGGTGACTCCAGGATGCTGGCCTTCTAGGCAGAGTTCCTCTGTCCAGTCTCAACATCAACAATGAAGAGGTGACTCCAGGATGCTGGCCTTCTAGGCAGAGTTCCACTGTCCAGTCTCAACATCAACAATGAAGAGGTGACTCCAGGATGCTGGCCTTCTAGGCAGAGTTCCTCTGTCCAGTCTCAACATCAACAATGAAGAGGTGACTCCAGGATGCTGGCCTTCTAGGCAGAGTTCCACTGTCCAGTCTCAACATCAACAATGAAGAGGTGACTCCAGGATGCTGGCCTTCTAGGCAGAGTTCCACTGTCCAGTCTCAACATCAACAATGAAGCGGTGACTCCAGGATGCTGGCCTTCTAGGCAGAGTTCCACTGTCCAGTCTCAACATCAACAATGAAGAGGTGACTCCAGGATGCTGGCCTTCTAGGCAGAGTTCCACTGTCCAGTCTCAACATCAACAATGAAGAGGTGACTCCAGGATGCTGGCCTTCTAGGCAGAGTTCCACTGTCCAGTCTCAACATCAACAATGAAGAGGTGACTCCAGGATGCTGGCCTTCTAGGCAGAGTTCCACTGTCCAGTCTCAACATCAACAATGAAGAGGTGACTCCAGGATGCTGGCCTTCTAGGCAGAGTTCCACTGTCCAGTCTCAACATCAACAATGAAGAGGTGACTCCAGGATGCTGGCCTTCTAGGCAGAGTTCCACTGTCCAGTCTCAACATCAACAATGAAGAGGTGACTCCAGGATGCTGGCCTTCTAGGCAGAGTTCCACTGTCCAGTCTCAACATCAACAATGAAGAGGTGACTCCAGGATGCTGGCCTTCTAGGCAGAGTTCCTCTGTCCAGTCTCAACATCAACAATGAAGAGGTGACTCCAGGATGCTGGCCTTCTAGGCAGAGTTCCACTGTCCAGTCTCAACATCAACAATGAAGAGGTGACTCCAGGATGCTGGCCTTCTATGCAGAGTTCCTCTGTCCAGTCTCAACATCAACAATGAAGAGGTGACTCCAGGATGCTGGCCTTCTAGGCAGAGTTCCACTGTCCAGTCTCAACATCAACAATGAAGTGACTCATCAACAATGAAGAGGTGACTCCAGGATGCTGGCCTTCTATGCAGAGTTCCTCTGTCCAGTCTCAACATCAACAATGAAGAGGTGACTCCAGGATGCTGGCCTTCTAGGCAGAGTTCCACTGTCCAGTCTCAACATCAACAATGAAGAGGTGACTCCAGGATGCTGGCCTTCTAGGCAGAGTTCCACTGTCCAGTCTCAACATCAACAATGAAGAGGTGACTCCAGGATGCTGGCCTTCTAGGCAGAGTTCCACTGTCCAGTCTCAACATCAACAATGAAGAGGTGACTCCAGGATGCTGGCCTTCTAGGCAGAGTTCCACTGTCCAGTCTCAACATCAACAATGAAGAGGTGACTCCAGGATGCTGGCCTTCTAGGCAGAGTTCCACTGTCCAGTCTCAACATCAACAATGAAGAGGTGACTCCAGGATGCTGGCCTTCTAGGCAGAGTTCCACTGTCCAGTCTCAACATCAACAATGAAGAGGTGACTCCAGGATGCTGGCCTTCTAGGCAGAGTTCCACTGTCCAGTCTCAACATCAACAATGAAGAGGTGACTCCAGGATGCTGGCCTTCTAGGCAGAGTTCCACTGTCCAGTCTCAACATCAACAATGAAGAGGTGACTCCAGGATGCTGGCCTTCTAGGCAGAGTTCCACTGTCCAGTCTCAACATCAACAATGAAGAGGTGACTCCAGGATGCTGGCCTTCTAGGCAGAGTTCCACTGTCCAGTCTCAACATCAACAATGAAGAGGTGACTCCAGGATGCTGGCCTTCTAGGCAGAGTTCCACTGTCCAGTCTCAACATCAACAATGAAGAGGTGACTCCAGGATGCTGGCCTTCTAGGCAGAGTTCCACTGTCCAGTCTCAACATCAACAATGAAGAGGTGACTCCAGGATGCTGGCCTTCTAGGCAGAGTTCCACTGTCCAGTCTCAACATCAACAATGAAGAGGTGACTCCAGGATGCTGGCCTTCTATGCAGAGTTCCACTGTCCAGTCTCAACATCAACAATGAAGAGGTGACTCCAGGATGCTGGCCTTCTATGCAGAGTTCCACTGTCCAGTCTCAACATCAACAATGAAGAGGTGACTCCAGGATGCTGGCCTTCTATGCAGAGTTCCACTGTCCAGTCTCAACATCAACAATGAAGAGGTGACTCCAGGATGCTGGCCTTCTAGGCAGAGTTCCACTGTCCAGTCTCAACATCAACAATGAAGAGGTGACTCCAGGATGCTGGCCTTCTATGCAGAGTTCCTCTGTCTAGTGTCTGTTCTTTTGCCCATCTTAATCTTTTCTTTTTATTGGCCAGTCTGAGATATGGATTTTTCATTGCACCTCTGCCTAGAAGGCCAGTCTCCTGGAGTCTCCTCTTCACTGCTGACGTTGAGACTGGTGTTATGCGGGTACTATTTAATGAATCTGCCAGTTGAGTACTTGTGAGGCGTCTGTTTCTCAAACTAGACATTCTAATGTACTTGTCCTCTTGCACAGTTGTGCACCGGGGCCTCCCACTCTTTATATTCTGGTTAGGGCCAGTTTGCTCTGTTCTGTGCACAGCATAGGTGGACACTTTCCGTGGGAATTAACGGGAATATATGGGAATAAACAGAAATATATGCTAATTAATATGAATACCATTTAAATGTAGATATTTTTCTTTGGATATATTTACCATATCATATGCAGACAGAAACAAACATTTTACCTCATCACAAGTAGACATAATTTCAAATTACTAAATCCTTCCAATATATATATTTTTTAATTAAATGAGTTGACTCTTCACATGGGACCATTTCACTGAACAAAAGAAAGAGAATATTGAATGATCCCCAATGATCCATCGCATCTCCCAAAAACAGTTTCAACATGTGTAAAATGATAGTCCAGAAACGAAAGCTTTGGTTGTCTTCCTCTCAAGCTTCCATGTCTTCTCCCTGGACCTCGTCAATGTCCACCTCTTGAACATCAGACTCTGAGGCCTCATCTTCACTGTCACTTTCCAACATTGTTGAGGATGGCTCGTCATCAGGCTCAAAAAGGCTTAAATTTGTCCGGACGGCCATCAATATTTCAACCCTTATATTGGTCAGTCTGTTGCGTGCTTTGGTGTGTGTGTTCCCAAACAAGGACCAGTTGCTCTCTGAGGCGGCTGATGTTGGTGGGATTTGGAGGATGATGGAGGCAACAGGGGAAAGGGCCTCAGATCCACATAGTCCCTTCCATCAGGTGGCTGATTAGATATGTTGGCACGACTGCCATATTGCATCTCCATCCCAAAGCCCTTGCTGGGAAGTGTACTTCGCCAGACTGCCAAGAACCTTGCCCTCATCCAGGCCAATGTGGAGAGACACGGTAGTGATGACACCATGGGCCTTGTTGATCTCTGCACCAGACAGGATGCTCTTGCCAGCGTACTTGTGGTCCAACATGTAAGCTGTGGCGTGTACTGGCTTCAGGCAGAAGTCTTCACGCTTTTTGATGTATTTCATAACTGCAGTTCCCTTTGCTTGGAGCAACAGTGAAGTGGGCAGGGCAGTACGGATTTCTTCTCTTATATCTGCAAGCAGAGTCTGAACATCAGACAGGATGGTATTGTCTCCCTCAATCCGTACAATGGCTGCTGCTATAGGTTTCAGGAGTTTCTGGCTGCTTACCACTCTCTCCCAAAATACATAACCTAGGAGGATCCTCTTGATGGGGCTGTCCATATCGGCAGACTGTGATATGGCCATTTCTTGGAGAGACTCATTCACCTCCAGGACACTGTCAAACATGATGACAACACCACCCCAACAGGTGTTGCTGGGCAGCTTCAATGTGGTGCTCTTATTCTTCTCACTTTGCTTGGTGAGGTAGATTGCTGTTATAACTTGATGACCCTTCACATACCTAACAACTTCCTTGGCTCTCTTGTAGAGTGTATCCATCGTTTTCAGTGCCATGATGTCCTTGAGGAGAAGATTCAATGCATGAACAGCACAGCCAGTGGGTGTGATGTGAGGGCAGGACTCCTCCACTTTAGACCAAGCAGCCTTCATGTTCGCAGCATTTTCTGTCACCAGTGCAAATACCTTCTGTGGTCCAATGTCCTTTATAGACTGCCTTCAGCTCATCTGCAATGTAGAGACCGGTGTGTCTGTTGTTCCTTGTGTCTGTGCTCTTGTAGAATGCTGGTTGAGGGGTGGAGATGATGTAGTTAATTATTCCTGGCCCACGAACATTCGACCACCCATCAGAGATGATTGCAATACAGTCTGCTTTCGCTATGATTTTCTTGACCTTCACTTGAACTCTGCATCCAGCAAATTAGTAGATAAAGCATGTCTGGTTGGAGGGGTGTATGCTGGGTGAAGAACATTCAGAAATCTCTCCAAATACACATTACCTGTGAGCATCACAGGTGAACCAGTTGTATACACAGCTCGAGCAAGACATTCATCAGCATTTCTCTGACTACGTTCCTCCATTGAGTCAAAAAAACTTCTGATTCCAGGAGGACCATGAGCTGTTGCTATCGATATGGTGTCTGATTCACCATTTTCACCTTGAATAGAAGTAGAAGTACTTTTGTCAGAGGTTGCTTGTTGTGAGCGCTGAGGGAACTTTATGCACTTGGCCAGATGATTCTGCATCTTTGTTGCATTCTTCACATATGTGGAGAATTCTTCGCATTCTCCACAGATTTTCCTTCTACATTAGCTGCAGTGAAATGTCTCCACACATCAGATAGTGCCCGTGGCATTTTCCTGTAAAGATTAGGTGGAAAATGAGTTTAAAAAACCCAATACAATTCCATGTACAGATAAATAGTTAAGCAGTTAGATTAAACAAGTCCTTTGTAAGATAAATGTTTTAAAATGAAACATGGAAACAGGTGAATTAACACTCCTCAGTTAGCAGGCTCAAGCAAGCTAAAACCCACATGGTAGCAAAAACTAACTAGCAGGGACAGTTAACAAGTTAGAAATGATTTAAACACACTTTGCCCTAGGCTACTATTTACTAGTTAACAAAAATCATGTATGTCATATAAAATATATTCACCCCACCCAGTATTGTAATCAAAACTTACCAGAAAGCATGTTGTCCTTGGCTCAGACAGTCTAGTAGTGTGGGCTCAATAGCATCTCATTAGTGTGCAAGATCTTGAGAATCAGCTGTCCATGGGATGGAAGAATACACTGTGCATGCAGAGGGTTGCAATTCCATTGAATTGGGGATAGCAACCCTAATCTACACACAATACCTCATAATGACAAAGTGAAAACAGGATTTTTGAAATGTTTGAAAATGTATTAAAACCCAGAAATACCTTATTTACATAAGTATTCAGACCCTTTGCAATGAGACTCGAAATTGAGCTCAGGTGCATCCTGTTTCCATTGAGATGTTTCTACAACTTCATTGGAGTCCACCCATGTTAAATTCAATTGATGGGACATGATTTGGAAAGGCACACAGATGTCTATATTATGTCCCACAGTTGACAGTGCATGTCAGAGCAAAAATCAAGCTATGAGGTCGAAGGAATTATCCGTAGAGCTCAGAGACAGGATTGTGTCACGGCACAGATCTGGGGAAGGATACCAAAAACATTCTGCAGCATTGAAGGTCCCCAAAAACACAGTGGCCTCAATCATTCTTAAATGGAAGAAGTTTGGAACCACTAAAACTCTTCCTAGAGCTGGCCACCCTGCCAATCTGAGTAATCGGGGGAGAAGGTTCTTGGTCAAGGAGGTGACTAAGAACCTGACAATCGCTTTGACAGAGCTCTAGAGTTCCTCTGTGGAGATGGGACAACCATCATGAAGGACAACCATCTCTGCAGCACTCTACCAATCAGGCCTTTATGGTAAAGTGACCAGACGGAAACCACTCCTCAGTAAAAAGCACATGACAGCCCGCTTGGAGTTTGCCAAAAAGCACCTAAAGATTCTCAGACCATGAGAAACAAGATTCTCTGGTCTGATGAAACTCTTTGGCCTGAATGCCAAGCGTCATGTCTGGAGGAAACCTGGCACCATTTCTATGAAGGATCTGAATACTTCCCAAAGGCACAGTAAGACTACTTTTGGAAAGCTCTTATTCTGAGCTAGCCGTTAAAAAAGTATGGTCCACAGATGTAATAGAATCTGAACAACCCTGTTAACTGGAACAGAATATGGAAATATATGACCTTGGCATCCCGTAATCCGAAATATTAACTTAAGTTTGTTCACAGACTGTATTTAACACCAAGGAAACGTTTGACTCCCACCTGTTCACTGTGTCCCCTAAATCAGGTAAGCACATTCCTCCATATGATGTGGGAGTGAGTACCTGCAGTTAAATGCTTCTGGGGAAAAGTTACAAAATTCATTCACAGTATGTTACTTACTGAGTATAGTTTATTGAATCTCTCAATCAATTAGAGATGAGAATTTAGAGATTATTTTTCCTTTTTTTGAGGGGAAGCTTACAGGTTTTATAAATGTATCATTTGAAATGGATAATGTACCTGTATCTCCCCCAACAATAAATAACAAAACAAAGAAAAATTGAGGGAGATTACTGCATTGTAACTGCAGAACTCCAAGGTGATTCAAGTTGGAATTGCAAAATCAGCAGTCAGTCAAGGTGGAATAATTGACCAATCATGTTATTATCCAGTTATTACCGTAAATACATGATATGTATTACTGTACAACCTATTTCTTTCAGCAGTCAGTCAAGGTGGAATAATTGACCAATCATGTTATTATCCAGTTATTACCGTAAATACAGGATATTTATTACTGTACAACCTATTTCTTTCAGCTCAAGAAAATTAACTGATTAGAACACGAGTTTCGATCTACTTTATCACTGTGACTGGCTTGGCACAATCTAAGTTTAGTTGACATCACTAGGCCCTACTTCAGTCCTCTAAGCCCTTGAAAAATGTGCAGCACCTGCCGTGCTGATGGATAACATAACATTGTTCTACTCTGGGGTGCACAGATACAGGATTTAAGCAACGCAATCACTTTCAACAAGAGCTTTTCTCCAATTCTTTTCTTTCAAGGGCAGGAATCTGGAGGAATTGAGGGCAACGGAAGAAAAGAAAGTAAGTTAGTAAACTGTTGCAAGCATATGGATGGACTAAAAGAGTGTACTACTTACTCCATCGATTCAGTAAGCTATTCATATGCATCTTGTGATAGGAGGGATGCACAGTCAGTCCCACAGTGTGTGTAAACACAAGCAAGACCAGCAGAAGTTAGTGCCTTTGTCCAGCAGCTGAGAGAGACCAGACCACAAACATTATGAACACAAAGCCACAGACAGGAGACAACACAACTAAAGGTGATTAAACATGCAAACAAGTGTCACTGTCACACCACAAGATACACATGAAACATTCCACTATTGGTGATAAAACTATTATTGCACTTTCAGTAGGCTGCTTGTGTAATCTGGATGACATAGGGACCTATAAGAGAGCACCTGTTGCATGTTTCAGCGCTTATTCGTGCATGATCACGTTACGGGTATCTTTACGTTACAGACGAGGAAACTACGCATTACCTGCCATAAAAATGTCTAGTATTTTAGGATGGTAGGCTTAATAAATGTGTCAATGATGCAATAAACAGCTGATATATTACGTAACATTTCTAATTTGATTGGGATATGATTTCATTCTAAACTTCACCTATCATTCGAAGGTGTAGACACCTTACTACTACTTACTGCGGCAAACTGTTGTATAGTTGAGCGTTTTCTTCAATGAACTTCCCTGGCTGCGTCGTAGATGAAAATAAATATTTCCCCATAGAGGTTGCGCCAGCTCCGCAACACCTTTAGCGCGTTCGTGCGAGTGTCTCGCAAACAGAGGAAACAATGCCTCAATCCCAATCAGTCACCGTCGGGTTCGGTTGTTGTGCAGAAACTGAACCCACGCAGGTTGATGAAATCAGATTACATGTATGCCTTATCTGTTGCCTCCCTGCAATTACATGACACACTGCCCTTCAACCAACCGGTCACTCGGTAAAAAGTGAGACCAATGACCCCCATCCCCCACCCCACAGACAGCTGCCGCAATGGGAAACTTTCGTATTCCAAAGAACCGTTTGTTTTCATAACCTTTTCACTTCTGTGTTCTGCAAAGCAAGTCTAGATGACCTCCCGGCAATAACTGAACCATTCTTGATTGATTGAATAACATCCCTATTCCACATGCTAAACTAATTCCCCATAAGACATTCAACGAGTTTATTTATACAACTCTTATAATATATTCACCTATTAGGCCTAGACGCATTATTCAGCTAGAGACATTTATTTTTGACCCGAGGCGGTGAATATGCAGAGTCCATATTGTATCATGAAATGGCATAGGACGCCCTCTGGTGGTCATCTTGTGTAACATAAATTGATGTTCATACAGTATGGCCATGAGCTATGATGGCCTGAAAACGTGTGACCAAGTGCTTCAACAATACCCGACAGCAAAGCAACCAGAAATAATGTGACAGAGACGGGTGACATTTCAGAAAGTTAACTGTAATTTACTCAAATAATGAACTGGATACAACAGATTCAATCATTATGAGCTCTTGTTTTGTGAGAAGCTCTGTTATGCTATGACAATTCAATGGTATTTTTATAGTATGTTGGCATGCATTTGGGTAGAGGCACCAAAGCTCTCACGACAATGGATGGCATCATGCTACAGTACATTGTGTGCTATGGACAGTGAAGGTAATCCTTTGCCCTTTCAATAAGATTGGGCAAAGACTGAAACAAAAAACGAAGACGAAATATATGTATAAATACAAATATAATACAGAATTTCGTGGGTTGCATTTAATTCAGCCCTGTAGTCAAACCCAACCTCTTCTATGATATAATGAAGGGGAGGGGAGCACTTTCATGTGGAGTGATAAAATAAGTTGTCATTTCATTTTCTTCCCTCGTTGGCTCAGGGATTCAAACTAGCAACCTTTTCGGTTACAGGCCCAAGCGCTCTAACCGCCGCTTCTGATCTGGACTGAGGTCATAGTTCGTATCTTCTCCTTCATTTTAATATTCCATCATATTATTCCTGAACAGTGAGATGCCCAAACAGGTACTGCCATACCAAGCGGTCAGCTACTGTATACAGAGACCTCATTTAGATACTGTACCATCCAACAACACAGTATATACATGACAGACCAATGACAGGGTGGAGCGCTGCACCACAGAGTGACATTTCGTATGCATAGTAAGTAATAAGTCTTAAAAAACACACAATTCAGATTGTTTAAAGATACAGTAGTGACGTGCAAGAAAGCCCCCCCCCCCAAACAAACAACCTTTGTCATACAGTCAACACGTTGGTGCTGAAAAAAATCTGTATGTTGGAAGCATTAATTGTTGAATTAATGTTGTTTCAAAGATATACTATGGAACCACAAACACAGTCTAACTACGCGTAGCTATCCATACACAAACACCGTCTAACTACGCGTAGCTATCCATACACAAACACCGTCTAACTACGCGTAGCTATCCATACACAAACACAGTCTAACTACGCGTAGCTATCCATACACAAACACAGTCTAACTACGCGTAGCTATCCATACACAAACACCGTCTAACTACGCGTAGCTATCCATACACAAACACCGTCTAACTATCCATACACAAACACCGCGTAGCTATCCATACACAAACACAGCTAACTACGCGTAGCTATCCATACACAAACACAGTCTAACTACGTGTAGCTATCCATACACAAACACCGTCTAACTACGTAGCTATCCATACACAAACACCGCCTAACTACGTGTAGCTATCCATACACAAACACCGTCTAACTACGCGTAGCTATCCATACACAAACACAACTACGCGTAGCTATCCATACACAAACACAGTCTAACTACGCGTAGCTATCCATACACAAACACAGTCTAACTACGCGTAGCTATCCATACACAAACACCGCTAACTACACGCGTAGCTATCCATACACAAACACCGTCTAACTACGCGTAGCTATCCATACACAAACACCGTCTAACTACGCGTAGCTATCCATACACAAACACCGTCTAACTACGCGTAGCTATCCATACACAAACACCGTCTAACTACGTGTATCCATACACAAACACCGCTAACTCCAGCTATCCATACACAAACACCGTCTAACTACGCGTAGCTATCCATACACAAACACCGTCTAACTACACGCGCTAGCTATCCATACACAAACACAGTCTAACTACGTGTAGCTATCCATACACAAACACAGTCTAACTACGTGTAGCTATCCATACACAAACACAGTCTAACTACGCGTAGCTATCCATACACAAACACCGTCTAACTACGCGTAGCTATCCATACACAAACACCGTCTAACTACGCGTAGCTATCCATACACAAACACCGTCTAACTACGCGTAGCTATCCATACACAAACACAGTCTAACTACGCGTAGCTATCCATACACAAACACAGTCTAACTACGCGTAGCTATCCATACACAAACACCGTCTAACTACGCGTAGCTATCCATACACAAACACCGTCTAACTACGTGTAGCTATCCATACACAAACACCGTCTAACTACGTGTAGCTATCCATACACAAACACCGTCTAACTACGTGTAGCTATCCATACACAAACACCGTCTAACTACGTGTAGCTATCCATACACAAACACAGTCTAACTACGTGTAGCTATCCATACACAAACACAGTCTAACTACGTGTAGCTATCCATACACAAACACCGTCTAACTACGTGTAGCTATCCATACACAAACACCGTCTAACTACGTGTAGCTATCCATACACAAACACCGTCTAACTACGTGTAGCTATCCATACACAAACACCGTCTAACTACGTGTAGCTATCCATACACAAACACCGTCTAACTACGTGTAGCTATCCATACACAAACACCGTCTAACTACGTGTAGCTATCCATACACAAACACAGTCTAACTACGTGTAGCTATCCATACACAAACACAGTCTAACTACGCGTAGCTATCCATACACAAACACCGTCTAACTACGCGTAGCTATCCATACACAAACACAGTCTAACTACGCGTAGCTATCCATACACAAACACAGTCTAACTACGCGTAGCTATCCATACACAAACACCGTCTAACTACGCGTAGCTATCCATACACAAACACAGTCTAACTACGCGTAGCTATCCATACACAAACACAGTCTAACTACGCGTAGCTATCCATACACAAACACCGTCTAACTACGTGCAACAAAAAAGAAGGCAAGAGGTAAACATAAAAAATAAACATGCCACAAGACAACTGGGAAGATCATTCGACCGCCATGGAAAAAGAGTTGTACTCCAGTGGCAACGGCTGACTTCTACTAGCACGTTTGTATCTTACCATATCTGATGACAACTTGATCTAATTCAAACCAATTCCGGAACAGATATGTCATGCATAGATTTGTACAAGAGGTCTGCAGCCACACTATATGCCTGGGAGTGAAATTCATTTGTAAGAGACAATATAATTCCTATCATTTCACAATGACATTGTAATCAGAAATAGTCACTTGTTTTAAAGGTGTTTGCTATTAGTTTACAAAATACACAATTTAATTGATTTTTGGTGTCCTGAAAATGAGAGGTTTAAAAACCACACCCGTCAATATATTACCATATAAAAAGCTTTAAAGAAACAAACATGCCACAAACACATTATTTTTGACTTGAGCTTCAACATTGTCCCATCCCCCTTGGCCCCCCACACTTTTAACAAGTACACACTCTTCACCAGTTGTAGTAACTGGGAGACATTTTACAACAAACCTTTACTGAATTAGTAAAATAAATAGTTTGTGCATCGATAACTAATTCTATGATTGTGCAGCTTATGTAGCGTAAACAATGGCTGCACTGGGAAAGGAACAAACTCACATGCAAACCATGAATGTAGTAAACATTTTTTTCTCTCTCTATTTTTCGTTTCAATAAACCTCTCCTGTTTATCGTTACAAAACTGTCCACATTGATGGTGAGTGGTCCAGACAATCATAGTCAAGTAACTTGCTCTACTAATATGTGGGGGACAGGGGTCGCCCCTTGAAAATGTACAACCGTCGCTAAAACACCCCTTCCCGTCCCCCATACCCCTGCAGTAAACGTGAGAGCCTTTTCAAACGGAAGAGGCCTGGAGAAACACATGTAGCTAGGCTAAAACACAGACCTTTATATCAGAAGCCTGCGACTAGAAACATGAGCATTACAGATGGGTGTTAGTGAGTGGACAGTCAGGAGGGAGCTTTCACCAAAAGGGTCCCGTCTCATCAGGGTGCTCATCAGGGTGCTCATCAGGGTGCTCATCAGGGTGCTCATCATGGTGCTCATCAGGGTGCTCATCAGGGTGCTCATCAGGGTGCTCATCATCCCTATAACAGTCCTGTCCACCTCCACAAAAGACATTAGTGGCTTCAACCAACATAATTCGCTAGCATGCCTTCACCCTCGTGCTGAGAAACCACACCGCATCAGGAAAGAGTCTCATCTTCGCCCACCAAGGGCAGGTCCATACTTCT
This sequence comes from Oncorhynchus nerka, assembly GCF_034236695.1. Lineage (NCBI taxonomy): Eukaryota > Metazoa > Chordata > Actinopteri > Salmoniformes > Salmonidae > Oncorhynchus > Oncorhynchus nerka. Next base: position 5,557,469 of record NC_088414.1, on the reverse strand, counting down.
CATGCCCTCCCCGCTCTCTTGTTTCCTAGGAAACAAACCGGAGGAGCAGAATTCAGTACAGCCACCAGTGCTAAGTACCTGTGTCAATTCTACAGAGATACAGCTAGTTAACCTCAGTTTAGCTGGGAAACTGAGTGGAACCATTCACTTGTTAGCTACGTAACTGGGAGAGATTGAGCAGAGAGGGAATTTGGCAAGCTGTTGGCTGAACATTCAGGTCAGAGATTTAAAAAACAACAACACTGGTATGTTCATGGGAGGGAGGAGGGTATTGTGATGCTGCATGCAAATTTAAATCAGGGTTTTCACAGGGAAAGTGTTTATTAGGCTGCAGTTCTATAAGTGCTTGGCCAAGGATGAGATTGATTCATTCTAATTTGCTGACTTGACAGTTTCTGCTCTGCTCATTGCTGTTCAGTTCACACTTGACCAGAAACACCTTAGATTGCACTTGGTCGTACGGGAACCCCATGTCACCCCAGTTGGGGGATCAGCAAGAGGTTCCCAGACATGGTTTCAAGTACCCCTGTGTATTGGCTATGATTATTCCCTTGACTGCATGTTGATCTGTTACACAGGAGCACTTGACGACGAACACCACTCATGCCTATGGACTTAAGTGAGTTTCATACCACTTGAATAGTATTGAGCTAGATAGGCAGGCAAGGCAGTGGCAGGCCCATAGTCCTTTACCTTCTTTGTTTACTATGAATGTAGCAGTATCTCACATTGCCCCCCCTCCCTTTGCTGGAGGGCAGAGGGAGGGGGCAGAGGGAGGGCAGAGGGAGGGGGCAGATTAAGAGGTTGCCAAGCACAGACGAGTATATCACAAGAAAATCTTAACACCATCTACGTGACATCCTACTATAATTTAATGACAATTAAGAATCCATTTTGCAAGATAAGAATAATTAGCCATGTACAAAATAACCCCCAACACTGAGCTTTTCTATTGCAATATGAACTACATTACATTATTAAGTGATTGTAGGATTTCTGGAAACTTTCTTAAAATTGCCAGGTTTTCCAGAAATGTTCCGGAAATAAGTAGGAAATCCAGAATCCTACAACCAGGATTTTGAGAAAACCTGAGAAAAACACAGATATTTTGCAACCCTAACTGTTTAGAAAATATGTTTCTCTACTGACTAGAGAGCCGTGTAAAAGGCCTAAGAGAGGAGAACTTACGTGAGCACGTGCCCTGGTGCAGACAGACCGGTGCCTCGGTCTTCGGTTCTCTGGCGGCCCCAGTCAAAGGGGTTCCCAAAGGAGCGCTTCCTCAGCATGGTCCTCACCAGGATCTACAGAGACAGAGACATTTGAATGGGTTGGGTTAAGATTGACACCTGTCACAGAGCAGAGTGGCTGTGAACAAATGTCCTACGTTTATCATTCACTTTTTCTGGTCAAACAGTCGTTTATTAGTTACAACACTTCATATAAAGTTCGCCCTCGTAGTTTAATGCCTTTATAACTTCTGTGTAACCAGTGTAACTACCCAGCTGTACAACAGTAATTGTAGAGGAAACTATCAAAAGAGCTGAAAGGAAACTGACGATAAAATCAATGAATGATTCATAAGGTATCTTTTGTGAACTGTAAAGTGTGGCCTCTTGTCCCAGTACACCAAGAGAATGCCTACTGCAAAATGAGCCTGAGTGTGAGTTCTGAGCCTGTGCTATCATGTTTAATCCCATGCTATCATGTTTAATCCCGCTATCATGTTTAATCCTGTTTAATCCCGCGCTATCATGTTTAAATCCTCCCCTGCTTTAATCATGTTTAATCCTGCTATCATGTTTAATCCCGTGCTATCATGTTTAATCCCGTGCTATCATGTTTATCTATCATGTTTAATCCCGTGCTATCATGTTTAATCCTATCATGTTTAATCTATCATGTTTAATCCCATGCTATCATGTTTAATCCTGTTTAATCCTGTGCTATCATGCTATCATGTTTAATCCCCTGTTTAATCTATCATGTTTAATCCCGTGCTATCATGTTTAATCCCGTGCTATCATGTTTAATCCCGTGCTATCATGTTTAATCCTGTGCTATCATGTTTAATCCCGTGCTATCATGTTTAATCCCGTGCTATCATGTTTAATCCTGTGCTATCATGTTTAATCCTGTGCTATCATGTTTAATCCTGCGCTATCATGTTTAATCCCGCTATCATGTTTAATCCCGTGCTATCATGTTTAATCCCGCGCTATCATGTTTAATCCCGCGCTATCATGTTTAATCCTGTGCTATCATGTTTAATCCCGTGCTATCATGTTTAATCCTGTGCTATCATGTTTAGTGCTATCATGTTTAATCCCGTGCTATCATGTTTAATCCTCATGTTTAATCCTGTTATAATCCTGTGCTATCATGTTTAATCCTGTGCTATCATGTTTAATCCCGTGCTATCATGTTTAGTACTATCATGTTTAATCCTGTGCTATCATGTTTAATCCTGTGCTATCATGTTTAATGCTATCATGTTTAATCCCGTGTTAAAGCTAATCCTTAACTGAAACAATTAACAACGCGTTTACCCCGCCCGTTTTGGTAAAAAACTGAGGGATGGGCCTGGAGAAATATAACCACTCTTTAATTCATAAACAGAGCTATGGATATCAACATTATAGTTTAAAACCATGTTTTGAGGCTGTGCAGCGCCCGTTTACATTTACGATGTCAACAAACATTGGAGCAAAACAAGTTTATATATTGGGTTCTGATGCGGTGCGACAGTTGAACTAAAGCTCATGAGGCATTTACACTGGGGAGAACAAGTATTTGATACACTGACGATTTTGCAGGTTTTCCTACTGACAAAGCATGTAGAGGTCTGTAATTTTTATTATAGGTACACTTCAACTGTGAGAGACGGAATCTAAAACAAAAATCCAGAAAATCACATTGGGCTACAGGACAATAGGCAAGCAGCTTGGTGAGAAGGCAACAACTGTTGGCGCAATTATTAAAAAATGGAAGAAGTTCAAGATGACGGTCAATCACCCTCGGTCTGGGGCTCCATGCAAGATCTCACCTCGTGGGGCATCAATGATCATGAGGAAGTTGAGGGATCAGCCCAGAACTACACGGCAGGACCTGCTGGGACCACAGTCTCAAAGAAAACCACTAGTAACACACTACGCCGTCATGGATTAACATTCTGCAGCGTAAGCAAGGTCCCCCTGCTCAAGCCAGCGCATGTCCAGGCCCGTCTGAAGTTTGCCAATGACCATCTAGATGATCCAGAGGAGGAATGGGAGAAGGTCATGTGGTCTGATGAGACAAAAATAGAGCTTTTTGGTCTAAACTCCACTCGCCGTGTTTGGAGGAAGAAGAAGGATGAGTACAAAACCAAGAACACCATCCCAACCGTGAAGCGTGGAAACATCATTCTTTGGGGATGCTTTTCTGCAAAGGGGACAGGACAACTGCACCGTATTGAGGGCAGGATGGATGGGGCCATGTATCGCGAGATCTTGGCCAACAACCTCCTTCCCTCAGTAAGAGCATTGAAGATGGGTCGTGGCTGGGTCTTCCAGCATGACAACGACCCGAAACACACAGCCAGGGCAACTAAGGAGTGACTCCGTAAGAAGCATCTCAAGGTCCTGGAGTGGCCTAGCCAGTCTCCAGACCTGAACCCAATAGAACATCTTTGGAGGGAGCTGAAAGTCCGTATTGCCGAGCGACAGCCCCGAAACCTAACGGATCTGGAGAAGCTCTGAATGGAGGAGTGGGCCAAAATCCCTGCTGTAGTGTGTGAAAACCTGGTCAAGAACTACAGGAAACGTATGATCTCTGTAATTACAAACAAAGGTTTCTGTACCAAATATTAAGTTCTGCTTTTCTGATCTATCAAATACTTATGTCATGCAATAAAATGCAAATTAATTACTTAAAAATCATGCAATGTGATTTTCTGGATTTTTGTTTTGTGATTCCGTCTCTCACAGCTGAAGTGTACCTATGATAAAAATATGACAAATACTTGTTCTCCCCACTGTATAAGTTATATTCTTCAAGAATCAATGGGCACATATCATTCATTTATAAGTCCCAAAAAAGGAAGTATCAACTACAGATTCTAGCTATGAAGGCAGTGCAGTGTGGCCTGTGTGTGTCCTCCTCCCACCACTCACCACAGTGGCCAGACTGGGGATGTGTTTGACAGAGTTCTCCACCTCCTCCTCAGTCACCTCGATCAGCATGCAGCAGTTATCGTCCTCCAGAGGGAGGGGCTCCGCTCCTCGCCGCGTCACCCACGGGTGCACCTGGAGGGAGCAGAGAGAGGCCCAACGTGATGCAGCCACACACACTAAGTGCATTACAAACACACACACACACACACACACACACAAATCACTAAAAAGCAGACCTTAATCTGCGGTACTGATATCCTGGTCTCTGGATTCTTGTCAAGCATCTTCAGTAGCAGATCGTTCAGATCGTCAGATAAGTCTGAACTGTAGGGGCCACAACAAGAGTTAGGGTCCTTTGATTAATCATGGATCGTATCCCCTCCCAGTAGAGTTGAATGGAGAACTCACTGCTCTGGCAGCTCCACTGGCTGAGTCTTGATCTTCTGATGCAGACTGATGACGCGCTCATCCATAAAGGGACACTGTTGACAGGAGTCACATTCAACGTTCATCCATAAAGGGACACTGTTGACAGGAGTCACATTCAACGTTCATCCATAAAGGGACACTGTTGACAGGAGTCACATTCAACGTTCATCCATAAAGGGACACTGTTGACAGGAGTCACATTCAACGTTCATCCATAAAGGGACACTGTTGACAGGAGTCACATTCAACGTTCATCCATAAAGGGACACTGTTGACAGGAGTCACATTCAACGTTCATCCATAAAGGGACACTGTTGACAGTGAGTCACATTCAACGTTCATCCATAAAGGGACACTGTTGACAGTGAGTCACATTCAACGTTCATCCATAAAGGGACACTGTTGACAGGAGTCACATTCAACGTTCATCCATAAAGGGACACTGTTGACAGGAGTCACATTCAACGTTCATCCATAAAGGGACACTGTTGACAGGAGTCACATTCAACGTTCATCCATAAAGGGACACTGTTGACAGTGAGTCACATTCAACGTTCATCCATAAAGGGACACTGTTGACAGGAGTCACATTCAACGTTCATCCATAAAGGGACACTGTTGACAGGAGTCACATTCAACGTTCATCCATAAAGGGACACTGTTGACAGGAGTCACATTCAACGTTCATCCATAAAGGGACACTGTTGACAGGAGTCACATTCAACGTTCATCCATAAAGGGACACTGTTGACAGGAGTCACATTCAACGTTCATCCATAAAGGGACACTGTTGACAGGAGTCACATTCAACGTTCATCCATAAAGGGACACTGTTGACAGGAGTCACATTCAACGTTCATCCATAAAGGGACACTGTTGACAGGAGTCACATTCAACGTTCATCCATAAAGGGACACTGTTGACAGGAGTCACATTCAACGTTCATCCATAAAGGGACACTGTTGACAGGAGTCACATTCAACGTTCATCCATAAAGGGACACTGTTGACAGGAGTCACATTCAACGTTCATCCATAAAGGGACACTGTTGACAGGAGTCACATTCAACGTTCATCCATAAAGGGACACTGTTGACAGGAGTCACATTCAACGTTCATCCATAAAGGGACACTGTTGACAGGAGTCACATTCAACGCGTCAGGTCAAACATGTTCCGTATCAGTCATAAGGCGGAACTATAGCATCATGCAGCTGTGGATTGTGGTAACATATAGAGCACAGTAGGAGGAGAGGTTTACCACTCCGAACACGAAACAGTACAGCGTCACTCCCATGGCCCAAACATCCAATGCCTATAAGAAGAAACAGAATTCACTTAAAACCCACATCATTTCCTCATAACAGCTGCCCTTAAGGAATGTCAGAGAGAAGCTCACGGACAGACGCTCATTCACCTTGCCAGAGAAGTTCTTCCTGGTCTCGGAGAGGGTCTCGGGGGCGAGGAAGGCGGGCGTGCCCACCGTGCTGGTCAGGAGGGCGTCGGCCCCCTCAAACTGGTTACTGACCCCGAAGTCAGCGATCTTAATGTGACCGTCCTCCCCAACCAGGAGGTTAGAGGGCTTGATGTCCCGATGGATGATCCTCTGGTAATGCACTGGAAAACAACAGCACAGGATTATTAGTCATTTAGCAGAGGCCCTCACGGTAACGAGTCATACATTTGACTACTTTTCATTTCCCCCTCTGTAACCAGCGTCACTGTGCTGCTAAACGGTGTCGCTTCCTTCACAGTCCCTGTCCATAGTAACCCCTGTCCATAGTAACCCCTGTCCATAGTAACCCCTGTCCATAGTAACCCCTTATTGTAGCCTACTTTACACCTGTCCATAGTAACCCCTGTCCATAGTAACCCCTGTCCATAGTAACCCCTATATGGCACCCTATGCCCTATATAGTGCACTACTTTGACCAGAGCCCCATATAGGAAACAGTCCCAAATGGCACCCTATGCCCTATATAGTGCACTACTTTGACCAGAGCCCCATATAGGAAATAGGGTGCCACACTGTGCTTGAGTGCAATAATGCCACTGAAAGCTATTGTGATGATGTGCATTGTGGAAAGGAGGCAGTGGGTGTCTGAGGAGAGGAAGAGCAGCTAATCAGAAGAAGACCATTGTGCTCTCCCAAATGGTGGGTGGTAAAACCCGCAAATTCAGACAAGCAAAAAGGTGTGATGGGTCCACACTCAAAAAGGTGTGATGGGTCCACACTCAAAAAGGTGTGATGGGTCCACACTCAAAAAGGTGTGATGGGTCCACACTCCAAAAAGGTGTGATGGGTCCACACTCAAAAAGGTGTGATGGGTCCACACTCAAAAAGGTGTGATGGGTCCACACTCAAAAAGGTGTGATGGGTCCACACTCAAAAAGGTGTGATGGGTCCACACTCAAAAAGGTGATGGGTCCACACTCCAAAAAGGTGTGATGGGTCCACACTCCAAAAAGGTGTGATGGGTCCACACTCCAAAAAGGTGTGATGGGTCCACACTCCAAAAAGGTGTGATGGGTCCACACTCCAAAAAGGTGTGATGGGTCCACACTCAAAAAGGTGTGATGGGTCCACACTCAAAAAGGTGTGATGGGTCCACACTCCAAAAAGGTGTGATGGGTCCACACTCCAAAAAGGTGTGATGGGTCCACACTCCAAAAAGGTGTGATGGGTCCACACTCCAAAAAGGTGTGATGGGTCCACACTCCAAAAAGGTGTGATGGGTCCACACTCAAAAAATGGTCCACACTCAAAAAGGTGTGATGGGTCCACACTCAAAAAAGGTGTGATGGGTCCACACTCAAAAAAGGTGTGATGGGTCCACACTCAAAAAGGTGTGATGGGTCCACACTCAAAAAGGTGTGATGGGTCCACACTCAAAAAGGTGTGATGGGTCCACACTCAAAAAGGTGTGATGGGTCCACACTCAAAAAGGTGTGATGGGTCCACACTCAAAAAGGTGTGATGGGTCCACACTCAAAAAGAGGCCGCAGGAAGCTTACTTCCTTTGTATTATTGACACTGCGTCAGGGATCGCATACACAGATGTTCCGGCTTCGCAGCCAGGGTTTGGGTGCAAATCTTTTTCATTCACAACAGCATTTATAGGGAACACAGGTGAGCTACCGGTGTGCAGCAACAAAGAGAGGGTGAGCTACAGACAGCACTGTGATTAGAGAAGAGAACCCACTCACAGAACTCAATCCCCCTGACTAGGTCTTGGAAGTAGAACCGAGCTTGGTCTTCATTTAGCGGCTTGTCCGTGGGCAACTCCTCCATCACGGCCCTGTGCGCGAGCGAGACACACACACACAAACAGACACAGCGAGAGAGCAGTAAATTGAGCGTCAGTGCTTAACGAGACTGAGCTCACTCCAGTTCATACTGATTACAGTAGCAAGAGGATTGACCCACCCCTTTTTGACCAGCTCGAACACTGTGAAAAGAACAGAGACGCCGTCATTACTACATCATCAACACGCTAGTTAGTTATCATGATTAAAATGATCCAATCTGTGAGTGGGTCTGATTAGGAAGTGAGTGGGACGTGTGTGTTTCACCTCATAACGATGTTGAACAGTGACTGTGTAATGTGAACTGAAGGGATATCTATCGGTGTGTGTGTGTGTGTGTATGTATGCGCTGCCAAGCGCAGAATCAGGCCAATCTTACCCATGTACAGATGGTCCTCACCAGGGTCGTCAAGAACCTGGCAGGAGAAGAGAGGGCCGCAGGTTCAGAGGAGCACACATACTAGACCGACAGCACACCACAATACTAGCAGTCTGTTGTAAACACAAACCCACTTGCAATCACTGACAGTGCCACGGTGCCAACGAGCCAACGAGCAGTCACAATAATATCGTATGACATTTTTGACAAAACAATTGAAGCAGGGAGGTTCCTGTCTCATGAAAATAACACTGAACTCAAAACAGTGACATAATGTGTTGCTAATGTATTATGCATTGGCAACACACTACAGCTTGTGTTAAGAGGACAAACACCATCCAGATTGTAGAGCCTCACCTCCACTAGCTTCACTACATTGGGATGGTCCAGCTTTTTTAGGATGGCAATCTCCTGGTAGACCCGTTCTAGCGGTCCTTTTGGCTGAGGGGGGCCTTCGGGGGCTGCTTTGGCTCCGCGGGGGGGTGGTCTCCCTGCAGGTGGACAGGAAGGAGGGGGGAGGGAGGGGAGAAAGTGTAGTGGTTTGGTTAGTCTACAGCAGTGGTCATCAACCGGTTCGATCGCGATTAACTGGTCGATCTCCAAGGCATTCCTAGTCGATCTCCAAGGCATTCCTAGTCGATCTCCAAGGCATTCCTGGTCGATCTCCAAGGCATTCCTGGTCGATCTCCAAGGCATTCCTGGTCGATCTCCAAGGCATTCCTGGTCGATCTCCAAGGCATTCCTAGTCGATCTCCAAGGCATTCCTGGTCGATCTCCAAGGCATTCCTGGTCGATCTCCAAGGCATTCCTGGTCGATCTCCAAGGCATTCCTAGTCGATCTCCAAGGCATTCCTAGTCGATCTCCAAGGCATTCCTAGTCGATCTCCAAGGCATTCCTAGTCGATCACCAAGGCATTCCTAGTCGATCTCCAAGGCATTCCTGGTCAATCTCCAAGGCATTCCTAGTCGATCTCCAAGGCATTCCTAGTCGATCTCCAAGGCATTCCTAGTCGATCTCCAAGGCATTCCTAGTCGATCTCCAAGGCATTCCTAGTCGATCACCAAACATTTCTGTAAAAACAAAACTACAATAAAGCCTTGCGTTCCTATTTTTTTTAAAATTCCCTTCACACTGTTGGTGGTAGGTGCACTTGATTCAGCAGCCCTAGTGCTGTTGGTGGTAGGTGCACTTGATTCAGCAGCCCTAGTTCTGTTGGTGGTAGGTGCACTTGATTCAGCAGCCCTAGTGCTGTTGGTGGTAGGTGCACTTGATTCAGCAGCCCTTGTGCTGTTGGTGGTAGGTGCACTTGATTCAGCAGCCCTAGTGCTGTTGGTGGTAGGTAGGTGCACTTGATTCAGCAGCCCTAGTTCTGTTGGTGGTAGGTAGGTGCACTTGATTCAGCAGCCCTAGTTCTGTTGGTGGTAGGTAGGTGCACTTGATTCAGCAGCCCTAGTTCTGTTGGTGGTAGGTAGGTGCACTTGATTCAGCAGCCCTAGTTCTGTTGGTGGTAGGTAGGTGCACTTGATTCAGCAGCCCTAGTTCTGTTGGTGGTAGGTGCACTTGATTCAGCAGCCCTAGTTCTGTTGGTGGTAGGTAGGTGCACTTGATTCAGCAGCCCTAGTGCTGTTGGTGGTAGGTGCACTTGATTCAGCAGCCCTAGTGCTGTTGGTGGTAGGTGCACTTGATTCAGCAGCCCTAGTTCTGTTGGTGGTAGGTGCACTTGATTCAGCAGCCCTAGTTCTGTTGGTGGTAGGTGCACTTGATTCAGCAGCCCTAGCACTGTTGGCGGTAGGTGCACTTGATTCAGCAGTAGCGCCGGGAAGGCAAAGTGTTCCCATTTTGAACCATTTCATGTGTCTGAACGTAGAACTCTGCCTACCTGGCAGGCCCAGAGAGCAAATCAAGTGTACCTATAGGCCTACAGCTGGCCAATCAGAAAGCTCAGATCACTGTGTTTGCACAGTTTCCTCGAGCCATAGACTGTGAAAAGAAACCTCGAACGCACAGCAAAGTTGATACCGAGAGATTACAAAACCATGACAAGAGAGAGTCAACGAATACAGCAAAGCACTGATGAGTAAGTTCATGTTTAAGTCATTATTCAGCACGGTCAATACTTTGTTCAAAACTTTTATAAGCCATAAAATGTGCATCCCTACTTCTACTCACACTACAACCAGCACTGCAGCTGTATGAATGACTACAACCAGCACTGCAGCTGTGTGAATGACTACAACCAGCACTGCAGCTGTGTGAATGAGTACAACCAGCACTGCAGCTGTAATGAATGACTACAACCAGCACTGCAGCTGTAATGAATGACTACAACCAGCACTGCAGCTGTAATGAATGACTACAACCAGCACTGCAGCTGTGTGAATGAGTACAACCAGCACTGCAGCTGTATGAATGAGTACAACCAGCACTGCAGCTGTATGAATGAGTACAACCAGCACTGCAGCTGTGTGAATGAGTACAACCAGCACTGCAGCTGTGTGAATGAGTACAACCATCACTGCAGCTGTAATGAATGAGTACAACCAGAACTGCAGCTGTAATGAATGAGTACAACCAGAACTGCAGCTGTAATGAATGAGTACAACCAGCACTGCAGCTGTGTGAATGAGTACAACCAGCACTGCAGCTGTATGAATGAGTACAACCAGCACTGCAGCTGTATGAATGAGTACAACCATCACTGCAGCTGTGTGAATGAGTACAACCATCACTGCAGCTGTAATGAATGAGTACAACCAGCACTGCAGCTGTAATGAATGAGTACAACCAGCACTGCAGCTGTATGAATGAGTACAACCAGCACTGCAGCTGTATGAATGAGTACAACCAGCACAGCAACTGTATGAATGAGTACAACCAGCACTGCAGCTGTATGAATGAGTACAACCAGCACTGCAGCTGTATGAATGAGTACAACCAGCACTGCAGCTGTATGAATGAGTACAACCAGCACTGCAGCTGTGTGAATGACTACAACCAGCACTGCAGCTGTGTGAATGACTACAACCAGCACTGCAGCTGTGTGAATGAGTACAACCAGCACTGCAGCTGTATGAATGACTACAACCAGCACTGCAGCTGTGTGAATGAGTACAACCAGCACTGCAGCTGTATGAATGACTACAACCAGCACTGCAGCTGTATGAATGACTACAACCAGCACTGCAGCTGTGTGAATGACTACAACCAGCACTGCAGCTGTATGAATGACTACAACCAGCACTGCAGCTGTGTGAATGACTACAACCAGCACTGCAGCTGTATGAATGAGTACAACCAGCACTGCAGCTGTATGAATGACTACAACCAGCACTGCAGCTGTGTGGAATGACTACAACCAGCACTGCAGCTGTATGAATGACTACAACCAGCACTGCAGCTGTGTGAATGACTACAACCAGCACTGCAGCTGTATGAATGAGTACAACCAGCACTGCAGCTGTATGAATGACTACAACCAGCACTGCAGCTGTGTGGAATGACTACAACCAGCACTGCAGCTGTATGAATGACTACAACCAGCACTGCAGCTGTGTGAATGAGTACAACCAGCACTGCAGCTGTGTGAATGACTACAACCAGCACTGCAGCTGTATGAATGACTACAACCAGCACTGCAGCTGTGTGAATGAGTACAACCAGCACTGCAGCTGTATGAATGACTACAACCAGCACTGCAGCTGTGTGGAATGACTACAACCAGCACTGCAGCTGTAATGAATGACTACAACCAGCACTGCAGCTGTAATGAATGACTACAACCAGCACTGCAGCTGTGTGAATGAGTACAACCAGCACTGCAGCTGTATGAATGAGTACAACCAGCACTGCAGCTGTGTGAATGAGTACAACCAGCACTGCAGCTGTATGAATGAGTACAACCAGCACTGCAGCTGTGTGAATGAGTACAACCAGCACTGCAGCTGTGTGAATGAGTACAACCAGCACTGCAGCTGTATGAATGAGTACAACCAGCACTGCAGCTGTATGAATGAGTACAACCAGCACTGCAGCTGTATGAATGAGTACAACCAGCACTGCAGCTGTATGAATGAGTACAACCAGCACAGCAACTGTATGAATGAGTACAACCAGCACTGCAGCTGTATGAATGAGTACAACCAGCACAGCAACTGTATGAATGAGTACAACCAGCACTGCAGCTGTATGAATGAGTACAACCAGCACTGCAGCTGTATGAATGAGTACAACCAGCACTGCAGCTGTGTGAATGACTACAACCAGCACTGCAGCTGTGTGAATGAGTACAACCAGCACTGCAGCTGTGTGAATGAGTACAACCAGCACTGCAGCTGTGTGAATGAGTACAACCAGCACTGCAGCTGTATGAATGAGTACAACCAGCACTGCAGCTGTATGAATGAGTACAACCAGCACTGCAGCTGTATGAATGAGTACAACCAGCACAGCAACTGTATGAATGAGTACAACCAGCACTGCAGCTGTATGAATGAGAATGACAACCAGCACAGCAACTGTATGAATGAGTACAACCAGCACTGCAGCTGTATGAATGAGTACAACCAGCACTGCAGCTGTATGAATGAGTACAACCAGCACTGCAGCTGTGTGAATGACTACAACCAGCACTGCAGCTGTGTGAATGACTACAACCAGCACTGCAGCTGTGTGAATGAGTACAACCAGCACTGCAGCTGTATGAATGACTACAACCAGCACTGCAGCTGTGTGAATGACTACAACCAGCACTGCAGCTGTGTGAATGAGTACAACCAGCACTGCAGCTGTATGAATGACTACAACCAGCACTGCAGCTGTATGAATGACTACAACCAGCACTGCAGCTGTGTGAATGACTACAACCAGCACTGCAGCTGTATGAATGACTACAACCAGCACTGCAGCTGTGTGAATGACTACAACCAGCACTGCAGCTGTATGAATGAGTACAACCAGCACTGCAGCTGTATGAATGACTACAACCAGCACTGCAGCTGTGTGGAATGACTACAACCAGCACTGCAGCTGTAATGAATGACTACAACCAGCACTGCAGCTGTATGAATGACTACAACCAGCACTGCAGCTGTGTGAATGAGTACAACCAGCACTGCAGCTGTATGAATGACTACAACCAGCACTGCAGCTGTGTGGAATGACTACAACCAGCACTGCAGCTGTAATGAATGACTACAACCAGCACTGCAGCTGTAATGAATGACTACAACCAGCACTGCAGCTGTGTGAATGAGTACAACCAGCACTGCAGCTGTATGAATGAGTACAACCAGCACTGCAGCTGTGTGAATGAGTACAACCAGCACTGCAGCTGTATGAATGAGTACAACCAGCACTGCAGCTGTGTGAATGAGTACAACCAGCACTGCAGCTGTGTGAATGAGTACAACCAGCACTGCAGCTGTGTGAATGAGTACAACCAGCACTGCAGCTGTATGAATGAGTACAACCAGCACTGCAGCTGTATGAATGAGTACAACCAGCACTGCAGCTGTATGAATGAGTACAACCAGCACTGCAGCTGTATGAATGAGTACAACAAAGTGTTCCCATAAGTTTTGCATTGTTATTATTAGCGGCTTGTCTCTTGGGACTAACATGAATTAGGGCACGAGGCAGAAATAATGCTGTGCGACTTGAGATTCAACATCAGCTGAAAGACTGTGTCCCCTTTTCTCAGTGGAGGGAGAGAGGAGGGACGGTGAGTCGGGAGAGAGGAGGGAGGGAGGGAGAGAGGAGGGACGGTGAGTCGGGAGAGAGGAGGGACGGTGAGTCGGGAGAGAGGAGGGAGGGAGGGAGAGAGGAGGGACGGTGAGTCGGGAGAGAGGAGGGACGGTGAGTCGGGAAAGAGGAGGGAGGGAGAGAGGAGGGACAGTGAGTCGGGTGAGAGGAGGGAGAGAGGAGGGAGGGAGGGAGAGAGGGAGGGACGGTGGGGAGGGAGAGAGGAGGGAGGGAGAGAGGAGGGACGGTGAGTCGGGAGCGAGGAGGGAGGGAGGGAGAGAGGAGGGACGGTGAGTCGGGAGAGAGGAGGGAGGGAGAGACAGTGAGTCGGGAGAGAGGAGGGAGGGAGGGAAATAGGAGGGACGGTGAGTCGGGAGAGAGGAGGGAGGGAGAGAGGAGGGACGGTGAGTCGGGAGAGAGGAGGGAGGGAGGGAGAGAGGAGGGACGGTGAGTCGGGAGAGAGGGAGGGACAGTGAGTCGGGAGAGAGGAGGGAGGGAGGGAGAGAGGAGGGACGGTGAGTCGGGTGAGAGGAGGGAGAGAGGAGGGAGGGAGAGAGGAGGGACGGTGAGTCGGGTGAGAGGAGGGAGAGAGGAGGGACGGTGAGTCGGGAGAGAGGAGGGAGGGAGGGGAGGGACGGTGAGTCGGGTGAGAGGAGGGACGGTGAGTCGGGAGAGAGGAGGGAGAGAGGAGGGACGGTGAGTCGGGTGAGAGGAGGGAGAGAGGAGGGACGGTGAGTCGGGTGAGAGGAGGGACGGTGAGTCGGGAGAGAGGAGGGAGGGAGGGAGAGAGGAGGGACGGTGAGTCGGGTGAGAGGAGGGAGGGAGGGAGAGAGGGAGGGACGGTGAGTCGGGAGAGAGGAGGGGAGGGAGAGAGGAGGGACAGTGAGTCGGGTGAGAGGAGGGAGAGAGGAGGGAGGGAGAGAGGAGGGACGGTGGGGAGGGAGAGAGAGGAGGGACAGTGAGTCGGGTGAGAGGAGGGAGAGAGGAGGGAGGGAGGGAGAGAGGAGGGACGGTGAGTCGGGTGAGAGGGAGAGAGGAGGGACGGTGAGTCGGGTGAGAGGAGGGAGAGAGGAGGGACGGTGAGTCGGGTGAGAGGAGGGAGAGAGGAGGGACGGTGAGTCGGGTGAGAGGAGGGAGAGAGGAGGGACGGTGAGTCGGGTGAGAGGAGGGAGAGAGAGAGGAGGGACGGTGAGTCGGGTGAGAGGAGGGAGAGAGAGAGGAGGGACGGTGAGTCGGGTGAGAGGAGAGAGAGAGGAGGGACGGTGAGTCGGGTGAGAGGAGGGAGAGAGAGAGGAGGGACGGTGAGTCGGGTGAGAGGAGGGAGAGAGAGAGGAGGGAGAGAGGAGGGACGGTGAGTCGGGTGAGAGGGACGGTGAGTCGGGTGAGTGGGACGGTGAGTCGGGTGAGAGGAGGGAGAGAGGAGGGAGGGAGAGAGGAGGGACGGTGAGTCGGGTGACAGGCAGCCACACCACTGCTCCCTCCCCCCTCAGACTGACCATGAGATGCAGGCCATCAGTCCAGTAAAATGACATAAAAAGCCAATGATATTGCTCACTCAGCTGTGCTTCACAAGTAATACAACAAATTATCATGGTCATGTAGCTACATTTAAAAAATATATAATTTCAAAATGGTCTGAGAAGAACATTGGCAGGGTAATTCAAGCACAGCCAACACGCAGTGATGTAGCCTACTACAAACCACATTGCTTCAAAACTGTTTTCAATAGGTACATGTTTTGTTATCTGAACGGTAGATCTTGGCATCTGGACTCAGCAAAGGTTGTTGACCACTGGTCTGCTGGTCTACAGCAGCAAAGTCTTACTGTAGTGTCCTAAAATACCCGGGGCTTCAGGGTAGCCTAGTGGTTAGAGTGTTGGACTAGTAACCGGAAGGTTGCAAGTTCAAATCCCCGAGCTGACACGGTACAAATCTGTCGTTCTGCCCCTGAACAGGCAGTTAACCCACTGTTCCTAGGCTGTCATTGAAAATAAGAATTTGTTCTTAACTGACTTGCCTAGTTAAATAAAGGTTCAATTAAAAAAAAATAGTCTATGTGTTCTGCTGGATTGACCATATGCCTCAGGCTCAGTACTTACGTGGGAAACCTGCCTGCCTCATCAGCCTCTTCTTGGAGAGCACTTTCATCGCCTGGAGGGAGAGAGGGAGGAGGAGGTCTGACATCAAAGTATGGAGAGATGTACAGTAAAGGGGATTGTCGCTACAAACCCGTGCACATCGCAGGAGGTTGGTGGCACCTTAACTGGGGAGGACGGGCTCGTGGTAATGGCTGGAGCAAAAAATAGAACTGCTTGGCCATAATGACCATCGTTATGTTTGGAGGAAAAAGGGGGAGGCTTGCAAGCCGAAGAACACCATCTCAACCGTGAAGCACGGGGGTGGCAGCATCATGTTGTGGGGGTGCTTTGCTGCAGGAGGGTCTGGTGCACTTCACAAAATAGATGGAATCATGAGGCAGGAAAATTATGTGGATATATTGAAGCAACATCTCAAGACATCAGTCTGGAAGTTAATGCTTGGTCGCAAATGGGTCTTCCAAATGGACTTAAGGACAACAAAGTCAAGGTATTGGAGTGGCCATCACAAAACCCTGACCTCAATCCTATAGAAAATGTGTGGGCAGAACTGAAAACTTGTGTGCGAGCAAGGAGGCCTACAAACCTGACTCAGTTACAGAAGCTCTGTCAGGAGGAATAGGCCAAAATTCACCCAACTTATTGTGGGAAGCTTGTGGAAGGCTTCCCGAAACGTTTGACCCAAGTTAAACAATTTGAAGGCAATGCTACCAAATACTAATTGAGTGTATGTAAACTTCTGACCCACTGGGAATGTGATCAAATAAATAAAAGCTGAAATAAATCATTATCTCAAATATTATTCTGACATTTCACATTCTTAAAATAAAGTGGTGATCCTAACTGACCTAAGACAGGGAATTTTTACTAGGATTAAATGTCAGGAATTGTGAAAAACTGAGTTTAAATGTATTTGGCTAGGGTGTATGTAAAGTTCCGCATGTAAACTGTATGTAGACTGTACATGCTAAAATCGCCACTGTGTGTGTGTGTGTGTGTGTGTGTAAGATGGCCAGCAGGACTCACGTAATAAGTGTTGTTGTCTTCATTGTAGGCCAGCTTGACAACACCATAAGAGCCCTTGTCAGAGAACAGGAGAGCACAGGCAGTGTGACGTTCAGTAGCTGTCAATCATCCACACAAATAAAAACCTACAGTACACACTCAAAAGAACACACGCACACAAACACCCACCCACGCACACACACAATAGCTATCCCAAGCTGACCCACCGGAAATGTGTGGGCCGAGTACTCTCAACGAGAACCAGCTGCTTCAAATCAAGTATAGTAAAAATGTAAATCTACCCGCCCCCCTTCCACCACACACACATGTACACAGACACTTTAGACAGCAGGCAGAACTCTCTCCAACTTCACCCATCCATTGTCTACTGCTTCACACAGAACAGACCCACTCTGCCCGAGGAGAGAGGAGACTCAGGCTATTTATACCAGCCTCTCATCCTCCTCTAACTCTCCCTGGGACACGGATTTTAGGCAATTTGAAATGAGGACAAGGCTGGCAGGAAGAAGTGAGAATGACGGCAACCGTGTCCTTAATGATCCCCTCCGACTTTTTAAACACGCACAGTAAGGAGTGGTGGAGGAATGGTGGAGGAGAATGGTGGAGGAATGGTAGAGGAATGGTGAAGGAATGGTGGAGAATGGTGGAGGAGAATGGTGGAGGAATGGTGGAGGAATGGTGGAGGAGAATGGTGGAGGAATGGTGAAGGATAATGGTGGAGGAATGGTGGAGGAATGGTGGAGGAATGGTGGAAGAATGGTGAAGGAATGGTGGAGGAGAATGGTGGAGGAGAATGGTGGAGGAATGGTGGAGGAGAATGGTGGAGGAATGGTGGAGGAATGGTGGAGGAGAATGGTGGAGGAATGGTGGAGGAGAATGGTGAAGGAATGGTGGAGGAATGGTGAAGGAATGGTGGAGGAATGGTGAAGAAATGGTGGATGAATGGTGAAGTGCTTTGAGGAGCGACAACAGTACCTTTCCGATTTCATCTTTCAGCTTGTACTGGTTGAGCTGCACGCAGTCCTTTGAGAGAGAGAGAGAGAGAGAAGCTGACATCTTTGCATGACTAATGCATTTCTTGTTCTGCCAGAACCACACGAGGTGTAGCATTAGGAGAACCAACAATCCATGTAAAAGCAATATGTTTACTAACAAAACCTTCCTTTTGTTTCAACTTGGAAAACAAACTACCAGAAGTCAGCATGACTAAACATAAAAAATATATATAAGCCTGTACCATTCAAGAGTAATGGATTCTGCTAGTTTTTATCCTGTAACGTCTAGGGGTAACAGCCTAGCAGGGTAACAGCCTAGCAAGCAGAGAGATCATGGCTGCATTCCAAACATGTGAAAGACACACCTTCTCCCCTCAGCCCTCAAATGAAGTGGACACTTCTGACGACGCATCATGACGTATGATGAGTTACACTTGCAGTGCAAGGGAGGAATTCATTCATTTTAAATGGACCGTCCTTGCCCAGGAAATTCCTCACTCATCCCACGGTTGTTTTTCAGGCATCATGGAACCCCCCGGTAGCTATTGTGTCCGCTTTGTATGCGCTACAGTCAATTATGATTGAATTTCATATGTTGGCTAGAAGACAACACTTCCACAGGCATCGAAAACTAGCCATCCGACGATATCAGGTAAATCGGAAATGACAAAGTATAAGTCAGGGAAAGTTGTATGGGCTAGATAAGGTTTCCAAAAGCGAACCAAACAAAAAAACTATTACTTTTACCAGACGTGTTTATGCCATCGTGTGCATTAGTAGTACAATTTCTAACTTATTTACATTTGATTTCACTTAGACTGGTATGTTGACTTCTCCATATTGATGTTGGTTTTAAGTGTTGAATGACTTTTCTTAGCAGATGTCCAATCAGGCCCCCGGAGTGAAAAGAAATGTGCACTCCAACACTCGATCACAAACGAGGGCTGAGGGGCTTCCGTTGCCAACTTTTCTTGCTTGGCTAATTGTTTGGACCGATGGCAAAGATGGCGGCGGGGATTCCCCCAAGGACCATAAGGCGAGGGTAAGTGGAAGAGGGTGTGCCTTTGAGTGTGTGGAATGCATGTCTGCATCCCAAATAGCAGGTCCCATAGGGCTCGGGTCAAAAGTAGTGCACTGGGCAGGGAATAGGGTGCCATTTGGGACACAGGCCATCTCTACAGGGAGTCTACTGGTCCAAGCTTCTGAGATCTACTGGGGAGTGAGCTGGCATCTACTAACACCATGGACCTTACCTTGACATAGGCTCAACCTTTATACCAGTATGCTGCTTCATTTACCACTGGAGACAAACACACAAGTTCAGCTGATGTGTGTTCATAGAGTTTGACTAACACAAAATGGTGTTTTTATTCCAAAGACCAGGGGGGGGGGGCTAAAAGGCAGAAGGGCTGTGGCGGCGTTGCCTACCTGCAGGTCAGTGATGGAGACGCGGTGAGACTCCACGGTGGGTCTACGGGGGAGCCGCGGGGAGGATTGGGGCGAGGTGATGGGCGAGTAGGGCAGCGAGGGGTAGATGTAGCGCCCGTTGGGGGACGAGGCCGTCTGGGAGCGCTCCTGCAGGGACAGCTTCCGGTCTGACAGGTTTAGTCTTCCCCTGTGCCCCTGGGGCTCAGGGGACAGGGCCTCGGGGTGGCCCACAGAGTGGGACAGCAGGTCGCAGGAGTGGGTTCTGAAGGGCGTCTCAGAGCACTCCATGTCCTCCACCTCATCACCTTCCTTGGGCTCGTACTCGGTCACCACGATAAGGGACTCCATGTAGTCTGGAACGGGGTGAGGGTTCATCTGCGGGGCAGGGCAGCTGCACAGTAGGTCAGGCAAGGGCTGTGTGTGAGTGTGTGTGGGCAGGGAGACATGACCGCAGGGCGACGGGGGCTCAGCAGAGGGCCAGGAGGAAACGCATGGAAACATGACAACGACTGGCCACAGAGCGTGTATGTCGCTGCTCCATCAGTGGTCTACCTCAGGAGAGCAGAGCACTAAAAGCAAAAACACAAAATGAAAACCATATTTCACTTTTCAACACAGAGGACTTGATGAACAATGAAAAAGCCTAAACGTCAGACATTGTTGTTATCATTTACAACACGGGTCTGTAGACAGACACAGAGCCTTGGTCCTGACCTTGCTCAAGGGCAAAAGAGCAAAACTGTACCTTGCTCTGGATAAGGGCGACTGTTAAAACGTAAAATGAGCCAGACACACTTGGAATTCCAACCTGCAACATTCTCTTAGCTCTTTCAACTGAAAACGAGTCGAGGTGCCAACAAACAAATCCTAACAAGATGACGCAAACACAAAGCAACTTCATAAACATTCTTCAGAACCAAATCAACCTACAGCTGTTTGAACTTCTCTTCTCCATGTGCTAATGACTTCAAAACAGGGCAGGAATCAGGAATCAGTCACAACTTCTCAGAATGGTTGGACTCCCCAGTCTCTATAGGGGGTTATCTATTCCAGCCAAACAAGGTTGTTTACCTCTATCAAGTACACCCCCCTGTTCACAACCCAATCTGGGTCCATGATCTGTTCCGATGTTGACTCTGCCCGTCAAGGGTGGTAAAGACGGAGCGGTTTCTCTCGGCAGGGTGATTCCTGACATGCTGTTGAGGGGATTGGAGCTCAGTGTGTGCGAACTGAGTGGGCCCCCATAGACTGTGAAGTCAAAGCCGACAGGTTTTGTTGTCTAGGCTTATGTAGAGGCTCTCTGTAGCCTTTCTCCCTGTTGGTACCTGCTGTACTTCACCAATGACCCCTGCCTCATTACATCTCCTACTCAACACCGGGGTTGGGGTCAATTCCATTTCAATTCCGGGTCAATTCAGAACGTAAACCAAACCTCGATTCCAATTAAAAAAACATTGAAAATGTGATTTTCAGTGTACTTCATGAATTGAAATTGACCCCAACTTCTCCAGCCTCTTTTCTCAGCGGGGAAACACTTTGTTGTTGCTTCAACTGCTTATTTCACTGTGAGTAACTTTACAAGGCGATTACTGTTTGTGTGACGCAGCAACAAAATGTTTAATCACAGGCTGGTGGCACCAACTGAAAGAGTTAGTGGCCCCAGTGTTACCAGGGGAAAACAGGCTGGTGGCACCAACTGAAAGAGTTAGTGGCCCCAGTGTTACCAGGGGAAAACAGGCTGGTGCCACCAACTGAAAGAGTTAGTGGCCCCAGTGTTACCAGGGGAAAACAGGCTGGTGCCACCAACTGAAAGAGTTAGTGGCCCCAGTGTTACCAGGGGAAAACAGGCTGGTGGCACCAACTGAAAGAGTTAGTGGCCCCAGTGTTACCAGGGGAAAACAGGCTGGTGCCACCAACTGAAAGAGTTAGTGGCCCCAGTGTTACCAGGGGGAAAACAGGCTGGTGGCACCAACTGAAAGAGTTAGTGGCCCCAGTGTTACCAGGGGAAAACAGGCTGGTGGCACCAACTGAAAGAGTTAGTGGCCCCAGTGTTACCAGGGAAAACAGGCTGGTGCCACCAACTGAAAGAGTTAGTGGCCCCAGTGTTACCAGGGGAAAACAGGCTGGTGCCACCAACTGAAAGAGTTAGTGGCCCCAGTGTTACCAGGGAAAAGTTAGGCTGGTGCCACCAACTGAAAGAGTTAGTGGCCCCAGTGTTACCAGGGGAAACAGGCTGGTGCCACCAACTGAAAGAGTTAGTGGCCCCAGTGTTACCAGGGGAAAACAGGCTGGTGGCACCAACTGAAAGAGTTAGTGGCCCCAGTGTTACCAGGGGAAAACAGGCTGGTGCCACCAACTGAAAGAGTTAGTGGCCCCAGTGTTACCAGGGGAAAACAGGCTGGTGCCACCAACTGAAAGAGTTAGTGGCCCCAGTGTTACCAGGGAAAACAGGCTGGTGCCACCAACTGAAAGAGTTAGTGGCCCCAGTGTTACCAGGGGAAAACAGGCTGGTGGCACCAACTGAAAGAGTTAGTGGCCCCAGTGTTACCAGGGGAAAACAGGCTGGTGGCACCAACTGAAAGAGTTAGTGGCCCCAGTGTTACCAGGGGAAAACAGGCTGGTGGCACCAACTGAAAGAGTTAGTGGCCCCAGTGTTACCAGGGGAAAACAGGCTGGTGCCACCAACTGAAAGAGTTAGTGGCCCCAGTGTTACCAGGGGAAAACAGGCTGGTGCCACCAACTGAAAGAGTTAGTGGCCCCAGTGTTACCAGGGGAAAACAGGCTGGTGCCACCAACTGAAAGAGTTAGTGGCCCCAGTGTTACCAGGGGAAAACAGGCTGGTGGCACCAACTGAAAGAGTTAGTGGCCCCAGTGTTACCAGGGGAAAACAGGCTGGTGGCACCAACTGAAAGAGTTAGTGGCCCCAGTGTTACCAGGGAAAACAGGCTGGTGCCACCAACTGAAAGAGTTAGTGGCCCCAGTGTTACCAGGGGAAAACAGGCTGGTGGCACCAACTGAAAGAGTTAGTGGCCCCAGTGTTACCAGGGGAAAACAGGCTGGTGGCACCAACTGAAAGAGTTAGTGGCCCCAGTGTTACCAGGGGAAAACAGGCTGGTGGCACCAACTGAAAGAGTTAGTGGCCCCAGTGTTACCAGGGGGAAAACAGGCTGGTGCCACCAACTGAAAGAGTTAGTGGCCCCAGTGTTACCAGGGGAAAACAGGCTGGTGGCACCAACTGAAAGAGTTAGTGGCCCCAGTGTTACCAGGAAAATAGGCTGGTGGCACCAACTGAAAGAGTTAGTGGCCCCAGTGTTACCAGGGGAAAACAGACTGGTGCCACCAACTGAAAGAGTTAGTGGCCCCAGTGTTACCAGGGGAAAACAGGCTGGTGCCACCAACTGAAAGAGTTAGTGGCCCCAGTGTTACCAGGGGAAAATAGGCTGGTGGCACCAACTGAAAGAGTTAGTGGCCCCAGTGTTACCAGGGGAAAACAGGCTGGTGCCACCAACTGAAAGAGTTAGTGGCCCCAGTGTTACCAGGGGAAAACAGGCTGGTGCCACCAACTGAAAGAGTTAGTGGCCCCAGTGTTACCAGGGGAAAACAGGCTGGTGCCACCAACTGAAAGAGTTAGTGGCCCCAGTGTTACCAGGGGAAAACAGGCTGGTGCCACCAACTGAAAGAGTTAGTGGCCCCAGTGTTACCAGGGGAAAACAGGCTGGTGCCACCAACTGAAAGAGTTAGTGGCCCCAGTGTTACCAGGGGAAAACAGGCTGGTGCCACCAACTGAAAGAGTTAGTGGCCCCAGTGTTACCAGGGGAAAACAGGCTGGAGCAGTGATTCTTGTGTGTTTCTCTTTTGAAGAAGAGAGACATATCCAGAACATGACGTGGAACCCTTGGGAATCTTCCTCCGTCATTCGTTACCAAGTAACAACACAATAACAATATCAAACAGGGGCCAGTTTCAACAGAGAATAAACAACGAAGTGCCACTTCTTTATTTTCAGAGCAGAGCACTGTTCCCTCCCATGTTGACTAAACTAAACTGTGCAACCTATGTGAATATCACAAGGAATATTCTAGCAACATCCCAGACAACTACCATAAGTTCATTTAAAGAACCTATACCAGGTGTTCTGTCAACATTATAGGAATGTCCTGTGCAACCTAACATCATATGAATGGCTTCACAACAAGGGTTTGCTCATTTTGGGGAATATTCCACAGGAGTCGCTAGTGCACGGTGAGACAAGGATATCCCGGACGGCCAAACCCTCCCTAAGCCGGACGCTAGGCATATTGTGCGCCGCACCATGGGCGTCCCGGTCGCGGCCGGCTGCGACAGAACCTGGGCTCTAACCCAGAGTCTCTGGTGGCACGGCTAGCACTGCGATGCAGTGCCTTAGACTACTGCGATGCAGTGCCTTAGACCACTGCGCCACTCGGGAGGCAAACATAAACCTTTTACGTTATCATAAGTAGACATAATTGCAAATGATTAAATCCTTCCAATAGAAATACAAAAAACAATTTAGTCACAAATTTATCTTTAATTAAATGAGTTGACTCTTCACATGGGACCGTTTCACTGAACAAAAGAAAGGGAATATTGAATGATCCCCAATGACCCATCGCATCTCCCAAAAACAGTTTCAACATACATCTGTAAAATGATAACCAAAGCTTCAGGTTCTATACTTTCTTCATCTCAGGCTTCCATGTCTTCTCCCTGGACCTTGTCAATGTCCACCTCTTGAACATCAGACTCTGAGGCCTCATCTTCACTGTCACTTTCCAACCTTGTTGAGGATGGCTCGTCATCAGGCTCAAAAAGGCTAAAATTTGCCCGGATGGTCACCAATATTTCAACCCTTATATTGGTCAGTCTGTTGCGTGCTTTGGTGTGTGTGTTCCCAAACAAGGACCAGTTGCTCTCTGAGGCGGCTGATGTTGGTGGGATTTGGAGGATGATGGAGGCAAAAGCCTCAGTTCCACAAAGTCCCTTCCACCAGGTGGCTGATTAGACATGTTGGCATGACTGCCATGTTGCATCTCCATCCCAAAGCCCTTGCTTGGAAGTGTACTTCGCCAGACTGCCAATAACCTTGCCCTCGTCCAGGCCAAGGTGGTGAGACACGGTAGTGATGTTGATCTCTACACCAGACAGGATGCTCTTGCCAGCGTACTTGGGGTCCAACATGTAAGCTGTGGCTTCAGGCAGAAGTCTTCACGCTTTTTGATGTATTTCAGAACTGCAGTTTCTTCTGCTTGGAGCAACAGTGAAGTGGGCAGGGCAGTACGGATTTCTTCTCTTATATCTGCAAGCAGAGTCTGAACATCAGACAGGATGGCATGGTCTCCAACAATCTGCAATGGCTGCTGCTATAGGTTTCAGGAGTTTCAGGCTGCTTACTACTCTCTCTCACAAAGTACATCATCCAGGAGGAGCCTCTTGATGGGGCTGTCCATATCGGCAGACTGTGATGTGGCCATTTCTTGGAGAGACTCATTCCCCTCCAGGAGACTGTCTAATAAGGTGAAAGCACCAATTTGTAAGTCGCTCTGGATAAGAGCGTCTGCTAAATGACTTAAATGTAAATGTAAATGTAACATGATGACAACACCACCCCAATGGGTGTTGCTGGGCAGCTTCAATGTGGTGCTCTTATTCTTCTCACTTAGCTTGGTGAGGTAGATTGCTGTTATAACTTGATGACC
Source organism: Oncorhynchus nerka (assembly GCF_034236695.1). Taxonomy (NCBI): domain Eukaryota; kingdom Metazoa; phylum Chordata; class Actinopteri; order Salmoniformes; family Salmonidae; genus Oncorhynchus; species Oncorhynchus nerka. Next base: position 5,532,207 of record NC_088414.1, on the reverse strand, counting down.
CTTCACATACCTAACCATTTCCTTGGCTCTCTTGTAGAGTGTATCCATCGTTTTCAGTGCCATGATGTCCTTGAGGAGCAGATTCAACGCATGAGCAGCACAGCCAATGGGTGTGATGTGAGGGTAGGACTCCTCCCCTTTAGACCAAGCAGTCTTCATGTTCGCAGCATTGTCCGTTACCAGTGCAAATACCTTCTGTGGTCCAAGGTCATTGATGACTTCCATCAGCTCATCTGCAATGTATAGACCGGAGTGTCTGTTGTTCCTTGTGTCTGTGCTCTTGTAGAATACTGGTTGAGGGGTGGAGATGATGTCGTTAATTCTTGACCTGCACTTGAATTCGGCATCCAGCAAATGAGTAGATTAAGTATGTCTGGTTGGAGGGGTGTATGCTGGGCGAAGAACATTCAGAAATCTCTTCCAATACACATTGCCTGTGAGCATCAGAGGTGAAACAGTTGTATACACAGCTCGAGCAAGACATTCATCAGCATTTCTCTGACTATGTTCCTCCATTGAGTCAAAACAACTTCTGATTCCAGGAGGACCATGAGCTGTTGCTATCGATATGGTGTCTGATTCCAGGAGGACCATGAGCTGTTGCTATCGATAAGGTGTCTGATTCCAGGAGGACCATGAGCTGTTGCTATCGATAAGGTGTCTGATTCCAGGAGGACCATGAGCTGTTGCTATCGATAAGGTGTCTGATTCCAGGAGGACCATGAGCTGTTGCTATCGATAAGGTGTCTGATTCATCATTTTCACCTTGAATAGAAGTAGGGGGACTTTTGTCAGAGGTTGCTTGTTGTGAGCGCTGAGGGAACTTTAAGCACTTGGCCAGATGATTCTGCATCTTCGGTGCATTCTTCACATATAATTTGGCACAGTATTTGCAAATGTACACAGATTTTCTTTCTACATTAGCTGCAGTGAAATGTCTCTTATTTTCCTGTAAAGATTAGAAGAAAAAGTGTTTCAAAAAATACAATTCCCATTTACAGATAAATAGTTAATCAGTTAGATTAAACAAGTCCTTTGTAAGATAAATGTTTTTAAATTAAACATGTATGGAAAAATGTGAATTAACACTCCTCAGTTAGCAGGCTCAAGCAAGCTAAAAACCCACATGGTAGCAAAAACTAACTAGCAGAGACTGTTAACAAGTTAGAAATGATTTAAACACACTTGTATGTCATATAAAATATATTCACCCCACCCAGTATTGTAATCAAAACTTACCAGAATGCATGTCTTCCTTGGCTCAAGACAGTCTAGTAGTGTGGGCTCAATAGCATCTCATTAGTGTGCAAGATCTTGAGAATCAGCTGCACATGTGATGGAAGAATGCACTGTGCATGCAGAGGGTTGCAATTCCATTTGAATTGGGGGTAGTTTAACCAAAATATGCCACAATACCTAGAATTGCCTTATGTGTATCCCACAAAAAATGTTCACTGTTATAAGCCAACTTTTGATGATTTTAAAGAAACATTCCCGGGCTTAGCTTCCCACGGAAAATGTCCGACCCTTTGCAACCCTAATCAAAACACATTTAGTGTTTTGGGAACCTCTCTCTTTTAATGTACCCACACTGTTCCACAATAGCTTGAGGAGATCAATTTGGTGAGAAGTGACCCAAGATGTAGGCCAAGCTAGCCTGTCTAACCCACTGTGTTTGAACCTATAATAGAGCAGAGTGCAGTCAACTACCCATGACCTACTTTTGATCTCAGCTGGGTCTTGACCTGGTTCTCGCCATCTATTTCCACTTGCTTGAGATGCTAATGTACACAGTCAGTGATTGAGAAATTCACACACACACACACACACTCAAGTAGCAAGATTACTTATTTACACATTGTCACTTTTTGTCAAAGCAGCTATAATGGAGTCCATGGCAGGCAAAGACAGACAACTTACTACCTTGCTCCTAGAGATCTGAGGCTAAAGCCATTACACTTCTGTGATCCCTCATTACGGTGGATCGCAGCTTCTTTCTTCTTCCCAACCCCTGGAATCAAACAGATGCTGCTCTGGGGGCAACAACACAATGCCATCTGGAGCAGAGGAGTATTCTAAGCATCATTACAGATCAACCCTGTCACTGATCTGTAGATAGTCCGAGACCAGATAAGCCTGTGAATGGCAAAACGAGTTTCCTCTATCAAGCAGACTACAGCTGCTGTACTGTGCTATTTATGCAGAGGTCTCAATGGGACTGATGGTGCCGATTATTAGGCCCATTTGGTATACATTTGACCAAACAGAGATGCTGCAAGCGTGCACGTGGAAAGTTTAGTATCATGACGATATGGCCATAGCTGTCATGACTTATCGATATGGTCAGTGCTCAATTGAATAGGAAGTAATTTGCATCAATGTCAATGTTATTCTGCAAACCCACAATTATTATCGTCGGTAACCAGATGTTTCAATCCCGAAGATGTTCCCGATGGCCTGTACATACACAAAACATATAGGACCCCAGTCGCCTGACGGGCGGGGGGGACGTCATTTAGCACATCAAAGCAATCAGTAGACGCAAACTAAGGTTAATTCCATGACATTTCTTAGATAAAGTAAATCGAGCTTGCAGGCTCAAATGTTCATGACCGGGCGATGAATAACGCAAAACCATGCACACCCGGAACATCAAAGGCCCCCTGGAAGGTTCATATTGATAACGGTTTACATCAAACTAGCAAGCTACAGCATAACATATGTATCGCTAGCTAGATTGCTAACCTAAACGAAGATTAGTGGAAGCAACGCTCACGCTTTGTAAAAAAAACAAAAAAAACAATCTCTCGACCACAAACGTGACGCATGGTAGAAATAACCTTACCATCTAATCGATGCTCTGAAACGTACCTTTTGGGGTGCAATTATGAACTACGGGCGTTCCGTATGCTAGCCACCTGACTCTGCATGAAATAGTGTTGATGTAGCTGGTAAAATATCTAGCGACTTGAAGAAAATGAACGAAGCATCGTGATAGGTGGCGAGCATCCTCTGAAGAACCAATCCAGCTGGGCAGACAGCGTGTGGCCAGTGGGTGAAAGCCGTAGGTCGTGGACCATATGACAGTTGTTTTTAATTTATCCCTCCCTGAATATTCACAAAAAGGAAAATTAGATATTCGCCCCCAATTATCGGAGCATAGTTAAAACACTAACCTTGCATGGCATTGGCCTTTCTTGGCATAGAAGCATAATGTAGCCTTGATTCATTCTGGCGCCACCATGTGGTACAAAAACGATATCATTGGACGACCCAGAAAACCAGGTAACATAATGGGCGAAATGCTAACTGTATAGTTAGCCGTTCACCAAAAAGCAGTTGCAGTGCACATCACAATCACTCAAAAGTCCACAAAGTCGTGAAGGCATGACAAAGCCGCTTCCCCTTCAGAATGTCCTACAGCACCATTGAGAGCATCTTAACTGGCTGCATCCCCACTTGGTATGGCAACTGCTTGGCATCCAAATACAAGTGTAGTACATCCAAGAGCTCTACACCAGGCAGTGTCAGAGGAAGGACCTAAAAATGGTCAGAGTCCAGCCCCCCCAAAATCATAGACTGTTCACTCTGGTACCGCACAGCAAGCCTGGAACCAACAGGACCCTAAAACAGCTTCTACCACCCCATGACTGCTAATTAGTAACCGGACTATCTGAATTGACCAGTCACAGCTGCTACTGTTTATTAGCAATCCTGTTGCCTCGTTACTCATCCCTACCTATATGTAGATATCTACCTTAATTACCTTGTACCCCTGCACAGCAACTCAGTACTGGTACCCCATGTATAGTCAAGTTACTCCTTGTGTATTTAGTCCTCGTGCTATTATTTTTCTATTCATTCAAAATTTCTCAGCATTATTGGAAAGGACCAGTAAATAAGCATTTCACTGTTTACAAAGCACACGATAAGAATTAGAACGAGACCAAAGGCAATTCAAATTGACAGGAAAACAATTTATTTAAAAAAGAAAAAAGTACAATGTCAAAAAGCAGGTCTTGAAAAAAAATTAAAAGGCTCGCAAAATAATTAGATCAAGTAGAGTACCAAAATCTCTAAAGATACAAAGAAACTGTACAATGCGATCGTTTTAAACTAACCAACGCCGATACTACCGCCTTTTCGGGAAAATAGTTCCTCTTCCCATCCCTCCACCACGACCCCGTCCTCTTGCAGCCACTGCAGAAAAAAGATACAATTAGTCAAATATGCACAGAAGTTAGCAGCTGGTTGCATTTAAAACATTTTTTTTTAATCCTTAGTTGAGCGCAAATTAGCAATTGCCTCATTCGCCATCGGTGCATGTAGAAGCAGCAGCAGCCCTCACCCTGAGCTTTAAGAATGCATGCATAGGTGCATGTAGAAGCAGCACTCACCCTGAGCTTTAAGAATGGCCGCCTTTCCCCTTCCTGCTCCAGAGCCCTGGTTCTTGTTTTTCATGCTCTTTAACATAGGGGCGTTTTTTAACATGTCCGGTAGGATCAGGAAGCGAATCTTGCTGCCCCGAATATAGACCTGCTCCAATTGGGCTACACGGCCATCCCGATGAGTCACAGTGATATTGGACATCTGAAAGGAAGCGATATACACTTACATCACAACCCTCCTATAGAGATGAGCTCACAAATATCCCCTAAAACAAGATCATTTGTCTGAACGCTAAAGGCAATCAGAAGACCTACCTGGCAGTTCATGTTGTCCTCAGCCTCAATGAGCTTGCCCCTGTACACTTCACCAGTGTTGGTCTCACAGGTCACAATGTGGCCCTCTGCTTCATGCAGAACTTTGATGGGCACGCCAATGGACATATTTGCAAGGGTCCTGTAGAAACAGAGACAAGGTATAGACTCATTGTCTGCAGAAATCAATTGGCACCCATCACAATACAAAAGGTATAAGCATTTGGTTTGAGTAAAATGGAAAGGATCAGATTAGCCTACCATACACATATAATACAGTTGAAGACGGAAGTTTACATACACCCTAGCCAAAAACATTTAAACTCAGTTTCACAATTCCTGACAGTAAAAATTCCCTGTCTTAGGTCAGCTAGGATCACCACTTTATTTTAAGAATGTGAAATGTCAGAACAATTGTAAAGATAATTATTTATTTAAACTTTTATTTCTTTCATCACATTCCCAGTGTGTCAGAAGTTTACATTCACTCAATTAGTATTCTGTAGCATTGCCTTCAAATTGTTTAACTTGGGTCAAACGTTTTGGGTAGCCTTCCACAAGCTTCCCACAATAAGTTGGGCGAATTTTGGCCCATTCCTCCTGACAGAGCTGGTGTAACTGAGGCAGGTTTGTCAGCCTCCTTGCTCACATACGCTTTTTCAGTTCTGCCCACAAATGTTCTATTTTGTGAAGTGCACCAGACCCTCCTACAGCAAAGCACCCCCACAACATGATGCTGCCACCCCCGTGCTTCACGGTTGGGATGGTGTTCTTCAGCATGCAAGCCTCCCCCTTTTTCCTCCAAACATAACGATGGTCATTATGGCCAAACAGTTCTATTTTTGTTTCATCAGACCAGAGGACATTTCTTCAAAAAGTACCATCTTTGACCCCATGTGCAGTTGCAAACCGTAGTCTCTTTTTTTAATGGCGGTTTTGGAGCAGTGGCTTCTTCCTTGCTGAGTGGCCTTTCAGGTTATGTTGATATAGGACTCGTTTTACTGTGGATATAGATACTTTTGTACCCGTTTCCTCCACCATCTTCACAAGGTCCTTTGCTGTTGTTCTGGGATTGATTTGCACTTCTCGCACCAAAGTACATTCATCTCTAGGAGACAGAACGAGTCTCCTTCCTGAGCGGTATGACGGCTGCGTGGTCCCATGGTGTTTATACTTGCGTACTATTGTTTTTTTTTCTGAGAAGCTTCTAAAGCCATTATATCATTTTCTGGAATTTTCCAAGCTGTTTAAAGGCACAGTCAACTTAGTGTATGTAAACTTCTGACCTACTGGAATTGAGATACAGTGAATTATAAGTGAAATAATCTGTAAACAATTGTTGAAAAAATGACTTGTGTCATGAACAAAGTAGATGTCCCAACCGACTTGCCAAAACTATAGTTTGTTAACAAGAAATTTATGGAGTGGTTGAATAACTAGTTTTAATGACTCCAACCTAAGTGTGTAAACTTCCGACTTCAACTGTATATAAAGTGCTTGATCTGCTCTGCCTTACCCCTGGTTGTGCTGAGCCAGAGTCCTTCTCCTTACCCCTGGTTGTGCTGAGCCAGAGTCCTTCTCCTTACCCCTGGTTGTGCTGAGCCAGAGTCCTTCTCCTTACCCCTGGTTGTGCTGAGCCAGAGTCCTTCTCCTTACCCCTGGTTGTGCTGAGCCAGAGTCCTTCTCCTTACCCCTGGTTGTGCTGAGCCAGAGTCCTTCTCCTTACCCCTGGTTGTGCTGAGCCAGAGTCCTTCTCCTTACCCCTGGTTGTGCTGAGCCAGAGTCCTTCGCCTTACCCCTGGTTGTGCTGAGCCAGAGTCCTTCTCCTTACCCCTGGTTGTGCTGAGCCAGAGTCCTTCGCCTTACCCCTGGTTGTGCTGAGCCAGAGTCCTTCTCCTTACCCCTGGTTGTGTTGAGCCAGAGTCCTTCTCCTTACCCCTGGTTGTGCTGAGCCAGAGTCCTTCGCCTTACCCCTGGTTGTGCTGAGCCAGAGTCCTTCGCCTTACCCCTGGTTGTGCTGAGCCAGAGTCCTTCGCCTTACCCCTGGTTGTGCTGAGCCAGAGTCCTTCTCCTTACCCCTGGTTGTGCTGAGCCAGAGTCCTTCTCCTTACCCCTGGTTGTGTTGAGCCAGAGTCCTTCTCCTTACCCCTGGTTGTGCTGAGCCAGAGTCCTTCTCCTTGCCCCTGGTTGTGTTGAGCCAGAGTCCTTCTCCTTACCCCTGGTTGTGCTGAGCCAGAGTCCTTCTCCTTACCCCTGGTTGTGCTGAGCCAGAGTCCTTCGCCTTACCCCTGGTTGTGCTGAGCCAGAGTCCTTCGCCTTACCCCTGGTTGTGCTGAGCCAGAGTCCTTCGGTTTGCCCTGCCTCACCTACTGCTCTGCCTTACCCCTGGTTGTGCTGAGCCAGAGTCCTTCGGTTTGCCCTGCCTCACCTACTGCTCTGCCTTACCCCTGGTTGTGCTGAGCCAGTCCTTCGGTTTGCCCTGCCTCACCTACTGCTCTGCCTTACCCCTGGTTGTGCTGAGCCAGAGTCCTTCGGTTTGCCCTGCCTCACCTACTGCTCTGCCTTACCCCTGGTTGTGCTGAGCCAGTCCTTCGGTTTGCCCTGCCTCACCTACTGCTCTGCCTTACCCCTGGTTGTGCTGAGCCAGTCCTTCGGTTTGCCCTGCCTCACCTACTGCTCTGCCTTACCCCTGGTTGTGCTGAGCCAGAGTCCTTCGCCTTACCCCTGGTTGTGTTGAGCCAGAGTCCTTCGGTTTGCCCTGCCTCACCTACTGCTCTGCCTTACCCCTGGTTGTGCTGAGCCAGAGTCCGTCGCCTTACCCCTGGTTGTGTTGAGCCAGAGTCCTTCGGTTTGCCCTGCCTCACCTACTGTTCTTCCTTACCCCTGGTTGTGTTGAGCCAGAGTCCTTCGGTTTGCCCTGCCTCACCTACTGCTCTGCCTTACCCCTGGTTGTGCTGAGCCAGTCTTTCGGTTTGCCCTGCCTCACCTACTGCTCTGCCTTACCCCTGGTTGTGCTGAGCCAGAGTCCTTCGCCTTAGCCCTGGTTGTGCTGAGCCAGAGTCCTTCGCCTTACCCCTGGTTGTGCTGAGCCAGAGTCCTTCGCCTTACCCCTGGTTGTGCTGAGCCAGAGTCCTTCGCCTTACCCCTGGTTGTGTTGAGCCAGAGTCCTTCGGTTTGCCCTGCCTCACCTACTGCTCTGCCTTACCCCTGGTTGTGCTGAGCCAGTCCTTCGGTTTGCCCTGCCTCACCTACTGCTCTGCCTTACCCCTGGTTGTGCTGAGCCAGAGTCCTTCGCCTTACCCCTGGTTGTGCTGAGCCAGAGTCCTTCGCCTTACCCCTGGTTGTGTTGAGCCAGAGTCCTTCGGTTTGCCCTGCCTCACCTACTGCTCTGCCTTACCCCTGGTTGTGTTGAGCCAGAGTCCTTCGGTTTGCCCTGCCTCACCTACTGCTCTGCCTTACCCCTGGTTGTGTTGAGCCAGAGTCCTTCGGTTTGCCCTGCCTCACCTACTGCTCTGCCTTACCCCTGGTTGTGCTGAGCCAGTCCTTCGGTTTGCCCTGCCTCACCTACTGCTCTGCCTTACCCCTGGTTGTGCTGAGCCAGTCCTTCGGTTTGCCCTGCCTCACCTACTGCTCTGCCTTACCCCTGGTTGTGCTGAGCCAGAGTCCTTCGCCTTACCCCTGGTTGTGTTGAGCCAGAGTCCTTCGGTTTGCCCTGCCTCACCTACTGCTCTGCCTTAACCCTGGTTGTGCTGAGCCAGAGTCCGTCGCCTTACCCCTGGTTGTGTTGAGCCAGAGTCCTTCGGTTTGCCCTGCCTCACCTACTGTTCTTCCTTACCCCTGGTTGTGTTGAGCCAGAGTCCTTCGGTTTGCCCTGCCTCACCTACTGCTCTGCCTTACCCCTGGTTGTGCTGAGCCAGTCCTTCGGTTTGCCCTGCCTCACCTACTGCTCTGCCTTACCCCTGGTTGTGCTGAGCCAGAGTCCTTCGCCTTAGCCCTGGTTGTGCTGAGCCAGAGTCCTTCGCCTTACCCCTGGTTGTGCTGAGCCAGAGTCCTTCGCCTTACCCCTGGTTGTGCTGAGCCAGAGTCCTTCGCCTTACCCCTGGTTGTGCTGAGCCAGAGTCCTTCGCCTTACCCCTGGTTGTGTTGAGCCAGAGTACTTCGGTTTGCCCTGCCTCACCTACTGCTCTGCCTTACCCCTGGTTGTGCTGAGCCAGTCCTTCGGTTTGCCCTGCCTCACCTACTGCTCTGCCTTACCCCTGGTTGTGCTGAGCCAGAGTCCTTCGCCTTACCCCTGGTTGTGCTGAGCCAGAGTCCTTCGCCTTACCCCTGGTTGTGTTGAGCCAGAGTCCTTCGGTTTGCCCTGCCTCACCTACTGCTCTGCCTTACCCCTGGTTGTGTTGAGCCAGAGTCCTTCGGTTTGCCCTGCCTCACCTACTGCTCTGCCTTACCCCTGGTTGTGTTGAGCCAGAGTCCTTCGGTTTGCCCTGCCTCACCTACTGCTCTGCCTTACCCCTGGTTGTGTTGAGCCAGAGTCCTTCGGTTTGCCCTGCCTCACCTACTGCTCTGCCTTACCCCTGGTTGTGCTGAGCCAGAGTCCTTCGCCTTACCCCTGGTTGTGTTGAGCCAGAGTACTTCGGTTTGCCCTGCCTCACCTACTGCTCTGCCTTACCCCTGGTTGTGCTGAGCCAGTCCTTCGGTTTGCCCTGCCTCACCTACTGCTCTGCCTTACCCCTGGTTGTGCTGAGCCAGAGTCCTTCGCCTTACCCCTGGTTGTGCTGAGCCAGAGTCCTTCGCCTTACCCCTGGTTGTGTTGAGCCAGAGTCCTTCGGTTTGCCCTGCCTCACCTACTGCTCTGCCTTACCCCTGGTTGTGTTGAGCCAGAGTCCTTCGGTTTGCCCTGCCTCACCTACTGCTCTGCCTTACCCCTGGTTGTGTTGAGCCAGAGTCCTTCGGTTTGCCCTGCCTCACCTACTGCTCTGCCTTACCCCTGGTTGTGTTGAGCCAGAGTCCTTCGGTTTGCCCTGCCTCACCTACTGCTCTGCCTTTGTGCTGACCCCTGGTTGTGTTGAACCAGAGTCCTTCGGTTTGCCCTGCCTCACCTACTGCTCTGCCTTACCCCTGGTTGTGTTGAGCCAGAGTCCTTCGGTTTGCCCTGCCTCACCTACTGCTCTGCCTTACCCCTGGTTGTGCTGAGCCAGAGTCCTTCGGTTTGACCTGCCTCACCTACTGCTCTGCCTTACCCCTGGTTGTGTTGAGCCAGAGTCCTTCGGTTTGCCCTGCCTCACCTACTGCTCTGCCTTACCCCTGGTTGTGTTGAGCCAGAGTCCTTCGGTTTGCCCTGCCTCACCTACTGCTCTGCCTTACCCCTGGTTGTGCTGAGCCAGAGTCCTTCGGTTTGCCCTGCCTCACCTACTGCCCTGCCTCACCTACTGCTCTGCCTTACCCCTGGTTGTGTTGAGCCAGTCCTTCGGTTTGCCCTGCCTCACCTACTGCTCTGCCTTACCCCTGGTTGTGTTGAGCCAGAGTCCTTCGGTTTGCCCTGCCTCACCTACTGCTCTGCCTTACCCCTGGTTGTGTTGAGCCAGAGTCCTTCGGTTTGCCCTGCCTCACCTACTGCTCTGCCTTACCCCTGGTTGTGTTGAGCCAGTCCTTCGGTTTGCCCTGCCTCACCTACTGCTCTGCCTTACCCCTGGTTGTGTTGAGCCAGTCCTTCCCTGCCTCACCTACTGCTTTGCCAGAGTCTGCCTCACCTACTGCTCTGCCTTACCCCTGGTTGTGTTGAGCCAGTCCTTCGGTTTGCCCTGCCTCACCTACTGCTCTGCCTTACCCCTGGTTGTGTTGAGCCAGAGTCCTTCTCCTTACCCCTGGTTGTGTTGAGCCAGAGTCCTTCTCCTTACCCCTGGTTGTGTTGAGCCAGAGTCCTTCTCCTTACCCCTGGTTGTGTTGAGCCAGAGTCCTTCTCCTTACCCCTGGTTGTGTTGAGCCAGAGTCCTTCTCCTTACCCCTGGTTGTGCTGAGCCAGAGTCCTTCTCCTTACCCCTGGTTGTGCTGAGCCAGAGTCCTTCTCCTTACCCCTGGTTGTGCTGAGCCAGAGTCCTTCTCCTTACCCCTGGTTGTGTTGAGCCAGAGTCCTTCTCCTTACCCCTGGTTGTGCTGAGCCAGAGTCCTTCTCCTTACCCCTGGTTGTGCTGAGCCAGAGTCCTTCTCCTTACCCCTGGTTGTGTTGAGCCAGAGTCCTTCTCCTTACCCCTGGTTGTGCTGAGCCAGAGTCCTTCTCCTTGCCCCTGGTTGTGTTGAGCCATAGTCCTTCTCCTTACCCCTGGTTGTGCTGAGCCAGAGTCCTTCTCCTTACCCCTGGTTGTGCTGAGCCAGTCCTTCTCCTTACCCCTGGTTGTGCTGAGCCAGAGTCCTTCTCCTTACCCCTGGTTGTGTTGAGCCAGAGTCCTTCTCCTTACCCCTGGTTGTGTTGAGCCAGTCCTTCTCCTTACCCCTGGTTGTGTTGAGCCAGTCCTTCTCCTTACCCCTGGTTGTGTTGAGCCAGAGTCCTTCTCCTTACCCCTGGTTGTGCTGAGCCAGAGTCCTTCTCCTTACCCCTGGTTGTGCTGAGCCAGAGTCCTTCTCCTTACCCCTGGTTGTGCTGAGCCAGAGTCCTTCTCCTTACCCCTGGTTGTGCTGAGCCAGAGTCCTTCTCCTTACCCCTGGTTGTGCTGAGCCAGAGTCCTTCTCCTTACCCCTGGTTGTGCTGAGCCAGAGTCCTTCTCCTTACCCCTGGTTGTGCTGAGCCAGAGTCCTTCTCCTTACCCCTGGTTGTGTTGAGCCAGAGTCCTTCTCCTTACCCTGGTTGTGCCCTGGTTGTGCTGAGCCAGAGTCCTTCTCCTTACCCCTGGTTGTGCTGAGCCAGAGTCCTTCTCCTTACCCCTGGTTGTGTTGAGCCAGAGTCCTTCTCCTTACCCCTGGTTGTGTTGAGCCAGAGTCCTTCTCCTTACCCCTGGTTGTGTTGAGCCAGAGTCCTTCTCCTTACCCCTGGTTGTGTTGAGCCAGAGTCCTTCTCCTTACCCCTGGTTGTGCTGAGCCAGAGTCCTTCTCCTTACCCCTGGTTGTGTTGAGCCAGAGTCCTTCTCCTTACCCCTGGTTGTGCTGAGCCAGAGTCCTTCTCCTTACCCCTGGTTGTGCTGAGCCAGAGTCCTTCTCCTTACCCCTGGTTGTGCTGAGCCAGAGTCCTTCCCCTCCTCCTACCCTGGTTGTGTTGAGCCAGAGTCCTTCTCCTTACCCCTGGTTGTGTTGAGCCAGAGTCCTTCTCCTTACCCCTGGTTGTGTTGAGCCAGAGTCCTTCTCCTTACCCCTGGTTGTGTTGAGCCAGAGTCCTTCTCCTTACCCCTGGTTGTGTTGAGCCAGAGTCCTTCTCCTTACCCCTGGTTGTGTTGAGCCAGAGTCCTTCTCCTTACCCCTGGTTGTGTTGAGCCAGAGTCCTTCTCCTTACCCCTGGTTGTGCTGAGCCAGAGTCATTCTCCTTACCCCTGGTTGTGCTGAGCCAGTCCTTCTCCTTACCCCTGGTTGTGCTGAGCCAGAGTCCTTCTCCTTACCCCTGGTTGTGTTGAGCCAGAGTCCTTCTCCTTACCCCTGGTTGTGTTGAGCCAGAGTCCTTCTCCTTACCCCTGGTTGTGTTGAGCCAGAGTCCTTCTCCTTACCCCTGGTTGTGTTGAGCCAGAGTCCTTCTCCTTACCCCTGGTTGTGTTGAGCCAGAGTCCTTCTCCTTACCCCTGGTTGTGCTGAGCCAGAGTCCTTCTCCTTACCCCTGGTTGTGCTGAGCCAGAGTCCTTCTCCTTACCCCTGGTTGTGCTGAGCCAGAGTCCTTCTCCTTACCCCTGGTTGTGCTGAGCCAGAGTCCTTCTCCTTACCCCTGGTTGTGCTGAGCCAGAGTCCTTCTCCTTACCCCTGGTTGTGCTGAGCCAGTCCTTCTCCTTACCCCTGGTTGTGCTGAGCCAGAGTCCTTCTCCTTACCCCTGGTTGTGTTGAGCCAGAGTCCTTCTCCTTACCCCTGGTTGTGTTGAGCCAGAGTCCTTCTCCTTACCCCTGGTTGTGCTGAGCCAGAGTCCTTCTCCTTACCCCTGGTTGTGTTGAGCCAGAGTCCTTCTCCTTACCCCTGGTTGTGTTGAGCCAGAGTCCTTCTCCTTACCCCTGGTTGTGCTGAGCCAGAGTCCTTCTCCTTACCCCTGGTTGTGTTGAGCCAGAGTCCTTCTCCTTACCCCTGGTTGTGCTGAGCCAGAGTCCTTCTCCTTACCCCTGGTTGTGTTGAGCCAGAGTCCTTCTCCTTACCCCTGGTTGTGCTGAGCCAGAGTCCTTCTCCTTACCCCTGGTTGTGTTGAGCCAGTCCCTCTGTTTTTTTTATCTGGAAAACCGACCCCTGCGATGTGTGGTCTTCAGTTCATGCACTCACCTTGCAGACCCAGTCCAAGATCTGTGTCCACTGTTAGCAATGGCATGCCTTGCCTGATTCAGACTTGGACTATTGTTAAAATGAGATGCACTGAACTTGTAATTGGCAAACCAGAGGATGTACTCCCTCTTGAGTGGTTCCTTCCTGGTTTCCTGCTACCTGTGGCAGTTCTTTGCAATTGTATTGGCACCTGGCCTGGCTTACAATTACTGCGGCAATGGTATTCAATTTCCCATAGGCCTAGTTATTTAGTCCTACATGTTGGAGCTCAAAGCCTACAATTTTCACTGTACCCTGAAATCACACCTGCACATGTGACTATTACAACACTGAATCTGAGCATGGCCTTTTGTTTTGGCCTACATTGTAAACAAAGTAACACACCTTTTCAATTCTACTGAAAATAGAAGGGATTTTCAGTAACAATGTTGATAGTTAATTTCAGAGCCAGGTAAATAGAAATAGGACTTTAATAACAGTCAAACGTAGTTACTTGTAGGCTCCCGAGTGGCGCAGCTGTCTAAGGCACTGCGTCTCAGTGCTAGAAGAATCACTACAGTCCCTGGTTCGATCCCGGGCTGTATCACAACCGGCCGTGATCGGAGTCCCATAGGGCGGTGCACAATTAGCCAAGCCTCGTCCGAGTTAGTGGAGTATTTAGCCGGGGTAGGAGGTCATTGTCAAATAAGAATGTGTTCTTTTTAACTGACTTGCCTAGTTTAAAAAAAAAACACTAATATGTGGGTCCAGCATGCTGGCAAGGGTGGGTGTGTCAGCCTCGCTGATAGTAAAAGTAATCTAGCAACTAACACAACAGGTAACTAACTACCTACATTAACTACTGCAAATATTCAACATTTGTATTTTGTTTACCTTTCAACGGGAACGAAGTTGTTCTTTCTTGAGTTCCGTATTCTGTATTTCAAGCTTACCCAACGTGCGACGAATGAATGAACGAGCAGCGAGAATACTTTGTGCGTTTTCCGACTATGCAACTTGAGAAAGGAAGAAGAAAAAAGTGCTTCCGGTTCAAACATGAAGTGATGCCTCATGAGACTTGTTGTCTTTCTCGACATACCGCATATCTTTCAATACAGATGGCCCTACTGTAAAACAAAACCATTTTTTAAACGTGTTTAGATTAACGTGTTTAAACAAATTAAATATACGTACAATGTGAAATCTATTTTTTTCATTTTCACTCGGATCTGCTATGATTCAACCAGTGGTGTAAAGTTCTTAAGTAAAAATACTTGAAAGTACTACTTAAGCAGTTTTTTGGGGTATCTGAACTTTACTTAACTGTTATATTTTGATTACTTTTACTTCCCTACATTCCTAAATCATTTTTCCTGACACCTGAAAGTACATCTTACATTTTGAATGCTTTGCAGGACAGGAAAATAGTCTCACACACTTATCAAGAGAACATCCCTAATCATCCCTGCTCTCTCTGATCTGGCAGACTCACTAAGCACATGCTTTGTTTGTAAATAATATCTTAGTGTTGGAGCATGCACCTTGCTATCAGTAAATAAAAAAACTAGAAAATCAGGGTGTCTGGTTTGCTTAATATAAGACATTTTAAATTATTTATACTTTTACTTTTGATACTTAACTCGACTTCCACTTTTGCTAATTTCCCTTGTTTCTCAGTCTAATTGACAATGACAGCTACAACGTTTGTTTCGTGCTTCCTTCAAAGCGCCTCAGTGCATGTTTGGTCAGTTTCACAGCTGGTGTGATAAATATTGCCATGACCCTGGCTGCCACTGGATGAAGTAATATAGGCAACTGTAATTTATTCTAAGCAATGCACCCTCTCAATGCTCCTGCCTTTTCCCAGTATTGGTGTACTACGGGAATGTACACCGCTGATGAATCTAGTGGTGGAAAAAGTACCCAATTGTTATAAGACACTCAGTAAAATGCTACTTGAGTAAAAATCTAAAAGTATTTGCTTTTAAATATAATATAATATTATAGTAAATGTAACTGCTCAAATTTATTTAAAGACATGCTCCGTTAATTTGGCAACTAAGAAAGTATTTGGGCTGGATGTGTCAATGTGTAGTTCACACATGCATAATCTATGAGCAGAATTACAATTTTACCTCAATTAACCACGAAATCCCTAGTTTGAAAGCAACTGTTTTCTTGAAGCTGTGCTGTGCAATTTTACTACATTTCCCAACACATGGGCCAGCCCCCTAGCAATTCGAGTTCTAGCCAATGAGCTTCAGCCCTTCGCATTTGAGTGACAGCTAGAAAGAGGCCTGCCCAGCGTTATCCAATGAGGTTGCCGGGTGGGCCCAATGACTCATTGGACAGAACAGAGCTAGAGAGCAATGATGTGGTGCATATATATATCTGCACATATGTGATGTAGTTAGACGTTTCCGTAGACCACTTTTGGCTTGTGAGTGCTACTTTTAGAACTAGTTTCAGTTCTCTATGTCTGACAAGTAGTATGGCGCTGCGGCTCTGAGTATTGTTTCTTCATCCTACTGTATGTAATGTTTAATCAGTGATTTGTTTTGATGGGTTTTTTTCCACTGCTCAGAGAAATTAGTCATTGAAGTTGTTAGATTCATGTCCCATCCTACATTCTGATATAACCAGGTTCTGGCCACTAGATGGTGCTGTTCCAGGTGATTTATTTTTTTAAAGAGACATTGGTTTCTAGTTTCTAGTTTCTAGTTTATTTATATAACCCACTGTTTCCCGGTTGGCCGTCATTGTAAATAAAACAAGTTCTTAACTGACTTGCCTAGTTAAATAACGGTTAAATAAAAATGTTTAAAAAGTGGCAGCTTTACTGACCTTCGGAAAGTTTTCAGACACCTTGACTTTTTCCAAATTTTCTTACATTACAGCCTTTTTCTAAAATAGATTAAATAAAACAATTTCCTCATCGATCTACACACAATACCCCATAATGACAAAGCAAAAACAGGTTTTTATACATTTTTGCAAATGTATTAAAAACCAAAAACTGAAATACCTTATTTACATAAGTATTCAGACCCTTTGCTATGACACTCGAAATTGAGCTCAGGTGCATCCTGTTTCCTTTGATCATCCTTGAGATGTTTCTACAACTTGATTGGTCCACCTGTGGTACATTCAATTGATTGAAACAAGATTCTCTGGTCTGATGAAACCAAGATTGAACTCTTTGGCCTGAATGCCAAGCATTCTGTAGGAAACCTGGCACCATCTCTACGGTGAAGCAGGGTGGTGGCAGCAACATACTGTGGGGTGTTTGTCAGCGGCAGGGACTGGGAGACTAGTCAAGATAAAGGGAAAGGTGAACAGAGCAAAGTACAGAGATCCTTGATGAAAACCTGCTCCATGACCTCAGACTGGGGCGAAGGTTCACCTTCCAACAGGACAACGACCCTAAGCACACAGCCAAGACAACACAGGAGTGGCTTCGGGACAAGTCTCTGAATGTCCTTGAGTGGCCCAGCCAGAGCCCAGACTTGAACCTGATCGAACCTCTCTGGAGAGACCTGAAAATAGCCGTGCAGCAACGCTCCCCATCCAGCCTGACAGAGCTTGAGAGGATCTGCTGAAAAGAATGTGAGAAACTCCCAAAATACAGATGTGCCAAGTTTGTAGCATCATTCCCAAGAAAACTTGAGGCTGTAATCGCTGCCAAAGATGCTTCAACAGAGTACTGAGTAAAGGGTCTGAATGTTTTATTATTTTTTATAAAAAACTGTTTTTGCTTTGAGTTAAATTTCGAGTCTCATAACAAAGGGTTTTTCCTTTGTCATTATGGGGAATTGTGTGTAGATTGATGACGGGAAAAAAACGATTTAATACGTACTATTTAATGTGGAAAAAGCCAAGAAGTCTGAATACTTTCCGAAGGCACTGTATGTCGCCTATGCATGGGACCGGCCCTGCTCTATAAGCTTCAGACCAAAACCCAATTCAAGCATCAAATAAACCTGCCAGGGACCTTGATCTACACATCTCTCCATCCATCTGTTACCTTAAATGCACACTTATTTAGTTTGTGCCAATAACCTAGAGACATGAATCTGAGGGTATATCGGGGTAGGTTCCTTGTTCATTGGCTTATTGGTCAATCATTGGCTTATTGGTGAAATCAGCAGCCAGACAATATCTTGTGTAAGTGTCCCCTCTTTCCTATTTGCAGTATGTGACCGTATGTGTGGCGAGAATGCTACAGAGACACATGTAAGGGTTTGTAATGGCATGTTTACAAACCAATAACCACAGTGATGATCAGGTAGGCTAATTGTGTGTATAATCTATGAACGCACCTACCAGATAAATGTTGTATACTATTGCCAGGCTGTCTGTGTGTTACATTTACTACATGACTCGCTGTCAACGTAACCCACTTGAATGAGCCATTGTTTTCTTGCAGGACATCATGGCGCCAAGCCGCCGCCTGAATCTTTTCTATCTTTTACCAAGCTATGATTGATTATGTCATTCAGAAGGCAAAAACATACCACAGTGATTCATTAGGGATTTTATGATGGTTACCGAAATCCCTGTAAGTTATAGAGCTCATTTTCATATTTCCTTTATCTCGTGTTTATCGTAGTAACACAACACAAAGCCTTTTTAAGAGCCATTTGCTAATGTCCCCCTTACATTTTCATTCACTGCATAATGTTATGATAGATGCTCAATAAATGCAATGCATATTTTTTTAAACTAAGCTGGGAGCACTTATGGAGAGAACTCTTCCTCCACATCACACGATTGCGTTGGGGAGCAAACACTGCTTAATGTAGGTCTTTCACACAGTGGAGGAGCTTTTTAATGAGGAAAAGGAAGGTGTAATGGCACAATAAAAGACATCAAATGCACCTTTATTTTATTTCCATTGCATTAGGCACAGTGACTGGCGTCAGCAAGTACTCAGTAAACACAGTCACACCAGTTGGTGAGCGTGTGTGTGTGTGTGTATGTGTGTATGTGCGTGTGTGTGTGTGTGTGTGGGTGGGGGGGGGTTAAAGATGTGTCCACTTTTATTTGAACAGTGAGATAAAATCCTGTGTGTTTTGCCTTGTTGGCAATGCTTGTAGGGGATTCTGGCTCTGAAGTACAATGATTACAATTATCTTGTTACTCAATAGAATTGTATCGGGTGACTGGTGCTTTTGACCAGGTTATCAATTTGACATCCTCATACGTTCAGTAGAGTATATTTGGCTGTAAGATGAGCAAGACTCATTGTTCCAGAGGCTATATATGGAGGCTACATGGAACAATACATTTTCCCCTTGGGAGTAATGTAATTTGTTTTCACTTCAGTGGTGAGTGTGCAATCATAGGATGCTGCGATTTACTGTCCAATCAGATGCAGTGTCATAGCTTTCTATAGAAACTACTAGATTTCTACAATCTTAGAAAAAAATGTGCTATCTAGAACCTAAAAGAGTTCTACCAGCTGTCCCCACAGGATAACCCTCTACATGGAACCCAAAAGAGTTCTACCTGGAATCAAAAAGGGTTCTACCTGGAACCAAAAAGAGTTCTATTGGGACAGGCGAAGAGCCCTTTTTGGAACCCTTTTCTAGCGTTATGTGACTTGCTGTATAATGCACTCTCCTCAACAGGACTCACTTAAATAACCACACGCAGTGACAACATGGCTTATTTAGGTCATTTAATAAACTGACATGGAAACACACAAGGGACCGGCATTTGAAAACATGACACAATTGGAGGAATACTGCACTTCATAAGAGAGAGAATACATTCCCAACGTCTCACACTGACATACAGTAGTTGCATTAACTCAGTAGTGGTTGGCCAGCAATACCAAATATTGAGTCATACAGTATTGGACAGTGTCCAGGGTCAACATGGTTTCGGTCATAATCTGTCAGCATATGACAGGTGCTCAGTAGATCAGACCATTCATTTATATCGTCATACATTTTCAATTGTGAAAGACTATTAGCCTACAGGAAAGAGCCTCAGAGGTAACGTGTACAAAACGTGTCCATCAACAACAGCTATGTGATAAGTAAACAAGAACAACAGATACAATCATTTGAAGAAAGAAAAAAGCTCAATGATTTAATACCAGTTTGCTGTTGTCCTTTCAGGCTCAAGAAGTCTCCCACTAAAGAAAGAAAAGCTATTTCTAGTCAGTGCAACCATTTCCAATATTTCGGTAGAATTGATTTTACAGGTGAAGGGACCTGGTCCCTCACTTCTCCCAGTTGATGATGTAGGTTGAGGTATCAGTAACTTGTCCACCATGGAGATAACTATGTCATGAGACCTCAGTGAGTTCTACTGAGTGGTTAGGCTGGTTAGTGTGGGGGACAGAGGGGACAGAGGGGGACAGTAGGAACAGAGGGGGACAGAGGGGACAGAGGGGGACAGAAGGAACAGAGGGGACAGAGGGGACAGTGGGGACAGAGGGGGACAGAGGCCTGACATGGAGATAACTATGTCATGAGACCTCAGTGAGTTCTACTGAGTGGTTAGGCTGGTTAGTGTGGGGGACAGAGGGGACAGACAGAAGGAACAGAGGGGGACAGAACAGGGAACAGAGGGGGACAGAGGGGACAGAGGGGGACAGAAGGAACAGAGGGGGACAGAGGGGACAGAGGGGGACAGAGGGGAGGGAACAGAGGGGGACAGAGGGGATAGAGGGGACAGAGGGGGACAGAAGGACAGAGGGGGACAGAGGGGACAGAGGGGGACAGAGGCCTGACATGGAGATAACTATGTCATGAGACCTCAGTGAGTTCTACTGAGTGGTTAGGCTGGTTAGTGTGGGGGACAGAGGGGGACAGAGGCCTGACGTGGAGATAACTATGTCATGAGACCTCAGTGAGTTCTACTGAGTGGTTAGGCTGGTTAGTGTGGGGGACAGAGGGGACAGAGGGGACAGAAGGAACAGAGGGGACAGAGGGGACCAGAGACATGGGGACAGAGGGGGACACTGACATGGAGATAACTATGTCATGAGACCTCAGTGAGTTCTACTGAGTGGTTAGGCTGGTTAGTGTGGGGGACAGGGGGACAGGGGGGACAGAGGCCTGACATGGAGATAACTATGTCATGAGACCTCAGTGAGTTCTACTGAGTGGTTAGGCTGGTTAGTGTGGGGGACAGAGGGGGACAGAGGGGGACAGAGGCCTGACATGGAGATAACTATGTCATGAGACCTCAGTGAGTTCTACTGAGTGGTTAGGCTGGTTAGTGTGGGGGACAGAGGGGGACAGAGGCCTGACATGCACAAAGGATATGTTCCCACTGTCCCTCACCTCCATCAACACGGTTGTAGTCTCAACCCCACTTTGGTCCGCACATCCCATGATGCATTGCTGCTGCCTGGGAGACACCGGGGCATCGCCTTTGTTGTGTCCGTTTTCAATGGAGCTGATTGGTGCAGGTCTGACTGTGGTGGTGACCATTGGCAGGAGTCAAAGTAAGCTTCTTTCCCAGCTCTATGGGTCTCTATGGGGGTCCGAGTGGGGCTGGGTTTGGGGCTGGGCTCCAGGGAATAACTGTTCCACATGGTGCCACACGAGCTGTCCACCATGCTGATGCGAGTAGAGGCACGCGTGATACTGCTGCTGCTACCCAGCCTTCTGCCACCCCCTCCCCCAGCTCCATGCCCCTCCCAGTGCCCCAGGATGTGCTTGCGCAGGATCCTGCGGAAGGTGTGGCGGAACTCCCGGATGCGATATGCATAGATGAAGGGGTTGACCACGGAGTTGGCGTGGGACAGGATGATGGCGATGTTCATCACCCAGACGTGCGGGCGCCCACAGTCCTGGCAGAACAGGTTGAAGCAGTTGATGATGTGAAGGGGCAACCAGCAGAGGGCGAATAGCCCCACGATGATGGCCAGAGACTTGGCTGCGTGGACCTCCTTCTGCAGGGTGGAGCGGGACGATGTGGACGATGAGCATGCCCCAGGGGCGTGCATGTGAGCCAGCTTCAGGTCCATCAGTCTCAGCTGGCGCCGCGCCGCCATGAAGATGCGGGCGTAGATGACCAGCATGGCCAGCAGGGGCACCAGCACACAACCGAAGAAGTTGAAGTAGACCATGTATTCCAGGGTGACCACACCCTCGAACAGGCACTCTGTCATGCCTTCGGGGCACGAGCTGCTGTTGGTGCTGTTGACACCCCGGTTCCAGCCCAGCATGGGCGTGAGGCCGATGCCCACAGAGAGAACCCAGCACACTGCGATGATGCCCTTTGCCCTCCCGGACGTCACAAGACTGTTATACCTAGAGGATCACGTGAAAACATAAGAGGAATTCAGATAGGCATTTTGTATTGTTACATGACACAGAAATGCTCCCAGGATGAGAGGGCTCCTCTATTCAGGTCCAGACACTCCCAGTAAACACTCAATAAGAAAGCAAGTTCACTTTTCCTGGACCCAACCAATGAATTTTACTTCCTGTAATCAGAGGGCTTAGAGAACGTATGGGACAGGCTTCAGAGGGTAAAACGCCTTTATCCCGAGAACATACTAGTATTTGCATATATAGCAGTAAGCTCTTGGAAAATGAGTCCCTTGTTTGGGAGAGTCCATTGTTTGGGAGAGTCCATTGTTTGGGAGAGTCCATTGTTTGGGAGAGTTTGGGAGAGTCCATTGTTTGGGAGAGTCCATTGTTTGGGAGACAGTCATGCCATACTAGGAGATGGAGCAGTGAGATCAGTTCACCTACTACATGTAGATTTAAGAAAGCATTTCCTACCTGTATTGTGATTTAGGGATCATTGCACAAAAGCGTATCTATAGTCTGATGTAACTCTACTTGGCGTTGCTTTGTTTCTGCATCAGACATTAGACAGGAAATCAGTGTCATGAACAATGTATCTATATTAGTTTCGCTGTGTGTATTCTTCCATTGGTCTAAACCAGAGTTCATAATGTACACCAGGGTGGAAGTCAGAAGGCAGCACCACAGGCACATGACCCTGTCGTTTGTGGTTATGGGGGTGGGTTTGGGGGTCCAGTGGGGATTTAGTCCTCTTTGACTGAGACCTCTGTGGACCAGGGTGGCGGCAAGTTTATTAAGCCCCTTGGATCTATGGTCATTGGCACCAAAGCTCCGGCTCCAATGGAAGCTCAATCATATCCACACACACACACACACACACACACACACACACACACACACACATCCTGGCTGGGCCCTTTTGCAATAAACACCTGCTTTAGGACTTTTCCATGAAAGCAATGCCTTCCCACTGGAGAATCAAAATTGCGACCAAACAGGTTCTTTGATTCCTCACACATTTGTAGTATGAATAATTAATGTCTTAATATGTCACTCTAGTAAAGAAAAGGGATTTGCAAGTTGAACTATTTGGTTGTTGCCAAGTTGTTTGCAGGTTGAGTTGTTTGATTGTAGTCTGATGGAAACAGGGTTGGGTAGGTTACTTTCTATGGGTTCTATTTTCGGCTCGTTAAGGTGGCGCTCGTGTCAAAAGTACGTTAGCTTGCAAATTCGTGTCAAAACTGGCGCACTGGCATTTTCCAGACCTAACGCCAGGTTCGGGAATTGATCTGTCATATCAGCTTAGATGGGCTGGTTGGAAATATTTGAGGTGTGTCCTTAAAAACATGATCCAAAGTTCGAATTTCAGGCAGCGATGGTAGGTACTTTTAAGACTAAACAAAAACTCTTTTCAGAGGTAACGCAGTTGGTTATGACATTAATTTTGAGAGCGGAAACACAGCCTATCCAGCCATGACGCACACTGTCCATATTCGCATGGATCAAGAGTAGACTAATGTGCCTTTGATGCATGTGTACGTTGTATTTAGTTCAAATACCCAATCTCGAAGTAGTCAATACTGTCCATAAAGGGTTTGGCTCCTGAGACCGCTTGGAAATACATCTTAAATCACCAGAGCTTTAGTAAAATATGAAGTTTGAGAGGAGTAAAACAGTGAGCTGACATTCCCTTTTGATCTATGCATTGTGGGCAGGCCCACATTATTTTAGCCAGTCCCGTTCTGGATGGGCGTAAAATCTCTATAGTCTGCGTTCTTTTAGTATTATATGCCCACAGAGGGAAATGATGGTGTACGGTGACATTTATCTATTTAATGTTCTGTTTCACATTAGAATGGCAGGAAATAACCCTTAACAAATGTTCAAAGTTACATATTTGTCACTTATGCTTGAGTGCCTTATTAACCAAACATTATATTAGCGTCCTGATAAACTAGCTATCTCGATTTTTATTGCAAGCAATTTGTTGCAGTTAATGTTGCTAATGACTGGTGTTGAGCAGATAAGCATTATCTACCTGTCATCACACCCTGATGAAGAACTGGAAAACAGAAAGATAACAACGCTCTCTCACTCGCTAAAGCAAAGAGTGTCAGAAGCACACTTGACAGGCTCTTTCCGGCAGCGCAAATGGAGACAATTCAGGCTGAGGATTGAGTCTGACAGATCCTAATTTGCTACACAGTCACAGACCAGTATAGAATAGAAGAGGCACATGGAACATTCCACGTACAATACATTATAAAATCATCATTAGACATAACTAATAAAGACAACAAATAATTGTCATAATTATTAACTCATCTGACCCTACTGAACATCCACAAAAATCATGTTTATTCCAGTTATTGTTATGTATAAACAATCTCCATTTGCTATTAAAGGCAAGACTAATTAAAACACGTCCCTACATTCTTTGGGGAAACTGACTATTGATTGAAGAGGGATGACAATGCTCTGTGTCCGACAGACAGGCTACGTGAGCTGATGCACGTTTCTGCTAAGGTGATCCGGGGCTGTTTAAGGTGAGAACACTGGCCTCTCTATCGATACGGTGCCTGGGCCTGCCTCTCTATCGATACGGTGCCTGGGCCTGCCTCTCTATCGATACGGTGCCTGGGCCTGCCTCTCTATCGATACGGTGCCTGGGCCTGCCTCTCTATCGATACGGTGCCTGGGCCTGCCTCTCTACGCAGGCCTCCTAATTGTCCCTAGAATTTCTAAGCAAACATCTTGAGGCAGGGCTTTCTCCTATAGAGCTCCATTTTTATGGAACGGTCTGCCTACCCATGTCAGAGACGCAAACTCGGTCTCAACCTTTAAGTCTTTACTGAAGACTCATCTCTTCAATGGGTCATATGATTGAGTGTAGTCTGGCCCAGGAGTGGGAAGGTGAACGGAAAGGCTCTGGAGCAACGAACCGCCCTTGCTGTCTCTGCCTGGCCGGTTCCCCTCTTTCCACTGGGATTCTCTGCCTCTAACCCTATTACAGGGGCTGAGTACTGGCTTACTGGGGCTCTCTCATGCAGTCGCTGGAGGGGGTGCATCACCTGAGTGGGTTGATTCACTGTTGTGGCCATCCTGTCTGGGTTGGCGCCCCCCCCTTGGGTTGTGCCGTGGCGGAGATCTTTGTGGGTTATACTCAGCCTTGTCTCAGGATGGTAAGTTGGTGGTTGAAGATATCCCTCTAGTGGTGTGGGGGCTGTGCTTTGGCAAATTGGGTGGGGTTATATCCTTCCTGTTTGGCCCTGTCCGGGGGTGTCCTCGGATGGGGCCAGTGTCTCCTGACCCCTCCTGTCTCAGCCTCCAGTATTTATGCTGCAGTAGTTTATGTGTCGGGGGGCTGGGGTCAGTTTGTTATATCTGGAGTACTTATCCTGTCCTATTCGGTGTCCTGTGTGAATCTAAGTGTGCGTTCTCTAATTCTCTCCTTCTCTCTTGCTTTCTCTCTCTCGGAGGACCTGAGCCCTAGGACCATGCCCCAGGACTACATGACATGATGACTCCTTGCTGTCCCCAGTCCACCTGGCCATGCTGCTGTTCCAGTTTCAACTGACCTGAGCCCTAGGACCATGCCCCAGGACTACCTGACATGATGACTCCTTGCTGTCCCCAGTCCACCTGGCCATGCTGCTGCTCCAGTTTCAACTTCCAGCTGACTGTGCTGCTGCTCCAGTTTCAACTGTTCTGCCTTATTATTATTCGACCATGCTGGTCATTTATGAACATTTGAACATCTTGGCCATGTTCTGTTATAATCTCCACCCGGCACAGCCAGAAGAGGACTGGCCACCCCACATAGCCTGGTTCCTCTCTAGGTTTCTTCCTAGGTTTTGGCCTTTCTAGGGAGTTTTTCCTAGCCACCGTGCTTCTACACCTGCATTGCTTGCTGTTTGGGGTTTTAGGCTGGGTTTCTGTACAGCACTTTGAGATATCAGCTGATGTACGAAGGGCTATATAAATAAATTTGATTTGATTTGATATCGATACGGTGCCTGGGCCTGCCTCTCTATCGATACGGTGCCTGGGCCTGCCTCTCTATCGATATGGTGCCTGGGCCCCCTCACCGCTCTCCCTTGGTGTTGATTTACCAGGAGGGTAACGATCAAAGCCTTTAGTCCTCTCAGTCCTTCCAACAGCACACGGACACTAACCCAATGAAGCCTGTGGAGACATTTATCTCTGTCTGCCTTGCGCTGGGGAGATGAACCCTAATCCAATAACCTCACTGTAATTCAATGTGTTTTGATACACAAATGCATTTTGTTGTGCGTCACTTAGATCACAGATCTAACAGGTCAGAGGAGCTGCATATAAAACAACGTATTAAACATGAATGAAACCTGTTTATGTTTCATTGTTGCTTTCTAGAAAAAGACCAGGAACAGACTGTCACCACCATCCTCAGCCCAGTCCCCCTCCCTCCAATCCCCTCCCTCTCCTCCCCTGCTAAAATCACCTGAGGGGGCTCTTGATGGCAATGTAGCGGTCCACAGCGATGGCTAGCAGGCTGAAGATGGAGCTCTGGGTGAGCACCAGTACGAAGCAGGCGATGAACAGGCAGCCGTGGAAGTTGGCACAGAAGCCCGTGCTGATGGTGATGGCGAAGGGGATGGCCAGCAAGCCCACAGCGATATCTGCCACTGCCAGGGACACCACGAAGTAGTTGGTGATGCTCTGCAAGGTGCTGTTGAGGCACACGGCCCAGCAGACCAGCATGTTACCGGTCACGGCCAGAAAGGCTATGACCAGCTCCAGGGCGATGTAGACAAGGGAGGCATTGTTCAGCATGGTGGGGCTGGGGTCACGTTGAAGGTCACAGCCAGAGTCTGAGTCAGGTAGCAGGGAAGGGGCTTCTCCGTCTCTACACGCATCGCTACACGTGCAGACACTCCCCCTCCAACAGCAAGCCTCACACTCCCCCTCCAACAGCAAGCCTCACACTCTCCCTCCAACAGCAAGCCTCACACTCCCCCTCCAACAGCAAGCCTCACACTCCCCCTCCAACAGCAAGCCTCACACTCCCCCTCCAACAGCAAGCCTCACACTCCCCTCCAACAGCAAGCCTCACACTCCCCTCCAACAGCAAGCCTCACACTCCCCCTCCAACAGCAAGCCTCACACTCCCCTCCAACAGCAAGCCTCACACTCCCCTCCAACAGCAAGCCTCACACTCCCCTCCAACAGCAAGCCTCACACTCCCCTCCAACAGCAAGCCTCACACTCTCCCTCCAACAGCAAGCCTCACACTCCCCCTCCAACAGCAAGCCTCACACTCCCTCTCCAACAGCAAGCCTCACACTCCCCTCCAACAGCAAGCCTCACACTCCCCTCCAACAGCAAGCCTCACACTCCCCTCCAACAGCAAGCCTCACACTCCCCTCCAACAGCAAGCCTCACACTCCCCCTCCAACAGCAAGCCTCACACTCCCCTCCAACAGCAAGCCTCACACTCCCCCTCCAACAGCAAGCCTCACACTCTCCCTCCAACAGCAAGCCTCACACTCACACTCACACGCGCACACACACACACACAGGTGAGGTGCTATTGCAGTGCTGCCAGGGACTGTCCTTTCAGTGATTAGCAGGACCCACCACCACTAACCACTTCCTGTTTATACACCCGACACCCAGGAAATGGTGCCACTGCCAACCACAGAGCAAATGAAGAAGTGAGTTGAGATTCACTCTAATGTATTGTCACTCTACAGAAGGTTATTTGGTTCTCTTCTTCTTCCACTTCTTCTGTCCAATCGTGCTTTCTGTTGCTAACTTCAGCAACCTCCTCAGTGGCTGGACACTAGGAGTGGGCGGGGTGTTGCCGTGGCCAACCCACTGTCACATGAAGATCCGTGTCCTAAGGAGACAGAAAGAGAGAGAGGAGAGAGTGTGAGAGAGAGAGAGAGAGAGAGAGAACAATCTCATTACAAGTCCCTGTACAAACAGGTTAACCCACACACCCCAGGCCACAACAGCAATCTGTCTTCCAAAGCCAGCAGCTCTGTTTTCCAAAATACAGATTTTTGTATTTTAGAACAGCTTCCCTCCCCAAAAAGCTCACACATCATTAGACCCTGTCACACTTTATTTTCTATTCTCCAAGATTTATGCCCAAGAGCATATCTGTATGAATTATAGCGACACAGCTAGTTTCTATAGTAATCATTAACATGGCTGTGCTTGTTCTATTCAAGGTGTGGTCGTCTTCTCCAAAGTATTTACTATAGTAAATCAGGTTATTCTAAATCATTTGGTAGCCTGGCAGGTGGAAGTGTTGGGCCAGTAACTGAAAGGTTGCTGGTTTGAATCCCCAAGGTAAAAATCTGTCATTCTGCCCCTGAGCAATGGGCACCTGTATTGCTTGCTGTTTGGGGTTTTAGGCTGAGTTTCTGTACAGCACTTTGAGA
This sequence comes from Oncorhynchus nerka, assembly GCF_034236695.1. Lineage (NCBI taxonomy): Eukaryota > Metazoa > Chordata > Actinopteri > Salmoniformes > Salmonidae > Oncorhynchus > Oncorhynchus nerka. The sequence continues at coordinate 5,504,387 of NC_088414.1, read as the reverse complement.
TATCAGCTGATGTACGAACGGCTATATAAATACATTTCATTTGATTTAGCCCACTGTTCACTATGTCGATGAAGGCAGCCCCCTGCACCTCTCAGATTCAGAGGGGTTGGGTTAAATGCAGAAGACACATTTCAGTTGAACGCGTTCAGTTGTACAACTGACGAGGAATCCCCCCTTTCCTTCCGGTTGCCAGTACAAACCCCTAAACAAGGAGAGATTTAAATGTGGGCTAGTCTATTGAGTTTAATGAGTTCCACAGGACAGTGCCAATTATTACTGTGTATCAGCCTTTATACAAACCTTTATACAAACCTTGAGGTCAGGAAAATTGTACAATATTTCAAAAGAAGCGTTTTGAAAAGACCATTTATATCTGTTTAAATGGATATTAACCACTTGAATGTTCAGCATGATGACAGAACAGTAGACAGAGGGAAACTATGACGCGGTGTGAGAGGAAGCATTTCTAATGTGAAAACACTGCTGTTCCCTTACTGATAATATGCAGGGGTCTGTTCCTCCCTTCTGTTTATAGTAAGTAGCTCGTTGCTATCAGGCCCTGTTGGCTACCCTCTTGAATATCTTCTTGGCTATCAACCCTCTTGGGAACCCTCTTGGCTATAAAGTTTAGGCAAAGATTAGCTCGTTCCCCTGGAACCCATTGAACTCTGTGTTGGCAGCCATGTCTGAGAACGTGGCAGAGCGAACATTAAAAAAAGCGTGCCTTTAATCAGAGTGAATGCTCTTTAATCCTGGCCCAAAGGGTCAAAGGGGCCGTTTGTTACACCTCGCCCCCTCCCTCACCCTGCAACCCCATGTGCCCCTCTGGAGTGATATAAGGACAGTGGAATCTAGGGAGAGGGGGGCAAAGGGGCCGTTTGTTACACCTCATCCCCTCCCTCACCCTGCAACCCCATGTGCCCCTCTGGAGTGGTATCAGGACAGTGGAATCTAGGGAGAGGGGGGCAAAGGGGCCGTTTGTTACACCTCGCCCCCTCCCTCACCCTGCAACCCCATGTGCCCCTCTGGAGTGATATAAGGACAGTGGAATCTAGGGAGAGGGGGGCAAAGGGGCTGTTTGTTACACCTCACCCCCTCCCTCACCCTGCAACCCCATGTGCCCCTCTGGAGTGGTATCAGGACAGTGGAATCTAGGGAGACGGGGGCAAAGGGTCGTAATAGGGGTGCTGGTCCGGGAAAGAATTCCTTGAGAGTAAGTTAGTGGGCAGACAGACAGGCAGATCACGGGAGCTGATAAATGGAAGCTGGCATTTCCACAACCTGGTCTTTTAAACTACAATGACACATCATAACATGGGCTCTTCCTTCTGAAGTGTACTGAGGGTCAATGTCAATGTCAACACAAGAACTGTTCGTCAGGAGCTTCATGAAACAGGTTTCCATGGCCGAGCAGCTGCACACAAGCCTAAGATCACCATGTGCAATGCAAAGCGTCGGCTGGAGTGGTGTAAAGCTCGCCACCATTGGACTCTGGAAGCAGTGGAAACGCGTTCTCTGGAGTGATGAATCACGCTTCATCATCTGGCAGTCCGACGGATGAATCTGAGTTTGGCAGATGCCAGGAGAACGCTACCTGCCCTAATGCATAGTGCCAACTGTAAAGTTAGGTGGAGGAGGAATAATGGTCTGGGACTGTTTTTCCATGTTTCCAGGCTAGGCCCCTTAGTTCAAGTGAAGGTAAATCTTAATGCTATACAGCAGACAATGACATTCTAGACGATTCTGTGCTTCCAACTTTGTGGCAACAGTTTGGGGAAGATCCTGTTTCAGCATGACAACGCTCCCATGCAAAGCGAGGTCCATACAGAAATGGTTTGTCGAGATCAGTGTGGAAGAATTTGACTGGCCTGCACAGAGCCTTGATCTCAACTCCATCGAACACCTTTGGGATAAATTGGAATGCTGACTGCGTGCCAGGCCTAATCGCCCAACATCTGTGCCCAACCTCACTAATGCCCTTGTGACTGAATGGAACCAAGTCCCCACAGCAATGTTCCAACATCTAGTGGAAAGCATTCTCAGAAAAGTGGAGGCTGTTATTAATATCCATGATTTTGGAATGAGATGTTCGACAAGCAGGTGTCCACATACTCTTGGTCCAGTAGTGTATTTAGGTGACATGATAATAGAGGCATTTTTTACAATTTTCTACATTGCAGAATAATAGTGAAGACACTAAAAACTATGAACTAGCACATATGAATCATGTAGTAACCAAAAGTGTTAAGCAAATCATGCCTTGATGACAGCTTTTCAGACTCTTGGCATTCTCTCAACCAGCCTCATGAGATAGTCACCTGGAGGGCATTTCAATTAACAGGAATGCCTTGTTAAAAGTTAATTTGTGGAATTTCTTTCCTTCTTAATGCATTTGAGCCAATCAGTTGTGTTGTGACAAGGTAGGGGTGGTATATAGAAGACAGGTAAAAGACCAAGTCCATATTATGGCAAGAACAGCTCAAATAAGCAAAGAGAAATGACAGTCCACCATTACTTTAAGACATGAAAGTCAGTCAATCTGGAAAATGTCAAGAACTTTTAAAGTGTCTTCAAGTGCAGTCGCAAAAACCATCAAGGGCTATGATGAAACTGGCTCTCATGAGGACCGCCACAGGAATGGAAGACCCAGAGTTACCTCTGCTGCAGAGGATAAGTTCATTAGAGTTAACTGTCTCTCATGAGGACCGCCACAGGAATGGAAGACCCAGAGTTACCTCTGCTGCAGAGGATAAGTTCATTAGAGTTAACTGTCTCTCATGAGGACCGCCACAGGAATGGAAGACCCAGAGTTACCTCTGCTGCAGAGGATAAGTTCATTAGAGTTAACTGTCTCTCATGAGGACCGCCACAGGAATGGAAGACCCAGAGTTACCTCTGCTGCAGAGGATAAGTTCATTAGAGTTAACTGTCTCTCACGAGGACCGCCACAGGAATGGAAGACCCAGAGTTACCTCTGCTGCAGAGGATAAGTTCATTAGAGTTAACTGTCTCTCATGAGGACCGCCACAGGAATGGAAGACCCAGAGTTACCTCTGCTGCAGAGGATAAGTTCATTAGAGTTAACTGTCTCTCAACTGGAAGACCCAGAGTTACCTCTGCTGCAGAGGATAAGTTCATTAGAGTTAACTGTCTCTCACGAGGACCGCCACAGGAATGGAAGACCCAGAGTTACCTCTGCTGCAGAGGATAAGTTCATTAGAGTTAACTGTCTCTCATGAGGACCGCCACAGGAATGGAAGACCCAGAGTTACCTCTGCTGCAGAGGATAAGTTCATTAGAGTTAACTGTCTCTCATGAGGACCGACAGGAATGGAAGACCAGAGTTACCTCTGCTGCAGAGGATAAGTTCATTAGAGTTAACTGTCTCTCATGAGGACCGCCACAGGAATGGAAGACCCAGAGTTACCTCTGCTGCAGAGGATAAGTTCATTAGAGTTAACTGTCTCTCATGAGGACCGCCACAGGAATAGAAGACCCAGAGTTACCTCTGCTGCAGAGGATAAGTTCATTAGAGTTAACTGTCTCTCATGAGGACCGCCACAGGAATGGAAGACCCAGAGTTACCTCTGCTGCAGAGGATAAGTTCATTAGAGTTAACTGTCTCTCATGAGGACCGCCACAGGAATGGAAGACCCAGAGTTACCTCTGCTGCAGAGGATAAGTTCATTAGAGTTAACTGTCTCTCATGAGGACCGCCACAGGAATGGAAGACCCAGAGTTACCTCTGCTGCAGAGGATAAGTTCATTAGAGTTAACTGTCTCTCATGAGGACCGCCACAGGAATGGAAGACCCAGAGTTACCTCTGCTGCAGAGGATAAGTTCATTAGAGTTAACTGTCTCTCATGAGGACCGCCACAGGAATGGAAGACCCAGAGTTACCTCTGCTGCAGAGGATAAGTTCATTAGAGTTAACTGTCTCTCATGAGGACCGCCACAGGAATGGAAGACCCAGAGTTACCTCTGCTGCAGAGGATAAGTTCATTAGAGTTAACTGTCTCTCATGAGGACCGCCACAGGAATGGAAGACCCAGAGTTACCTCTGCTGCAGAGGATAAGTTCATTAGAGTTAACTGTCTCTCACGAGGACCGCCACAGGAAAGGAAGACCCAGAGTTACCTCTGCTGCAGAGGATAGGTTCAAGTTAACTGTCTCTCATGAGGACCGTCACAGGAATGGAAGACCCAGAGTTACCTCTGCTGCAGAGGATAAGTTCATTAGAGTTAACTGTCTCTCATGAGGACCGCCACAGGAATGGAAGACCCAGAGTTACCTCTGCTGCAGAGGATAAGTTCATTAGAGTTAACTGTCTCTCATGAGGACCGCCACAGGAATGGAAGACCCAGAGTTACCTCTGCTGCAGAGGATAAGTTCATTAGAGTTAACTGTCTCTCATGAGGACCGCCACAGGAATGGAAGACCCAGAGTTACCTCTGCTGCAGAGGATAAGTTCATTAGAGTTAACTGTCTCTCATGAGGACCGCCACAGGAATGGAAGACCCAGAGTTACCTCTGCTGCAGAGGATAAGTTCATTAGAGTTAACTGTCTCTCACGAGGACCGCCACAGGAAAGGAAGACCCAGAGTTACCTCTGCTGCAGAGGATAGGTTCATTAGAGTTAACTGTCTCTCATGAGGACCGCCACAGGAATGGAAGACCCAGAGTTACCTCTGCTGCAGAGGATAAGTTCATTAGAGTTAACTGTCTCTCATGAGGACCGCCACAGGAATGGAAGACCCAGAGTTACCTCTGCTGCAGAGGATAAGTTCATTAGAGTTAACTGTCTCTCATGAGGACCGCCACAGGAATGGAAGACCCAGAGTTACCTCTGCTGCAGAGGATAAGTTCATTAGAGTGACCAGCCTCAGAAATTGCAGCACAAATAAAGCATTCACAGAGTTCAAGTAGCAGACACATCTCAACTTCAACTGTTCAGAGGGGACTGCGTGAATCAGGCCTATTTGAATTGCTGCAAAGAAACTACTACTAAAGGACACCAATAACTTTTAAAGTTACTTCTTTGCTCGCTTTGAGGACAATACAGTGCCACTGACACGGCCCGCTACCAAAACCTGCGGACTCTCCTTCACTGCAGCCGAGGTGAGTAAGACATTTAAACGTGTTAACCCTCGCAAGGCTGCAGGCCCAGACGGCATCCCTAGCTGTGTCCTCAGAGCATGCGCAGACCAGCTGGCCGGTGTGTTTACGGACATATTCAATCACTCCCTATCTCAGTCTGCTGTCCCCTCTTGCTTCAAGATGTCCACCATTGTTCCTGTACCCAAGAAAGCTAAGGTAACTGAGCTAAACGACTACCGCCCATAGCACTCACTTCCGTCATCATGAAGTGCTTTGAGAGACTAGTCAAGGACCATATCACCTCCACCCTCCTGACACCCTAGACCCACTCCATTTTGCTTACCGCCCCAATAGGTCCACAGACGACGCAATCGCAACCACACTGCACACTTCCCTAACCCATCTGGACAAGAGGAATACCTATGTGAGAATGCTGTTCATCGACTACAGCTCAGCATTTAACACCATAGTACCCTCCAAACTCGTCATCAAGCTCGAGACCCTGGGTCTCGACCCCGCCCTGTGCAACTGGGTACTGGACTTCCTGACGGGCCGCCCCCAGGTGGTGAGGGTAGGTAACAACATCTCCACCCCGCTGATCCTCAACACTGGGGCCCCACAAGGGTGCGTTCTGAGCTCTCTCCTGTACTCCCTGTTCACCCACGACTGCGTGGCCATGCACGCCTCCAACTCAATCATCAAGTTTGCAGACGACACTACAGTGGTAGGCCTGATTACCAACAATGACGAGACGGCCTACAGGGAGGAGGTGAGGGCCCTCGGAGTATGGTGTCAGGAAAATAACCTCACACTCAACATCAACAAAACAAAGGAGATGATTGTGGACTTCAGAAAATAGCAGAGGGAGCACCCCCCTATCCACATCGACGGGACAGTAGTGGAGAGGGTAGAAAGTTTTAAGTTCCTCGGCGTACACATCACGGACAAACTGAATTGGTGCACCCACACAGACAGCGTGGTGAAGAAGGCGCAGCAGCGCCTCTTCAACCTCAGGAGGCTGAAGAAATTTGGCTTGTCACCAAAAGCACTCACAAACTTTTACAGATGCACAATCGAGAGCATCCTGTCGGGCTGTATCACCGCCTGGTACGGCAACTGCTCCACCCACAACCGTAAGGCTCTCCAGAGGGTAGTGAGGTCTGCACAACGTATCACCGGGGGCAAACTACCTGCCCTCCAGGACACCTACACCCCCCGATGTCACAGGAAGGCCATAAAGATCATCAAGAACAATAACCACCCGAGCCACTGCCTGTTCACCCCGCTATCATCCAGAAGGCGAGGTCAGTACAGGTGCATCAAAGCAGGGACCGAGAGGCTGAAAAACAGCTTCTATCTCAAGGCCATCAGACTGTTAAACAGCCATCACTAACATTGAGTGGCTACTGCCATAGATGTAATACATGTATCACAAGCCACTTTAAACAATGCCACTTAATATAATGTTTACATACCCTACATTACTCATCTCATATGTATATACTGTACTCTATACCACCTACTGCATCTTGCCATCTTTATGTAATACATGTATCACTAGCCACTTTAAACAATGCCCCTTAATATAATGTTTACATACCCTACATTACTCATCTCATATGTGTATACTGTACCCTATACCATCTACTGTATCTTGCCTATGCCGTTCTGTACCATCACTCATTCATATATGTTATGTACATGTTATTTATCCCTTTACACTTGTGTGTATAAGGTAGTAGTTGTGGAATTGTTAGGTTAGATTACTCGTTGGTTATTACTGCATTGTCGGAACTAGAAGCACAAGCATTTCGCTACACTCGCATTAACATCTGTTAACCATGTGTATGTGACAAATAAAATTTGATTTGATTTGATTTTGATTTGAAAAGAAGAACAGACTTGTTCTGGCCAAGAAACACGAGCAATGGACATTACACCGGTGGAAATCTGTCCTTTGGTCTAATGAGTCCAACTTTTGAGTTTTTTGTTTCCATCCACTGTGTCTTTGTGGTGAGATGCAGAGGAGGTGAACGGATGATCTCTGCATGTGTGGTTCCCACCGTGAAGCATAGAGGAGGAGATGTGATGGCGTGGGGGTGCATTTCTGGTGACACTGTCTGTGATTTATTTAAAATTCATGGCACACTTAACCAACATTACTACCACAGCGATATACCCTCTCATCTGGTTTGTGTTTAGTGTGAGTATCATTTTTTTTTTTTTTTAACAGGACAATGACCCAATACACATCCAGGCTGTTTAAGGGCTATTTGACCAAGAAGGAGAATGATGGAGTGCTGCATCAGATGACCTGGCCTTCACAATCACCCGACCTCAACCCAATTGAGATGGTTTGGGATGAGTTGGACCGCAGCCAACAAGTGCTCAGTATAAGTGGGAACTTCTTCAATGCTGTTGGAAAAGCATTCCAGGTGAAGCTGGTTGAGAAAGCTTTCATCAAGGTAAAGGGTGGCTACTTTGAAGAATCTCAAATATAAAATATATTTTGATTTGTTTAACACTTTTTTTGGTTACTTCATGATTCCAAACTTTTGACTGGTACGAAATGGGTGATAGACATCCACAAATTAATACAGACCATACGAAATGTAACGTATCACACTAAATGGAGTGTCACAGATTTACATACAGAATAATACGAAATGCTCCGAGACCAGGTTGTCACTGGCCTTACCTACCCTCAGAGGCAGGAATAAGCTACATGCCTGGCTTCACGTGGATCATTAATGTGTTATATGATAAAGGTGGTGCAGGAATTTAAACAGGGATGGTTTTTTTTCAGTTTGTTTGCTTGTACACTATGGCTGTCCCCATAGGAGATCCCTTTTTGGTTCCAGGTAGGACCCTCTGTGTAAAGCATTTTAAAAACCTGAAACCCAAAAGGGTTCTCCTTTGGGGACAGCCAAAGAACCCTTTTAGGTACTACATAGCACCTTTTTTCTAAGACTGCACATAGGTGTACTGTAATCTATGAGTCAGTGTACAATGTATAGTGTGTAAATCGGCATTAATGTGCGTGTTTGTGTGTGTGGATGTGTGCGCGCCCTGAAGGACGTGATAAGCTTCGCGTGTTTGTGCGTGTGGATGTGTGTGCGCGCGCCCTGAAGGACGTGATAAGCTTCGCACATCCTTTGGAAGGACTGTATTGCAGACCTGTCTATCAAAGGACCACCACAGAGAATGAAAACGAATTACAGGAATGTTGCTGTTGGCCATACCACTATGTGAATTGCTGATGTAAGGATAATAAGGGCTTGACTACATCTTTGTCCTGAAATACAGACACAAACTACGCCGGGGTAATTTACGGTTGGTGTAACAGTGATGGTAATTCAAAGTTGGTGTAACAGTAAGGGTAATTGATGGTTGTTGTAACTGAGAGTTTGCCGTGGAATAGGTCTTTGAGGTTGTAATCTAGAGTCGAGACTACAAAACCCAAAACAAGCGACCAATCAGCATCTGCATTATAGCCAGGTGATGCAGATGATATTCATTCTCAGGATAAAGTTTATAAATATGTTTACATAATCAACATATTTCTATATTGATAGATAGCAGGGTCGGGGTCCATTCCAATTTCAGCTCAGTCAATTCAGGAAGACTGCAAGAAGTAGGTTTGTTGATCATGTTAGTATAGTATATTAGTATATATAGTATATTACTATAGGTAGTAATTGAGTTATGAAGCTTATTGTAGCACTATTTATTTTCAGTTTCAATTTAGTTTACTAATTTAATGAGGAGGGAACAAGTAAATTAAACCACCAAAACTATTGCGTCTAACCTGAAATAAATGGACACAAAAAGAAACTCGAACATTTCCCAATTTAGACAATTATATTTCACCTTAATTAAATTAAGAGCCACTTTGAGATTTGGGACATTTGAATCCTTTTCGACCAATAGTTATTCCGATTACCCTTTATGATTAACCATACAGTGAAAGTAAAAAATGTAAATAATACTTGCCTTTTTGTCTTGTCAAGACACACACTGACGCAAATGCACAACATATGTTCAAGCCTTCTCTCCATAGGCTACAAGCGTATTCATAGTATTCACATAATCCATGCTTCTTCAAAATGTGAAAGTTTGTCTATAGGAAAATATGACTGTAAATGATATAGATGTTCCGCCTGTTGGAGAGGTTTCGGTCTTGATGCACTTAGAAGCTAGAACAGGAAGACGCGGTTGCATGCTCTGATTAACGCGCCGTTCTGAAGACGTGCAACACATCGCTTTCTTACAGGTCGTCAGGAGGAGGTGGGATTTAGGCAGCTCAGCTATGTGTGTGTGACGTAACTATTGGTCTGTTATAATTGTACATTTACTTCAGAATAGCTGTACCTGGACCAGTTTCAATGATGAGCAGATTACATTGATACATGTTGAAGTTGATCGTGGCTGAAAAGCATTGCGGTTGGGATAAACGTCAATCCCCAAAGTGACATCAGAGTCCACAAAAATTCTACCGATCTGTTGCTAAAATTAGACCATGGTAAAAATCTATCCATTGTTACTGTACAACCATCATATGACCACTAATCTATCTAATAGTATAAACCTGGCATATGACCACTAATCTAGCCCTTCACTGTGGCAGGGGTAATCTATAACAGTTCTGGGCGTACCAGCTCACTGAGGTCTAGAGATCACTCAATGTATCTATTTATTTTATTAGTCACGCTTCGTAAACAACAGGTGTAGACTAACATTGAAATGTTTACTTATGGGCCTTTCCCAACAATGCAGAGAGATTTTTTTTTTTAATAATAGAAAAAGCACAATGAGCAACGACAATTTGGCTAAATACATGTTTGTTCCAGACTTGGTGCAACAGTACTGCTTGCGGTGTGGTAGCAGTTGGAGTCTTTGACAATTTCTAGGGCCTTCCTCTGACACCGCCTGGTATAGAGGTCCTGGATGGCAAGGAGCTTGGACCCTCTGCAGTGCTTTGCGGTCAGATGCCAAGACAAGCGCTGATGCAGCCGGTCAAGATCCTCTCAATGGTGCAGCTGAAGAACTTTTTGAGGATCTGAGGGCTCATGCTGAATCTTCTCAGTCTCCTGAGGGGGAAGAGGTGTTGTCGTACCCTCTTTACGGCTGTGTTGGTGTGTGTGTGGACCATGATCTGTCTTTCGTCTCTCTGTGTCTTCACATTTTTCCTTTAATTCACAAGAGACTGTGTCTCACCGGAGAAAGCATCCGAGCGAAACAGCACCCCTCTGTTGTGGTGTGGACACAGAGGAACTGCAGCCCCGTCGATGTGGGTGGGGGCGTGCTCGGCCCTCCGTTTCCTATAGTCCACGATCAGCTCCTTAGTCTTGCTGATGTTGAGGGAGAGGTTGTTGTCCTGGCACCACACTGCCAAGTCTCTGACCTCCTCCGTGTAAGCTGTCTCATCGTTGTCGGTGATCAGGGCTACCACCGTCGTGTCATCTGCAAACTTAATGATGGTGTTGGAGTTGTGCACGGCCACGCAGTCGGGGGTGAACAGGGAGTACAGGAAGGGACTAAGCACGTACCCCTGAAGGACCCCCGTGTTGAGGGTCAGAGTGGCAGATGTGTTGTTGCGTGTAGTGTTGTAGTGTTGAACGCTGAGCTGAACGCAATTCTGTTTATTGACTACAGCTCAGCGTTCAACACCATAGTGCCCTCCAAGCTCATCGCTAAACTAAGGACCCTGGGATTAAACACCTCCCTCTGCAACTGGATCCTGGATGGGCAGCCCCCAGGTGTTCATTGACTCATGTAGGTGTTCCTTTTGTCCAGGTGGGAAAGGGAAGTCATCTGTCGATCTGTTGGGGCGGTATGCAAACTGTGAATGGTCCTGGTGCACCAAAGGAAAATGTTAAGGGAAGCCAGTTTGGATTTGGCTTCTCTCCTATCACATCGCATCAAGAGCAATACGTAATTAACAGAAACAACTTCAATTGTTGCATCACGTTGTTGAATGCAGATAGGATTTGGACTTCTGGTTTTACTTCATTCTCTGTACTGGCCAATGGTTATAGCAGTGATTCTGATACAACCATAAATTCATACATTGTGCCCCTGGACTGAGGGAATGAAAGTTTAATATGTAGCGAGCTAACGTTGCCCATGAAAGGAAGTTAAGCTAGTGAGCAAGCATTTTAGCCAGGTAGCCTAGGGCAACAAAAGTGTGTACTGTATTCCAGTGGCATAGACTGTTTCATCAACGTGAAAGAGAGGAGGATGGAATTCTCTATAAGTAGGGTGAGTCAATATGTTTTTTCTACTTGCATGAACATATGCACACACTCACACGCACACACACACACACACACACACTCACACAGCACACACACACACACTCACACAGCACACACACACACACACACTCACACAGCACACACTCACACAGCACACACGCACACACTCACACTCACACAGCACACACTCACACACACACACACACACACACACAAACGCACAAATCAGAACCTTGGATAGCCACATCATATTTATTTTACGTTGATTGAACTAAATCATTTTTGGAATCTTTTAGTTGTCACTGTTTTAGACTTAGCAGAGGTGATTTGATGATGTTGAAATGGTGCTGGAATAGTGGAGGCAGCTCCTGTATTCTTTGCGACTTGCGGTAACTCTCTGTGGTTCTAAATCAATAGTTGTTCAGTAGTCCAAAACTGTCAGAAACATTAACTTGCTTGACCGTGCTGTAGGTCATGTAACTGTTTGTTACCTGCAATATGCTTTGTGGACTTCACCAGACAGATGTTGTTCTCCGGTTTTGTGATGAAACAAAGGTGTGGTTGAATTTATTCTGCCACTGTGCCTATTGTCTCGGTCTTAGACTTAGTGTAGCCTGGGGTGGCAGGTAGCCTAGTGGTTAGAGTGTTGGGCTAATAACCAAACAGTTGCAAGTTCAAATCCCTGAGCTGACAAGGTACAAATCTGTCATTCTGCCCCTGAATAAGGCAGTTAACCCGCTGTCATTGAAAATAAGAATTTGTTCTTAACTAGTTAAATAAAGGTCAAATAAAAATATTTCACAGTTTCAAGGCATATAAATGAAAATGTTATAGAGCAAACAATGCAATTATCACAACACATAGGTTGTAATAAAATATTCATTTTTTTCTGGCTTGGCCAGTGATTTTACCCACGCACCACTACTGGGTGGTCTGCTTGAAACATGAAGGTATTACAAACTGGGTCAGGGAGAGGTTGAATATGTCAGTGAAGTCTCACATCGGCTATGGAGTGTGTCCACACAGTCATCCAGAACAGCTGGTGCTCTCATTCATGGTTCAGTGAGGCTAGCCTCGAAGTGAGCATAGAAGGTATTTAGCTTGTCTGGTTGGCTCGTGTCATTGGACAGCTCGTGGCTGGGTTTCCCTTTGTAATCCGTGATAGTTTGCAAGCCCTGCCACATCCGACGAGCATTAGAGCCAGTGTAGTGGGATTCGATCTTGGTCCTGCATTGATGCTTTGCCTGTTTGATGGCTCGTTGGAGGGCTTAGCGGGATTTCTTATAAGCTTCCGGGTTAGTGTCCCGCTCCTTGAAAGCGGCAGCTCTAGCCTTTAGCTCAGTGCGGATGTTGCCTGTAATCCATGGCTTCTGGTTGGGATATGTACCTTAGGAGACCTGTGTCTCACATTGGCCCAATGAGGATTTAAAAGGAGATGTCACAAAATGAAGTCTACGGAAAGGACCTGCTTTGATTTGGCTATAATTCGGCTATGGAATTTAAATAAACAGACAATAAAAGAGGTGTCAAATTGTGCACCATTGTGACCGCAATCTTGTTACAAGAGTGTTGACAAAAACCTTCAGGCAGCAACACATTCACAAACCATTTCCTTCCGAGGCTGACGAGGAGAGAAGCTCAGGGTCTAGCCAACACAAATAACCCATGTTGAGGGACGTTGGTGGAGAGGATGACACCTTCCTTTTATCAGCAGGACCACTTAGTTTCCATCTACTGTCTGTGGTGCCTTTGGAGTCATATCTGGTGTTCTATTCTGCAGTGGAGCGACGCAAAGTGGCCAAGAATTCAATTATAGCTCACATTTTTTAAGAAAGTCGGTAGAATAAATAAATAAAAATAAGCCTGTAAGCCATGTAACTTTCAGTGTGTTAGTTTTGTAGAAATGGGGAAATAAAATAGCTTGCTGATGAGGTGTATGGCACTACAGACTGGTAAAAAGAAAAGAAAAAGAACTGCAGTCATAATTGTATTGCTTATAGATATTATCTTGCAACCACATACAAGTGGATAAAAAATATAATACATACATTTTTCGTTAAATTTAACAAAACTTTTTGTAATTTCATAATAAGTTAAACGGTCTTGTAGTGTTAACGTTACATTGAGGACTTCAAAGACCTGTTAAATCAACCCAGTTTGTACTTCAGAATGCTATTAATTGAATGGTCCTCTGATACATACTGTAAGTAGTTGGAGTTTTTACTGGTACATGCCAACAAAAATACATCGTGCCCATAGGCTCAAACCATATACTTAGATAGATGTCATATTATTGTATCCGCCCGCCCTATTGTGGCGTCTGTGACCTGCAGTTATGGAACGTTTTCAAACGAGTATAATTAATTGGCTGAACCCTCCTGGTGACCTGGATGGAATTGTGTGATCCTTCCTTAAACTATAGGAAGTCCCACCCAATTGACAAATAAAAAATTGTCAAAATTCGTCAATGGCGCCCGCCCGTGATTAAACGGCTTTTAGGTACTAGCCCTCTATCTATCTCTATGGTTCAAACATCAACGAGCCCAGGTCCCTTAAATCATTGACTGAAGAGAGTTGCGCTATAAAAGGAGAGGGGGAAGGAAATAAGACGACATCGGCATCCTGTCGACTGTTAGCTATGAGGGACTGATAAATTCAACAACTCTTTACTTTATAAAGTGTTTCCCACACAGTACATAACATGCTCTGGCTATACTCACCCTACTTTTAATCTAATTTCTATTTCAGCGAGACATCAGTGACCTTTGTCATGTAGCCGACTGCTCTTGCTAGCCAGTCCATTTATTCAGATAACACATTAAAATTAGCAAACCAGGAACTGAAGAACCCAGAAACCAACCCAACCACAACATGACCACAGTGTTCGTGTGAGGCGTCAGATGTCATTAGACAAGGTTTTCATTGATCAAGGTTTATTCGATAAAAACAATGTCGCAAGAACAAAAAAATAGCAACGGCAGCTATAGGAGAAAGGTTCTAAAAATCGACCCATTTTGTATCCGTTTGGCATAGGTGGATTTGTATTTTGTCAAACTTTCTTAATCGCGAACAATTATGGAAACAGTGTTTAAAAAATAAATAAAATGATTGCCGAATAAATTTGAAGGTACGTGATGTCATCACGTTATTATAAAGCTCCACTCCACATCTAATTCTAAACACCTACTGCTTGCTGGTTGGCTGAATGCAAGTTTCACCATCCAATTATTTCAGATCTAGGCTACAGGAGCGCAAGTTTCACGGTGGCACGGACTGTGCATTCTATCCATGCTGGCTTTCGCCGGTTACCTGAGACATGAAACAGACAGGTGGGAGGACATACAGGTTGTCAGCAATTTATTAATGCACAATTTGCCTAAATGGATAATGGAAACACTTCAATCACTTTGTTATTCTTCGCCAGGTTTGTGTGTGATGTCGTTACGTCCAGCTGTTTTTTTTAGCGACAAAATAGTTAAAAGGAAACGCCGCAGTATTTTCAATGCAAACTTTCTAAATGTCAACAATAAAATACTTTACAAGTTCATGGAAATGTAGCCACTGGTAAGACCCTGAACAAGAGTGTTGATCTATTTCACTGACATCAGCTGGGCAACCTTTCAACCACGAAGATATCAAATATCTTACTTTATTTGAATGTGACAATGTGAACAGAGGTGCAGTTTATTTATAGGCAAATTCAAAAAGAGAAAATACCAGTTCACCTGTGGAAAATGTGGACACATACAGTGGGGCAAAAAAGTATTTAGTCAGCCACCAATTGTGCAAGTTTAAAAAGATGAGAGAAGCCTGTAATTTTCATCATAGGTACACTTCAACTATGACAGACATAATGAGAAAAAAAATCCTGAAAATCACATTGTAGGATTTTTAATGAATTTATTTGCAAATTATGGTGGAAAATAAGTATTTGGTCAATAACAAAGTGTATCTCAATACTTTGTTATATACCCTTTGTTGACAATGACAGAGGTAAAATGTTTTCTGTAAGTCTTCACAAGGTTCACACACTGTTGCTGGTATTTTGGCCCATTCCTCCATGCAGATCTCCTCTAGAGCAGTGATGTTTTGGGGCTGTTGCTGGGAAACACAGACTTTCAACTCCCTCCAATGATTTTCTATGGGGTTGAGATCTGGAGACTGGCTAGGCCACTCCAGGACCTTGAAATGCTTCTTACGAAGCCACTCCTTCGTTGCCCGGGCGGTGTGTTTGGGATCATTGTCATGCTGAAAGACCCAGCCACGTTTAATCTTCAATGCCCTTGCTGATGGAAGGTTTTCACTCAAAATCTCACGATACATGGCCCCATTCATTCTTTCCTTTACACGGATCAGTCGTCCTGGTCCCTTTGCAGAAAAACAGCCCCAAAGCATGATGTTTCCACCCCCATGCTTCACAGTAGGTATGGTGTTCTTTGGATGAAACTCAGCATTCTTTGTCCTCCAAACACAACAAGTTGAGGTTTTACCAAAAAGTTATATTTTGGTTTCATCTGACCATATGACATTCTCCCAACCTTCTTCTGGATCATCCAAATGCTCTCTAGCAAACTTCAGACAGGCCTGGACATGTACTGGCTTAAGCAGGGGGACACGTCTGGCACTGCAGGATGAGTCCCTGGTGGCGTAGTGTGTTACTGATGGTAGGCTTTGTTACTTTGGTCCCAGCTCTCTGCAGGTCATTGACTAGGTCCCCCCGTGTGGTTCTGGGATTTTTGCTCACTGTTCTTGTGATCATTTTGACCCCACGGGGTGAGATCTTGCATGGAGCCCCAGATCGAGGGAGATTATCAGTGCACAATGCACAATTGGTGGCTGACTAAATACCTTTTTTGCCCCACTGTATATACACACTACCAGTCAAAGGTTTGGACACACCTACTCATTCAAGGGTTTTTCTTTATTTGTACTATTTTATACATTCTAGAATGATAGTTTTGATGTCTTCACTATGAAATAACACATATGGAATCATGTAGTAACAAACAAAAATGTTAAACAAATCAAAACACATTTTATATTTGAGATTCTTCAAAGTTGCCACACTTTGCCTTAATGACAGCTTTTCAGACCCTTGGCATTCTCTCAACCAGCTTCATGAGCTAGTCAGCTGGAATGCAATTCAATTAACAGGTGTACCTTTGAAGCGTGGAGGAGGAGGTGTAATGGTGCTTTGCTGGTGACCCTGTTGTGATTATTTTAGATTCAAGAAAAAAAACTTACTGTTCTGCCTGCGGCTATGGAACCCTGACCTGTTCACCGGACGTGCTACCTGTCCCAGACCTGCTGTTTTCAACTCTCTAGAGACAGCAGGAGCGGTACAGATACTCTTAATGATCGGCTATGAAAAGCCAACTGACATTTTCTCCTGAGGTACTGACTTGCTGCACCCTCGACAACTACTGTTATTATTTGACCATGCTGGTCATTTATGAACATTTGAACATCTTGGCCATGTTCTGTTATAATCTCCACCCGCCACAGCAAGAAGAGGACTGGCCACCCCTTATAGCCTGGTTCCTCTCTATGTTTTGGTCTTTCTAAGGAGTTTTTCCCTAGCCACCGTGCTTCTACACCTGCATTGCTTGCTGTTTGGGGTTTTAGGCTGGGTTTCTGTACAGCACTTTGATATATCAGCTGATGTAAGAAAAGCTATATAAATAGATTTGTTTTGATTAACCAGCTATCACAACGTTCTGCAGCGATACGCCTTCCCATCTGGTTTGCGCTTAGTGGGACTAGAATTTGTTTTTCAACAGGACAATGACCCAACACACCTCCAGGCTGTGTAAGGGCTATTTTGACCACTATTATTCTACAATGTAGAAAATAGTACAAATAAATAAAAAACCTTGAATGAGTAGGTGTGTCCAAACTTTTGACTGGTAACTAATATATATAAATATATTATCCTTGAATCCTTGCAATGACCAGTACCTATTCAATGAGTGTAGCTCATCTTAGCAGTGGCATGTCAGGCAACCTTATCAGACGCCTTTATGAGCAACAACAGAATGTTGTGAATTATTCACATGGAATCTTAGGATAAGGAGACTATTGGAATGTACCAAAAACACCACTCATAAGTTCTCTCACACTCACTTGAAGTCAGAAGTTCACATTCCAAACTAAGTGTGTCATTAAAACTCATTTTTCAACCCAAAAAAATAAAAAAAATGTCTTGTTAACAAACTATCGTTTTGGCAAGTCGGTTAGGAC
The DNA here is from genome assembly GCF_034236695.1 of Oncorhynchus nerka. NCBI lineage: Eukaryota > Metazoa > Chordata > Actinopteri > Salmoniformes > Salmonidae > Oncorhynchus > Oncorhynchus nerka. Next base: position 5,486,792 of record NC_088414.1, on the reverse strand, counting down.
ATCTACTTTATGTATGACACAAGTTATTTTTCTAACAATTATTTAGACAGATTTCACTTATAACTCACTGTATCATAATTCAAATGGGTCAGAAGATTACATACACTAAGTTGACTGTGCCTTTAAGCAGCTTGGACAAATTCCAGAAAATTATGTCATTGCTTTGGAAGCTTCTGATAGGCTAATTGACATCATTTGAGTCAATTAGAGGTGTACCTTCAAACTCAGTGCCTCTTTGCTTGACATCATGGGAAAATCAAAAGAAATCAGCCAAGACCTCAGAAAAAAAAATGGTAGACCTCCACAAGTCTGGTTCATCCTTGGGAGCAATTTCCAAATGGTGGTACCTGAATGTACCACGTTCAGCTGTACAAACAATAGAACGCAAGTATAAAACACCATGGTACCACGCAGCTGTCATACCGCTCAGGAAGGAGACGCGTTCTGTCTCCTAGAGATGAACGAAAAGTGCAAATCAATTCCAGAACAATGGCAAAGGACCTTGTGAAGATGCTGGAGGAAACGGGTACAAAAGTATCCATATCCACAGTAAAACGAGTCCTATATCGACATAACCTGAAAGGCCACTCAGCAAGGAAGAAGCCACTGCTCCAAAACCACCATAAAAAAGCCAGACTACGGTTTCCAACTGCACATGGGGACAAAGATTGTACTTTTTGGAGAAATGTCCTCTGGTCTGGTGAATCAATAATAGAACTGTTTGGCCATAATGACCATTGTTATGTTTGGAGGAAAAAGGGGGATGCTTGCAAGCCGAAGAACACCATCCCAACCATGAAGCACGGGGGTGGCAGCATCATGTTGTGGGTGTGCTTTGCTGCAGGAGGGTGCACTTCGCAAAATAGATGGCATCATGAGGTAGGGAAATTATGTGGATATATTGAAGCAACATCTCTTGACATCAGCCAGGAAGTTAAAGCTTGGTCGCAAATAAATGGGTGTTCCAAATGGACAATGACCCCAAGCATACTTCCAAAGTTGTGGCAAAATGGCTTTAGGACAACAAAGGCAAGGTATTGGAGTGGCCATCACAAAGCCCTGACCTCAATCCTATAGAAACTGTGTGGGTAGAACTGAAAAAGCAAGTGCAAGGAAGGAGGCCTACAAACCTGACCAGTTACACCAGTTCAGGAGGAATGGGCCAAAATTCACCCAACTTATTGTGGGATGCTTGTGGAAGGCTACCCAAAACGTTTGATCTAAGTTAAACAATTTAAAGCAATGCTACCAAATACTAATTGAGTGTATGTAAACTTCTGACCCACTGGGAATGTGATGAAAGAAATAAAAGCTGAAATAAATCTCTCTATACTATTATTCTGACATTTCACATTCTTAAAATAAAGTGGTGATCCTAACTGACCTAAGACAGGGACTTTTTACAAGGATTAAGTGTCAGGAATTGTGAAAAACTGAGTTTAAATGCATTTGGCTAAGGTGTATGTAAACTACAAACACACACACACACACACACACAGTTGTATACTTTCCAACCTCAAAACAATTGAAGATTGTACGCTTTCCCAATGCATGGGAACATACCTAGCTAATTTGATTTCACTGTGCTGGAGGAAAGAGATTTACTGTGTACGATACCAAATGTTTTTGGGGTAATTCCTCACGAAACCAGAACAAAAAGCTACCATGATTTTTGGGGGATTTTCATGAAATTTATTCTAAAACTATAATCGAGAAATCATTTATCAAAGTTGGCATTTTAGCCTTACCCAGGCAGGCCTCTTTTAAGACTCCATAATGTTTCATATGTGACACAAATGAAGCTTTCCCACTATCACAACGGGCCGTGTTTAGGAGTCCCATAGGCCGGCGCACAATTGGCCCAGCGTTGTCCGGGTCTGGCCGGCATTGTAAATAAGAATTTGTTCTTAACTGACTTGCCGAGTTAAATAAATGTTTTAAAAAATATCTTTAAAAAAAATACAGCTTGCTCTGAAATGTGTTTTGATATCAATAACAATTTTCTTAATTTAATGAATATAAAACAAATATAAAAATGTAATGGCCCATTTTAAACAGAGAAATTGGCATAGCGGGCAATATAACCAATCACAGCCCTCCTTTTACTTGTATCATTGAACATCCTGCAACTCTAAAAGCAGCAGCGATCCCACTCTGGGACTTTGATATGCCCAGGTAATAGGGTTAGGGTAATAGGCAAATCACAATTTTTATATTTTAATGTTTATATTTTTCAATATTCATAAATAATGTAAGAAATGATTGAATTCACTACTCTATTTACTACTCATATTACAGAGCAAGCAGTAAGTAAAGCTTCATATGACAAATGTTTGCTTTGTAGCACCTACAGATAAAACATCATGGAGTCTTGGAGGCCTGGGTAAGGCCAACTTGCCAGAAATAGGACAACTTTGATTAATTATTTCTCAATTATGCTTTTAGATGCTAAATGACAGTGTCTTCATAAAGTTTTCAGACCCCTTGACTTCAACATTTTGTTATGTTACAGCCTTTATAAAATTGATAAAAACAATATTTATCAAAATTACCAACAGAAATAACTTCCTTTACATAAGTATTCAGACCCTTTGCTATGAGACTCGAAATTAAGCTCAGGTGCATCCTGTTTCCATTGATCATCCTTGAGATGTTTCTACAACTTGATTGGAGTCCATCTGTGGTAAATTCAATTGATTGAACACAATATAAGGTCCCACAGTTGACAGTGCATGTCAAAGCAAACACCAAGCCATGAGGTCGAGGGAATTGTCCGTAGAGCTCCGAGACATGATTGTAATCGAGGCACAAATCTAGGGAAAGTTACAAAAACATTTCTGGTCCCCAAGAACAGTGGCCTCAATCATTCTTAAAAATGGAAGAAATTTGGAACCAACAAGCCTCATCCTAGCGCTAAACTGAGCAATCGGGGGAGAAGGGCCTTGGTCAGGGAGGTGACGAAGAACCCAATGGTCACTCTGACAGAGCCCAAGAGTTCCTCTGTGAAGATGGTAGAGTGGCCAGACAGAAGCCACTCCTCAGTAAAAAGCACATGACAGCCCACTTGGAGTTTGCCAAAAGGCACCTAAAAGGAAACAAGATTCTATGGTCTGATGAAACCAAGAAAGAACTCTTTGGCCTGAATGCCAAGTGTCAGGTCTGGAGGAAACCTGGCACCATCTCTATCATGCTGTGAGGATGTTTTTCCGCGGCAGGGACTGGGAGACTAGTCAGGATGAAGGCAAAGATGAACGGAGCAAAGCACAGAGAGATCCTTGATGAAAACCTGCTCCAGAGCGCTCAGGACCTCAGACTGCGGCAACGGTTCACCTTCCAACAGGACAATGACCCTAAGCACGCAGCAAAGACAACGCAGGAGTGGCTTTGGGACAAGTCTCTGAATGTCATTGGATGGCCCAGCCAGAGCCCAGACTTGAACCCGATCTAACATCTCTGGAGAGACCTGAAAATAGCTGTGCAGCAACGCTCCCCATCCAACCTGACAGAGCTTGAGAGGATCTGCAGAGAAGAATGGGAGAAACTCCCCAAATACAGGTGTGCCAAGCTTGTCGCGTCATACCCAAGAAGACTCGAGGCTGTAATCGCTGCCAAACGTACTTCAACTAAGTACTGAGTAAAGGTCTGAATACTTCTGTAAATGTGATCAGTTTTCATTTTTAATAAACTAGCAAAAATTTCTACAAACCCAGTTTTTGCATTGTAATTATGGAGTATTGTGTGTAGAAAAAAACAACTATTTAAATCAATTTTAGAATTAGGCTGTAACCAAAATGTGGAAAAAGTTAAGTGGTCTGAATACTTTCCGAAGGCACTGTATGTCAACAATCATTCCTCCAAAGGACCATTCTATGGAACACATGTCATGAAAATCCCCAAAATCAGTCTATTTTTTTGTCCTGGTTTCATGAGGAATCACCCTTTGAAGGTTTCAAAGTGTTTTTCATGGCATTGATGAAGGTTTAAACACATTCCATTTGAGTAAAGAGCCTCCCCTCCCCTCGTTGTGCTTTGAAACCAGTGAGGATTTGTGGAACAGTAAGGGGTGCCTTTACCGTAATGACAAAACTGTTAGCTTATCAGGTCAGCTCCCTGTGTTGTTCAGCCTATTTATGGATTGGTGTGCTACAGGGCAACTGACCTCACTATACACCCAGAGACCGGCCATGATGGCCAACCTTCAGTTTTGCAGAGTTTGGACACAACAGACTGCTAGACTGAGAAAAGAACAACAAAATGTAAATGGTGTAAAAGACTTCAATGCGATTGATTGGTCAATGCTTATTGACGTCTGTTACTATTGGTCAATGCTTATTGTATTGGCCAATTATGACAAACAGACTAACATGGCACTGATTATGGTGAAGTTCAAGATATCATCTGACAAACTTGTACATTATCTCTTTGGAATATATATATATCACAACAAAGCATCAGGCTAAAACACAAAACCTACCGTGACAGTTAAGCTGAACCCTCTATCAGGTAAAAGGCAAACTTGCCATTAAAGTCATTGCTCGGACAAAATGGGCAAACCAATTTTTAAAACGCAGTCCTGTTCTCTGCAGTATTCCAAATCCAAAAACCATTACCCACATTATTTTTCAGCTCGCTAAACATGTACTCCCCAACTTGAAGTGTAGTGTTGGAGGTGATCATGGTGTTATTATAGGCTACTGCAGACAGCACAGAGTTCACATAGGGCTGGGGTCAAGAGGTCAAAAGCCTTGAGTATACAGGAAGTCGCTGATCCAAGGGAATTTGAACGACAGATGGGGGCCTGGTCAACACATTGTCCAAGACCCAGGGCCTCGGTCTATCCAGAACATAGTCTTCCAGGGTTTCAGTCTAGCTGAGAAACCCCCAAGCCACGAGGGTTTCAGTCGGTCTAGCTGAGAAACCCCCAAGCCACGAGGGTTTCAGTCTAGCTGAGAAACCCCCAAGCCACGAGGGTTTCAGTCTAGCTGAGAAACCCCCAAGCCACGAGGGTTTCAGTCTAGCTGAGAAACCCCCAAGCCACGAGGGTTTCAGTCTAGCTGAGAAACCCCCAAGCCACGAGGGTTTCAGTCTAGCTGAGAAACCACATGTCCCAAGCCAAGAATTTGTGGAACACTGCATCGTACACATGGAACATACTGGATGGAGTTAAGTGATAGTTCTTAAAATTTACAACTCAGGGTCCCAGAAGTCTGATGTTGCTCTAAGGTTGTCCAGTGTTGTGATGACAGCCCTGGCTGGAAATGTGGTCTGGGCTGTGCGGGGCAGCGAGGTGTTCAGGCTTGAAGATGGGTCACGTCTCAAAGTACTTGTAGATGGCCGTGACGTAGGTCATCACACTCTGCCAGTCAGGCCTCTCTGTGTACACCATCTCTCCAATGTCCTGAGAGAGTGAGTCAGAGAGAGATGATATGGGTTGCAATACAAATGCGTAACACACTGCATAGTTTCTTTCGCTGCAAATTGTACGTGCAGAATATTCTCTGAGTAAGAGATGGTGAGGCCTAAGAGTAAGAAGTCACAATACCTTCCACCAGAGAAAGGTGGAGAGGTGTTCCTGCCTCTACTTAATATCTAAATGGTCAGAGAGCGTCTCTTTTGTTTTAATAGCAAACCTCCCCCCACATGGAATGTCTCTCTCATCCTCCTCGAATATCTGACTCATTTCATTCTACGCTTTTAGTGGTAGTCAAATATCCTTTCGTGCAAACGGTGGAGCCGCCTTGGGTTCCTTTTAGCTCGGACACCTACCAACGTGGACTTGATCCCGACACTTTCCGCGGCCTGGAAAGCCAGTGTGAAATTCTCCTTCTGAAAGAAAAGGGGGAAAATAAACGTTTTTTGATGAACGAACAACAACATGACACAACATTTCCAAACACTTGTAGGGGCGGATTCCTGGACACAGCTTAGGCCTAGCTATGGACCATTTTTATTTTTATTTTACCTTTATTTAACTAGGCAAGTCAGTTAAGAACAAATTCTTATTTTCAATGACGGCCTAGGAACAGTGGGTTAACTGCCTGTTCAGGGGCAGAACGACAGATTTGTACCTTGTCAGCTCGGGGATTTGAACTTGCAACCTTCCGGTTACTAGTCCAACGCTCTAACCACTAGGCTACCCTGCCACCCCGGCAGGCAAGCTCAATGGAGAATATGAATTGAAAATGCTTTTAAGTCCACGATTAGACTTAATCTGTGTCCAGAGACTCCACCATGACTGCCTTAGCTGACAGTGGGAGCCTCGATCTCACCTTGTCCTGGCTGGAGAGCTCCAGGTAGGGGATGTGGGCAGGCAGGTAGGTGTGGAGAACAGCACAGAAGGCCAGCCCGTCGTTCCAGCTGCTGCTGAAGTTGGTGATGTCAATGTTCTGCAGCGAAGGAGCACAACAGTAAGGAACAAAACCCCAGTCATCCTGATGTTTGACCATCCCAAACCACCAGCAACAACCGTAGATTACGCCGTGGTCTTTCAAGGGAAGTGGAAGAAGGAACATGTTTTAGCACACTAGTGGTTACTCACACTGCCTCGAGTGCATCGAGCGAGAGAGTTTGACTTCAACCTTCCGCCACCCTCTTCTGCATGCCCAATGAGCCCTGGTCAAAAGTAGTGCACGATATAAGGAATAGGGTGCCATTTGGGACGCAGGCCCTGTCTACAGCAAGGCAGCCCTCACATGTCTTCTAAGGGTCACAGGGAACCTTTGTCAGTTATCAGAGATGTTGCGTGTCAAGGGACATGGGGAGAAGAAAATGGTACAGATACCAGGGCGCCATTACACAAGGGACACCGCAGTGTGGAGCATGGAAGAGGAAGGGGGTGCCTGCTTACTCCGCCAAGAGGCGTCGCTGCTCTCTGTGGGACCCCAATTCACTGGCTCTCCGGGATCACAGCACCCATCTCATTGGTGTTAACCAGGACTACACATGCTGCAGACAAAGGCACTCTAGTCACTAACTATGGTGAGTCACGCTGGTTGCGTAGCTTTGCCAACTCGTCTTTTCCTCGGAACCTTCCACCCACACAAAAACCGGACAACTATTGAGAAAGGACTGTTAAACCGCTGACATACTTAGAAACAAGGAACATAAAAATGTTTAAGGCATGTATTCTCTATGCATCCCTTTTACCAGAGGAGTATATGAAGCAACGATGCATAGTAGAGTTCACGCGACAGGAGGATCCCAGCAGAGAGCATTAGAGTATAATCTGTGGAAAAACAGGGTTAGGAAAGGCTTGGCTGGTAGCAGTGTGTTTACAGTGAGTCAACTGGCACAAAGCACTCTGAGCAGAAACAGAGGGGTAATGAACACATTAACTATGGGCCTCATGAAAACAATGCCACATAGGCCTATATACCGTATATATAAAAGAGAACAAGCGAGAACACTGTTTGTGGAAAGAAAACGATTTAGAAGGGAGCCAGGGGACCAATAGAAAATACAAACTAGATAGGCTATTTAGCATTGTAGCAAAGGCCTTGTCGTTCCATTTCCCAGACTGAAGAGCTAAAAAGTCGTGGGCAACTCCGTAGGGCACCCACCAAAAAATAGGTTTATACAGTCGTGGGCAACTCCGTAGGGCACCCACCAAAAAATAGGTTTATACAGTCGTGGGCAACTCCGTAGGGCACCCACCAAAAAATAGGTTTATACAGTCGTGGGCAACTCCGTAGGGCACCCACCAAAAAATAGGTTTATACAGTCGTGGGCAACTCCGTAGGGCACCCACCAAAAATAGGTTTATACAGTCGTGGGCAACTCCGTAGGGCACCCACCAAAAATAGGTTTATACAGTCGTGGGCAACTCCGTAGGGCACCCAACAAAAAATAGGTTTATACAGTCGTGGGCAACTCCGTAGGGCACCCACCAAAAAATAGGTTTATACAGTCGTGGGCAACTCCGTAGGGCACCCACCAAAAAATAGGTTTATACAGTCGTGGGCAACTCCGTAGGGCACCCACCAAAAAATAGGTTTATACAGTCGTGCCCAAAAGTTTTGAGAATGACACAAATATTCATTTTCACAAAATCTGCTGCTTCAGTGTCTTGAGATATTTTTGTCAGATGTTACTATGGAATACTGAAGTATAATTACAAGCATTTCATAAAGTGTCAAAGGCGTTTATTGACAATTACATGAAGTTGATGCAAAGAGTCAATATTTGTAGTGTTGACCCTTATTTTTCAAGACCTCTGCAATCCGCCCTGGCATGCTGTCAATTAACTTCTGGGCCACATTCTGACCGATGGCAGCCCCATTCTTGCATAATCAATGCTTGGAGTTTGTCAGAATTTGTGGGTTTTTGTTTGTCCACCCGCCTCTTGAGGATTGACCACAAGTTCTCAATGGGATTAAGGTCTGGGGGGTTTCCTGGCCATGGACCCAAAATATCGATGTTTTGTTCCCCGAGTCACTTAGTTATCACGTTTGCCTTATGGCAAGGTGCTCTATCATGCTGGAAAAGGCATTGTTCATCACCAAACTGTTCCTGGATGGTTGGGAGAAGTTGCTCTCGGTTGATGTGTTGGTACCATTCTTTATTCATGGCTGGGTTCTCAGGCAAAATTGTGAGTGAGCCCACTCCCTTGACTGAGAAGCAACCACACACATGAATGGTCTCAGGATGCTTTACTGTTGGCATGACACAGGACTGATGGTAGCGCTCACCTTGTCTTTTCCAGACAAGCTTTTTTCCGGATGCCCCAAACAATCGGAAAGGGGATTCATCAGAGAGATCAACTTTACCCCAGTCCTCAGCAGTCCAATCCCTGTACCTTTTGCAGAATATCAGTTTGTCCCTGATGTTTTTCCTGTAGAGAAGTGGCTTTTTTACTGCCCCTCTTGACACCAGGCCATCCTCCAAAAGTCTTCGACTCACTGTGCGTGCAGATGTACTCACACCTGCCTGCTGCCATTCCTGAGCAAGCTCTGTACTGGTGGTGCCCCAATCCCACAGCTGAATCAACTTTAGTAGACGGTCCTGGTGCTTGCTGGACTTTCTTGGGTGCCCTTCTTGGGCGCCTCACAACAATTGAACCGCTCTCCTTGAAGATCCTGATGATCCGATAAATGGTTGATTTAGGTGCAATCTTACTGTCAGCTATATCCTTTCCTGTGAAGCCCTTTTTGTGCAAAGCAATGATGACGGCATGTGTTTCCTTGCAGGTAACCATGGTTGATAGAGGAAGAACAATGATTCCAAGCACCACCCTCCTTTTGAAGCTTCCAGTCTGTTATTCAAACTCAATCAGCATGACAGAGTGATCTCCAGCTTTGTCCTCGTCAACACTCACACCTGTGTTAACGAGAGAATCACTGACATGTCAAATGGTCCTTTTGTGGCAGGGCTGAAATGCAGCAGAATTTTTTTGGGGGATTGAGTTCATTTGCATGGCAAAGAGGGACTTTTTGCAATTGCAATTCATTTGATCACTCTTCATAACATTCTGGAGTATACGCAAATTGCCATCATACAAACTGAGGCAGCAGACTTCGTGAAAATTAATATTTGTGTCATTCTCAAAACTTTTGGCCACGACTGTCTCTGTTGTAGCACAAAATGCCCATTTGTACAAACGTGCCCCAGCCCGTGCCGTGGAGAGATTCAGAGAAAGGGAGAGGGCAGAGGAAGGGCCGGTACGTCTGTGAAGTCTGGCACACTTCCTGGAGAGGGTAAAGCCTAACTGCTACCATGGTAACTAGACAGGGCAGACCGTAATGCTTCCTGGTGGGTAAACATCTTAAAAGCCTGGAAGGAGTAAGAAGGGGCTCTGATTGGAAACGAACAGGAAGGAAAACAGTGTTTAACGTCTGTGTTTGCAGCTATTGGAGAAAGCGCATAAGGCAATGGCCCTATTGATTAAAACAGAGTAACGGTAATGATCTGATATTCTTTCCTGCATCTAAACCTGTTGAGAAATCAAAGCATTGTCCAATGGGATGGAATAAGTACGGTGCGCTAGTTGGGGTGTGCCTGTACCCTCGACCCATTCCCCACCCTGTTAGTTCGTACCTGGTATCCTTCAGTCTTCTTCTGGCACCACTTGAGCAGGGCGTTCCTCTTGGATCCCCCGTACTCCCTGGCCAGTGCAGACAGGGCGTCTTTTCTCCCCTCCCTATGGACACACACCAGAAATTAAAGACGGACACGGACAGAAAGAATGATCCTACACAAAGGGGTTGGTTTACAGACACAGAGTAAGCCTGATCTTGGACTAAAATACATTTTCTATGGAGATTCCCCCATTGAGCTTGATTTTTTGTTGTCCAGCACTGGGCTTTATCTGTGTCCAGGAAACAGTCTCATCGGGTCTCTTTCAGAAGATTATTATCTACAACACGTCAGGGGGGGGGGGACATTGAAAAACATTTGTCTTTTTGTCTGTCGTCCTATGTAACTATACTCTCCCAGCCCCCTGCATTCACCATCTAGCATGTCGAGATGGTGAACAATAGAATCCTTCCATGAGATTGAATCATTCAGAGAGAGGGGAATACACAGATGGAGCTCAGGAACGAGAGGGAGATAGTGAAAGGAGAAAATGTGTCCTTTCAGTCGAGCCCCTCAGCCATTCAGAGCAGTGTGTGTTGTCAGCGGTCAATATATTGTTATCAGGTTGCAGTCAATTAGATTTCCAGTCAACGCCTCCCGAATTACCTGGCATTTCCAGTTCGCCCCCTGCGTCCCTCTGTTAGACTGGACAATCAATCTGTCACTTTTCTCATCTACTTATTTGTTCATCTACAGGGCAGAGGAGCCCAGAGGGGACATGGGATACAGACACACACACACACAAACAGATAGTGACGTGCACGCCAAACAGATACTGACGCACACAGACGGAGAGCGAGAGAGAGCATACCGTAAGCGTCCCCTTGTGGAGGGGGGGACTGAGGCGGTGGGCGAGGAGGCTGCAGGGGAGGAGGTGTTCTCTAAGGAAGACATGTCTCTCTTCAGCTCCTCACTGCTCCTGCGAGACACTGGGGACACAGGTCACTGTCTTAGTAGTAGCTTACCACAGTGTCATCAGTACCACAATCACATGACTTTTAACTATCAAGCCGCAAATCAGGTCATGTGGAGCACAACAGGCACAGGTTTATGTCACAGCTTCTGGCACCGGTAACATATGGTGGCGTTAACACACACCTGAGAGGGACTTGGAGGAGGAGTCCATGTTGGGGACCCTCTGAAGGGCAGAGGGGGTGCGGGTCCCAGAGGAGGCCCGGAACAAGTGATCTGATGGATGGAGAACACACATCAGTCCCTATTACTCTAAAATTAACCCATAGGGGAACTAAGAGCCCGACCAGTAAAATAAGCTAACTTCAGAGCCCAAGTTACAACCTTCATTAATACCTGTTAATGCAAGCAGACTTTTTCCCCAAAATACAAAAGCAGTGAGCTTAGTGGAAAAACAGTGTGAGCTGAGCTAGCAGGGGTGGCTCTAAATTAGCGTGTGAACAGGGGGCTAAATCCACCGTGGCATACTCCCCTTCCTCCTGGTCCGCAGCACAAATGGCACCCTATTAAATGCACTACTTTTGACCAGGGCCTATAGGGCTCTAGTCATTAAAGTGGTGCACTATACAGGGAATAGGACTCCATTTTCCACAAGCCCTGTTGTCTGGGCCTGTGGCCTCCCCACTGAGGGCTGCCTGCTATATGAACCTCATTTTAAAATGAAAGAGTGTTAAGGGTCTGGGGCTGATGGGGGGGGCTTCTTCCATTATTACACCTGACACTCAAGATAGAGGTCCATCTCACAGTCCTGGTGGGTCGGAGTTATCCAATCCCCTACCCGTCTGCTACATACTGCCCTACCATTACAACCACCACTGTCCAAGCGATACCTCCTAGACGGCAGTCTTGTCTTGCGGGGTTCTTCGCCTGAGATGTCACGGCGCAGTGAGGAAACCTACTAAACTAGTTGAAGGCCCTGACTAAGTGGAGAAGAGCATCTACTAAATGACTAAAGTGTCATGTGATTGGCCGAAATCGTAGTCGTCTGTTCTTTCGACCAATCAAATTAGTCAAAATATTCCAATTCAAATGTTTTATTAAAAACACCCGGAGTTTTCATGAAATCAACTATATGCATTGAGCTTGTCTGATGCTTTAAGCACACTGTTTGAAGAAATAGAACACAAATGATTCAAGAGAGCCAGAGATCAAGATAACCAGAAGAAACACAATTACAAATGCACATGCTGGGTTTCGGTGATTCTGCCGTTACTCTCCTGAAGTTGCCGGTAATAGGCTACAGGAGTCAGAAACCTTTCATGTGGAATGCCAATTTATCTTACCATTTCTAAAAAAAATAATTGTGGAACAGTTTCATTTCATTTATAATAATGTCTTCATATCGCAAAATCATTGTCATGTGGTTAATCAGAACTCTATCCAAATCTATATTAAAATGATAAACCTAAAAAGTAACTTCTATTGCCAACTATGTAAAAAATGCCTACGTAAAGCCAACAAATAAAAACATTGCAGCCACAGGTAGAAAATATCCTGATAAAAATGAACATCCTACAAATCACATTGGCTACACATGGCCTGTCTACAACGAACTTGAAACATTGTATCACCTATTAACTTGGGTCAGGCCTGAAGCTGATTCCAGCAATCTTGCAACATTGTATAAAATATTCTGGGCCTCAGAGTTTCCTGCACAGACACAGCTGTAGTCTATTTGTGCTGTAGGCTATTCAGGTAGGCCTATTTTCAAAAGTTGACACACCTACTCATTTAAGGGTTTTTATTTATTTAGACAATTTTCTACATTGTAGAATACCAGTGAGGGCATCAAAACTATGAAATAACACATATGGAATCATGTAGACAGCTTTGCACACTCCTGGCATTCTCTCAACCAGATTCATGAGGTAGTCACCTGGAATGCATTTCAATTAACAGGTGTGCCTTGTTAAAAGTTAATTTGTGGAATTTCTTCCTTCTTAATGCGTTTGAGCCAATCAGTTGTGTTGTGACAAGGTAGGGGTGGTATACAGAAGACAGGTAAAAGACCAAGTCCATATTATGGCAAGAACAGCTCAAATAAGCAAAGAGAAATGACAGTCCATCATTACTTTAAGACATGAAGGTCAGTCAATGCGGAAAATGTCAAGAACTTTGAAAGTTTCTTCAAGTGCAGTCGTAAAAACCATCAAGGGCTATGATGAAACTGGCTCTCATGAGGACCGCCACAGGAATGGAAGACCCAGAGAAACCTCTGCTGCAGAGGATAAGTTCATTGGAGTTACCAGCCTCAGATTTTAGCCCAGATAAATGCTTCAGAGTTCAAGTAACAGACACCTCTCAACATCAACTGTTCAGAGGAGACTGTGTGAATCAGGCCTTCATGGTGAAATTACTGCAAAGAAACCACTACTAAAGGACATCAATAAGAAGAAGAGACTTGCTCGGGCCAAGAAACACGAGCAATGAACATTAGAACGGTGGAAATCTGTCCTTTGGTCTGATGAGTTCAAATGAGAGATTTTTGGTTCCAACCACCGTGTCTTTGTGAGATAGAGAGTAGGTGAACGGATGATCTCTGTGTGGTTCCCACCGTGAAGCATGGCGGAGGTGGTGTGATCCACCGTGAAGCATGGCGGAGGTGGTGTGATCCACCGTGAAGCATGGCGGAGGTGGTGTGATCCACCGTGAAGCATGGCGGAGGTGGTGTGATGGTGCGTTGCTAGTGACACTGTCTGACTTATTTAGAATTCAAAAAGGCACATTTAACCAGCATCGCTACCACAGCATTTTGCAGCGATACACCATCCCATCTGGTTTGCGCTTAGTCCCACTATCTTTTGTTTTTCAACAGGACAATGACCCAAAACACACATCCAGGCTGTGTAAGGACTATTTGACCAAGGAGAGTGATGGAGTGCTGCATCAGATGACTTGGCCTCCACAATCACCCGACCTTAACCCAATTGAGATGGTTTGGGATGAGTTGGACAGCACAGTGAAGGAAAAGCAGCCAACAAGTGCTCAGCATATGTGGGAACTTCTTCAAGACTGTTGGAAAAGCATTCCTCATGAAGCTGGTTGAGAGAATGCCAAGAGTGTGCAAAGCTGTCATTAAGGCAAAGGGTGGCTACTTTGAAGAATCTCAAATATATTTTGATTTGTTTAACACTTTTTTGGTTACTACATGATTCCATGTGTGTTATTTCATAGTTTTGATGTCTTCACTATTGTTCTACAATGTAGAAAATAGTACAAATAAAGAAACACCCTTGAAATTAGTAGGTGTACAAACTTTTGACTGGTACTATATATTTTCTACTGCTCGACCAAAAGCCTACTGATCAAACAAACAACCAGTCGACTAATTGGAGTCATAACGGTTGTCCAAAAGAATATGGTTGATATGAATGAAGACTGTTGTACCCACCTGGCATATTGAGGTCTGTGTAGCTGGACCTTTTATCCACCATGGAGGACAGGGGTTTGGGGGTTGACGCAGTGTGCCTCTTTAACATAGCAACAGAGGAGAATTAGACACACACACACACACACACAAATATTCTTTATTAATGAGGACAGGATAGCTGTACTACTCATAAAGTACTGATCTTCCTAATAGTTTAGTCGCACCAAAGAAAAGTGATAGATAAAAAAAAACAGAGTACAGTTGTGGTTGGAAGCCCAAGGGCTTATATGAAAACCACACCAAAGTGTAAAAACAAATTGAAAAAGGGGGAAAAAGTCAACAAAACCTACTAATCATAAATGAATTGATCAGTGAACTTTGGGGTTGGTTAATTAAGGTGTAGTGTACCATCATTATGTAATAATGTTGGTGCCGGGTTTGAGCCACAGAGCAAAAATGCTCGCCTGAGTGGCATCCATGTTGTTTGTGTTGTCATGCCAACTCCTCGTCACGCCAAAACATGGTTGGCTTTGCAATGACAGCGATGGAGTTGGCAAGACAACGGCTAAACAGATGGGACTAGGCTAGGATAACTCATGGTGTAGTGGAAGAGGACGTGGGTCAGAGTGCTTCTACTTCCAGAGCGACTTGAGCCCGTTTCCCTCTATTTCAGGTGAGTTCAACTCATTTTGCCCTGGGGGCCACAGTTGGTCTTCAACGAGGTCCGGACTTTGGTTAGATTAGGTCCGGACTTTGGTTAGATTAATTCACCGTCAGAATTTGCAAAAAAAAAAGGTGTATCCTCTATCCATCGTTTTTGGAATTTTCGATGCCCTCTGACTGTCTAGCTTTCATTTCGGTGATTATTAGCGAGCTGGACAGTCAAGAAACTGTAGGATTTTTTACTCAAAACTAGTCGTGGGCCAGATGTTTGACACCCCTGCACTGCTTTGTCCTCTCTGACTCACTGCACTAGTCGTTCTATTCCAGTAGGCCTGCAATTACTGACTTGGCACAAATAATCAAACCCAGTAGCATTGCAGTTCTTGACACACTCAAACTGGTGTGCCCGTCACCTACTTCCTTACCCCATCCAAAAAGGTGCAAATCTTTTGTCTTGCCCATTCACCCTTCATCTGAATCCATGTCTCAAGGCTTAAAGATCCTTCTTTAACCGTCTCCTCCCCTTCATCTACACTGATTGAAGTGGATTTAACAAGTGACATCAAGAAGGGCTCATAGACTGACCAGGTGAAAGGGCAGGTGTTCCTAGGGCTGTGGGGGTCATGACAGCCGGTGATTGTCATGCAAATAACTTCCGATTAGCATAAACATGTTTAGCATCTCCTGGCTTCCAACGCTCAGCCTACAAGCCACTGCTGTGGACCTTTGGAACATCTACATTTTAAAGAAGTATAATAAATCCATTTATACTGAACAAAAATATAAATGCAACATGTAAAGTGTTGGTCCCATGTTTCATGAGCTGAAATAAAAGATAATTTGTGCACAAATTTGTTTTACATGCCTGTTAGTGAACATTTCTCTCTCCACCTGACAGGTGTGGCATATCAAGAAGCTCACGATTGAACAGCATGATCACTACACAGGGGATAATAAAAGGCCACTCTAAACTGTGCAGTTGTGTCACACAACACAATGCCACAGATGTCTGAAGTTTTTAGGGAGCGTGCAATTGCATGCTCCCTGACTGCAGAAATGCCAGAGAATTTAATGTTAATTTCTCTCCATAAGACGCCTTCAATGTCGTTATAGAGAATTTGGCAACCGGCCTCACAAACGCAAACCATGCCAGCCCAGGACTTCCACGTCTGGCTTCTTCACCTGTGGTATAGTCTGAGACCAGCCACCTGGACAGCTGATGTCCTTTATTTAACTAGGCAAGTCGGTTAAGAACAAATTCTTATTTACAATGACAGCCTACCCCGGCCAAACCCAGACTGTGCCAATTGTGCACAGCCCTACAGGACTCCCAATCACGGCCGGATGTGATGCAGCCTGGATTCGAACCAGGGACTGCAGTGACGCCTCTTGCACTGAGATGCAGTGCCTTAGACCGCTGCGCCACTCAGGAGCCTGATGAAACTGAGGAGTATTTCTGTCTAACAAAGCCCTTTTGTGGGGAGAAACTAATTCTGATTGGCTGGACCTGGCTCCCCAGTGAGTGGGCCTGTCATGTGAAATCCATAGATTAGGGCCTAATGAATTTATTTCCATTGACTGATTTCATTATATAAACTGTAACTCAGTAAGATAGATGAAATTGTTTGCTGAGCTTATATTTTTGTTCAGTATAATATAGTCTACACAATCAAAATAAATCCATTATTTATTTTAGGCAGGTCTAAAAAAAAAAACTTATGATGTGAAGAAAATGTAGCCTATTTCAGAAGAACAGAATAGCATATTCTGAGTCGCCCTCATGTCCGGTCCTGATCTGGCTATGACATATGTCGGTGGGCTACACTAGTTCACTAGGCAGGTGAGATTTGAGTCGTCTTATGTCCGGTCCTGATCTGGCTATGACATATGTCGGTGGGCTACACTAGTTCACTAGGCAGGTGAGATTTGAGTCATGTCCGGTCCTGATCTGGCTATGACATATGTCGGTGGGCTACACTAGTTCACTAGGCAGGTGAGATTTGAGTCGTCTTATGTCCGGTCCTGATCTGGCTATGACATATGTCGGTGGGCTACACTAGTTCACTAGGCAGGTGAGATTTGAGTCGTCTTATGTCCGGTCCTGATCTGGCTATGACATATGTCGGTGGGCTACACTAGTTCACTAGGCAGGTGAGATTTGAGTCGTCTTATGTCCGGTCCTGATCTGGCTATGACATATGTCGGTGGGCTACACTAGTTCACCAGGCAGGTGAGATTTGCTTATAAGTCCTATGGCATTATTTTATAGTAATATTACAATTGAACTGAATAAAAAAATGATATTTTTCCCCAAACGATTTCCGAGGGAGTGCAAATGGTATTCTGTGTTGAGTGGTTAAAGAAACATGTCCTCCTATATGATTCATTGAGTTATTCATGCAACTTCAGTTGTGATAAAAACGTTAGGCTATATGTTTTGATCTCTAATACATTCGAAGGTTGCATAAGGCTACTCTCAGAGCAAAGCACTCTGCTGTTTCTTGTGCAGGCGGCACACACTTAATCAGTCTCTCATTCAAAATTTGACAAGCACTTGATAATATTCTCACCCATCAGACTTTCCTCAATTTAATCTGTTCTTTACATTATTTTAGAACCTCCCACTTAACTAGGCGCTGTAGTCTATGGGCTCTCCAACCATGTTCCAGGGGTCCTAGGCCCTTACATTTGGAGTTATTTGGCCACTTTAGTTGCGATAGAAACCTTAGCAAAACATATATGCTACATGATGCATGAAACTATGATTAAAAAAAGGTCGCAAAAAAATGCATGCGCTGTCTCTTGCCTGATTGTACACTCTGGGCATTATTCACAAGTGATAATATTCTCACTCATCACACTATTCTCAATTTAATCTTGTCTTTACAAATACTAAATAATACACTACACGGCCAAAGGTATGTGGACAGCTGCTCATCAAACATCCCGTTCCAAAATAATGGGCATGAATATGGAATTGGTCCCCTCTTTGCTGCAATAACAACTTCCACTCTTCTGGGAAGGCTTTCCACTAGATGTTGGACCATTGCTGCAGGGACTTGCTTCCATTCAGCCACAAAAGCATTAATGAGGTCAGGCATGGATGTTGGTCTATTAGGCCTGGCTCGCAGTCGGCATTCCAATTCATCCCAAAGGGCATTTGGTATTTTATTATGATCCTCATTGCCTGTTGTAAAAGCAGCAGCTACTCTTCCTGGGGTTGAGGTCAGGGCTCTTTGCAGGCCAGTCAAGCTCTTCCAGACCGATCGACAAATAATTTCTGTATGAACCTCGCTTTATGCACTGGGCCATTGTTATGCTGAAACAGGAAAGGTCCTTCCCAAAACTGTTGCCACAAAGTTGGAAGCACAGAATCGTCTAGAATGTCATTGTATGCTGCAGCGTTAAGATTTCCCTTCACTGGAACTAAGGAGCCAAGCCCAAACCATGAAAAACAGCCCCAGACCATTATTCATCCTACACCAAACTTTACAGTCGGCACTATGCATTCAGGCAGGTCGTGTTCTCCTGGCATCCTCCAAACCTAGATTCATCCATCGGACTGCCAGATGGTGAAGTGTGATTCATCACTCCAGAGAACGTGTTTCCACTGCTACAGAGGTCCAATGGTGGCGAGCTTTACACCACTCCAGAGAACGTGTTTCCACTGCTACAGAGGTCCAATGGTGGCGAGCTTTACACCACTCCAGAGAATGTGTTTCCACTGCTCCAGAGGTCCAATGGTGGCGAGCTTTACACCACTCCAGAGAATGTGTTTCCACTGCTACAGAGGTCCAATGGTGGTGAGCTTTACACCACTCCAGAGAATGTGTTTCCACTGCTACAGAGGTCCAATGGTGGTGAGCTTTACACCACTCCAGAGAATGTGTTTCCACTGCTCCAGAGGTCCAATGGTGGCGAGCTTTACACCACTCCAGAGAATGCGTTTCCACTGCTCCAGAGGTCCAATGGTGGTGAGCTTTACACCACTCCAGAGAATGCGTTTCCACTGCTCCAGAGGTCCAATGGTGGCGAGCTTTACACCGCCTACTCGCCTACTGTTTTTAGCTAGCTTTCCAAATTCAACACCTGTGATTACTGTATGCCTCGCTGTATGTCTCTCTCAGATGTCAATATGCCTTGTATACTGTTGTTCAGGTTAGTTATAATTGTTTTAGTTCACAATGGAGCCCCTAGACCCACTCTGCATACCCCTGTTACCTCCTTTGTCCCACCTCCCACACATGCGGTGACCTCACCCACTACAACCAGCATGTCCAGAGATACAACCTGTCTCATCATCACCCAGTGCCTGGGCTTACCGCCGCTGTACCCGCACCCCACCATACCCCTGTCTGTGCATTATGCCCTGAATATATTCTACCATGCCCAGAAACCTGCTCCTCTTATCCTCTGCCCCCAACGCTCTAGGCGACCAGTTTTGATAGCCTTTAGCCGCACCCTCATACTACTCCTTCTCTGTTCCGCAGGTGATGTGGAGGTAAACCCAGGCCCTGCATGTCCCCAGGTACCCTCATTTGTTGACTTCTGTGATCGAAAAAGCCTTGGTTTTATGCATGTCAACATCAGAAGCCTCCTCCCTAAGTTTGTTTTACTCACTGCTTTAGCACACTCTGCTAACCCTGATGTCCTTGCCGTGTCTGAATCCTGGCTCAGGAAGGCCAACAAAAATTCAGAGATTTCCATACCCAACTATAACATCTTCCGTCAAGATAGAGCTACCAAAGGGGGCGGAGTTGCAGTCTACTGCAGAGATAGCCTGCAAAGTAATGTCATACTTTCCAGGTCCATACCCAAACAGTTCGAACTACTAATTTTGAAAATTACCCTCTCCAGAAATAAGTCTCTCACTGTTGCCGCCTGCTACCGGCCACCCTCAGCTCCCAGCTGTGCCCTGGACACCATTTGTGAATTGATCGCCCCCATCTAGCTTCAGAGTTTGTTCTGTTAGGTGACCTAAACTGGGATATGCTTAACACCCCGGCAGTCCTACAATGTAAGCTAGATGCCCTCAATCTCACTCAAATCATCAAGGAACCCACCAGGTACAACCTAACTCTGTAAACAAGGGCACCCTCATAGACGTCATCCTGACCAACTGGCCCTCCAAATACACCTCCGCTGTCTTCAACCAGGATCTCAGCGATCACTGCCTCATTGCCTGTATCCGCCACGGAGCCGCAGTCAAACGACCACCCCTCATCACTGTCAAACGCTCCCTAAAACACTTCTGTGAGCAGGCCTTTCTAATCGACCTGGCCCGGGTATCCTGGAAGGACATTGACCTCATCCCGTCAGTTGAGGATGCCTGGTCATTCTTTAAAAGTAACTTCCTCACCATTTTAGATAAGCATGCTCCGTTCAAAAATGCAGAACCAAGAACAGATACAGCCCTTGGTTCACTCCAGACCTGACTGCCCTCGACCAGCACAAAAACATCCTGTGGCGGACTGCAATAGCATCGAATAGCCCCCGTGATATGCAACTGTTCAGGGAAGTCAGGAACCAATACACGCAGTCAGTCAGGAAAGCTAAGGCCAGCTTCTTCAGGCAGAAGTTTGCATCCTGTAGCTCCAACTCCAAAAGTTCTGGGACACTGTGAAGTCCATGGAGAACAAGAGTACCTCCTCCCAGCTGCCCACTGCACTGAGGCTAGGTAACACGGTCTCCACCGATAAATCCACGATTATCGAAAGCTTCAATAAGCACTTCTCAACGGCTGGCCATGCCTTCCGCCTGGCTACTCCAACCTCGGCCAACAGCTCCGCCCCCCGCAGCTCCTCGCCCAAGCCTCTCCAGGTTCTCCTTTACCCAAATCCAGATAGCAGATGTTCTGAAAGAGCTGCAAAACCTAGACCCGTACAAAATCAGCTGGGCTTGACAATCTGGACCCTCTATTTCTGAAACTATCTGCCGCCATTGTCGCAACCCCTATTACCAGCCTGTTCAACCTCTCTTTCATATCGTCTGAGATCCCCAAGGATTGGAAAGCTGCCGCAGTCATCCCCCCTCTTCAAAGGGGGAGACACCCTGGACCCAAACTGCTATAGACCTATATCCATCCTGCCCTGCCTATCTAAGGTCTTCGAAAGCCAAGTCAACAAACAGGTCACTGACCATCTCGAATCCCACCGTACCTTCTCCGCTGTGCAATCTGGTTTCCGAGCCGGTCACGGGTGCACCTCAGCCACGCTCAAGGTACTAAACGATATCATAACCGCCATCGATAAAAGACAGTACTGTGCAGCCGTCTTCATCGACCTCGCCAAGGCTTTCGACTCTGTCAATCACCATATTCTTATCGGCAGACTCAATAGCCTCGGTTTCTCGGATGACTGCCTTGCCTGGTTCACCAATTACTTTGCAGACAGAGTTCAGTGTGTCAAATCGGAGGGCATGCTGTCCGGTCCTCTGGCAGTCTCTATGGGGGTGCCACAGGGTTCAATTCTCGGGCCAACTCTTTTCTTTGTATATATCAATGATGTTGCTCTTGCTGCGGGCGATTCCCTGATCCACCTCTACGCAGACGACACCATTCTATATACTTTCGGCCCGTCATTGGACACTGTGCTATCTAACCTCCAAACGAGCTTCAATGCCATACAGCACTCCTTCCGTGGCCTCCAACTGCTCTTAAACGCGAGTAAAACCAAATGCATGCTTTTCGACCGAACGCTGCCTGCACCCGCATGCCCGACTAGCATCACCACCCTGGATGGTTCCGACCTTGAATATGTGGACATCTATAAGTACCTAGGTGTCTGGCTAGACTGCAAACTCTCCTTCCAGACTCACATCAAACATCTCCAATCGAAAATCAAATCAAGAGTCGGATTTCTATTCCGCAACAAAGCCTCCTTCACTCACGCCGCCAAGCTTACCCTAGTAAAACTGACTATCCTACCGATCCTCGATTTCGGCGATGTCATCTACAAAATGGCTTCCAACACTCTACTCAGCAAACTGGATGCAGTCTATCATAGTGCCATCCGTTTTGTCACCAAAGCACCTTATACCACCCACCACTGCGACTTGTATGCTCTAGTCGGCTGGCCCTCGCTACATATTCGTCGCCAGACCCACTGGCTCCAGGTCATCTACAAGTCCATGCTAGGTAAAGCTCCGCCTTATCTCAGTTCACTGGTCACGATGGCAACACCCATCCGTAGCACGCGCTCCAGCAGGTGTATCTCACTGATCATCCCTAAAGCAAACACCTCATTTGGCCGCCTTTCGTTCCAGTACTCTGCTGCCTGTGACTGGAACGAACTGCAAAATCGCTGAAGTTGGAGACTTTTATCTCCCTCACCAACTTCAAACATCAGCTATCCGAGCAGCTAACCGATCGCTGCAGCTGTACATAGTCTATTGGTAAATAGCCCACCCATTTTCACCTACCTCATCCCCATACTGTTTTTATACTGTTTTTATTTATTTATTTATTTACTTTTCTGCTCTTTTGCACACCAATATCTCTACCTGTACATGACCATCTGATCATTTATCACCCCAGTGTTAATCTGCAAAATTGTATTATTCGCCTACCTCCTCATGCCTTTTGCACACATTGTATATAGACTGCCCATTTTTTTTCTACTGTGTTATTGACTTGTTAATTGCTTACTCCATGTGTAACTCTGTGTTGTCTGTTCACACTGCTATGCTTTATCTTGGCCAGGTCGCAGTTGCAAATGAGAACTTGTTCTCAACTAGCCTACCTGGTTAAATAAAGGTGAAATAAAATAAAATAAATAAATAAACACCACTCCAGAGAATGTGTTTCCACTGCTCCAGAGGTCCAATGGTGGCGAGCTTTACACCACTCCAGAGAATGTGTTTCCACTGCTCCAGAGTCCAATGGTGGCGAGCTTTACACCACTCTAGCCGACGCTTTGCATTGCACATGGTGATCTTAGGCTTGTGTGCGGCTGCTCAGCCATGGAAACCTGTTTCATGAAGCTCCTGTCAGCACTTACAGTTGACTGGGGCAGCTCCAGTAGGGCAGAAATTGGACCAACTGACTTGTTGGAAAGGTGGCATCCTATGACAGTGCCACGTTGAAAGTCACTGAGCCCTTTAATACGTGACATTCTACTGCGAATGTTTGTCTATTGAGATTGCATGGCTGTATGCTCGATACCCTTTTTAATCCATAAATCTATGTTCACATACTTTTGGCCATGTAGTGTATGTGTAAAATAATGTTTTATTTCGAAATGGGCATTATGGGCTTTTCCCGTAGTTCATTTTCATGCCAGCCAGATAGGTTACCCGTTTATAAAGTAAAGCAATGTGCTTAATATTAGGACAGTTGAGAAACAAATATAGTAAGCCTAGCCTAAGAAAGCTGATGGAATCCTCCTCTTTTTAATAGAGGCCATTACAACTGTTCTCACGCAAATGCATAGCCTATAGAAATGTTGCGTAACATGAGCTTATAGGAACAGCTGGCTCTCACTGGGCAACAGGTGATCTATTGTACTCAAACTCTGAATTTCAGGCCTCTCATGAACAGTTTGATTATATTTACGATTGCATTTGCGTCAGAGTGATTTAGAGGAACAATAAAGCACTGAGTACCGGTCATTAGTGACGGCCGTTAGCAAGTTTGGTAGGCTACAAATGACAGAGGCAACAGAGCGCAGTTTCGGAGAAGCCTAGTTACTGTGACTCAACGGTCATGTGGAATTTGACTGCGGTCATGACTTGTGACTGCCGGTGTGGCGGTAATACGGTCACCGTAACAGCCTTAGGTGTTCCTAATGTTTTGTACTATCATTGTAGAATAAATAAATATCATCATGTTGTAAAGTGCTTCATTTATTCTACACCAACCTAGATATATTGTTTCCATCTGACCACTCAGACCTGATCTTCATTAAAATGCGAGTGAGGTCCCTCAGAGTGAGGGACGGGCATCTTCCTGGCGCCTGCTATATTGACCGCTCTCAAAATAAACTCCACAGGGTAAATGAATGTTTCATGACCATCGTCTGTCTGCTCTGCTATACAGAGCTTTGTTTCACGGAAGAGATTTTCCTATAGCTTGAACCAAAAATAACGCAGGCAGCGACCTTCCAATTCACTGAAAAAATTGGCTGCGTGCCAAACAGACAGAACCCACCGATCCAAATGAACAATGTTACAGAGTGATTGAGTGAATTGGCTCCCTGTGTATGTTGATTTACACTTTGGTGGTGGCAATATGAAGACCAACCAAAGGTATTTTTGTTTAACTTCTTTGGGACAGTATTGAGTAGCTTGGATGAATAAGGTGCCCAGAGTAAACTGCCTGCTACTCAGGCCCAGTTGCTAATATATGCATATTATTAGTAGATTTGGATAGAAAACACTCTGAAGTTTCTAAAACTTTGAATGATGTCTGAGTATAACAGAACTCATATGGCAGGTAAAAACCTGAGAAAAATCCAACCAGGAAGTGGGAAATCTGAGGTTTGTAGTATTTCAACTCATTGCCTATCGAATATACAGTGTCTATGGGGCCATATTGCACTTCTTAAGGCTTCCACTATGTCAACAGTCTTTAGAACCTTGTTTGATGCTTCTACTGTGAAGGAGGGGTGAATGAGAGCTGAATGAGTCAGAGGTCTGTTAGAGTGGCATGAGCTGATCACACCTGCTCACGTGAGAGTGATCTGCGTTCCATCGCATTTCTACAGACAAAGGAATTCTCCAGTTGAAACATTATTGAAGATTTATGATAAAAACATAAAGGTAAGTGAATATTTATAATGCTATTTCTGACTTCTGTTGACTCCACAACATGGCGAATATCTGTATGGCTTGTTTTGTTGTCTGAACACTGTACTCAGATTATTGAATGGTGTGCTTTTTCGGTAAAGCTTTTTTGAAATCTGACACAGCGGTTGCATTAAGTTGATCTAAAGTTCCATGCATAACACTTGTATTTTCATCAACATTTATGATGAGTATTTCTGTAAATTGATGTGGCTCTCTGCAAAATCACCGGATGTTTTGGAAGCAAAACATTACTGAATGTAACGCGCCAATGTAAACTGAGATTTCTTTATATAAATATGAACCTTATGGAACAAAACATACATGTATTGTGTCACATGAAGTCCTATGAGTGTCATCTGATGAAGATCATCAAAGTTCAGTGATGAATTTTATCTAGATTTCCTCTCTTTGGCTGGAAAAATGGCTGTTTTTTTCTGTGACTAGGTACTGACCTAACATAATCGTTTGGTGTGCTTTCGTCGTAAAGCCTTTTTGAAATCGGACACGGTGGTGGGATTTACAACAAGTGTATCTTTAAAATGGTGTAAAATACTTGCATGTTTGAGGAATTTTAATTATGGGATTTCTGTCGTTTTGAATTTGGCACCCTACAATTTCACTGGCTGTTGGCGAGGTGGGACGCTACCGTCCCACATATCCCAGAGGTTTAAGGCTTCTTTTTAGAAGCCAGTGTATAATTGTGAACATGTAGCCTACAATTTTAAAAAAAAATCTATCAATTGCACTTAAACTTAGCCTGTAAAAGAATTATGCCTAATTCAAGACACATTGCTCTATTTCTGTGGAGACAGATCTCTCTGATATCTAGAGCTTCAGATGCTCCATTCCCCAAAAGGTCAGACTGAGTGTCAAGTCCAGTTTAGAATGAGCAAGGCTAACATAGCTGGTACTGGCAACCAACACAGGAGCTTAACTCAAACAACATGCTGCAGTGCTAGCTCTGAAAGCCTGCCTTATTTCACTGGTCTTGTGAAAGTTAAAATGCCGTTGGGCCTGTTCTAACCAAAGGTTGGCCAAGACATTAAACTGAACCCATTAGAAGTTAAATTGTTAATGTTCAAGAATCACCCTTCCTCATTCTCCATCCAACCCGACTTGACACACAAACATCCTGTTTTGTGACATAATGGTCATGTGCCACCTATTCAGAGCATAAATCTCAAGTTAACTTGAAGAGGACATCTTGACTGTTAGGGTAGAAACCATCAGGTCTTGCATGGGTCTGGAATTCTCAGTAGTTCTACAAAGACAATGACAAAGGAACGATAAAGGGGCTGACATCTAACAAACCAATCAGGATGGGGTTAGAGACCTACAACTTCCTCCTTCTCAGGGATGACCTGTGCTGCCTGGTGACCTGGTTCAGAATGCTGTTTATGGGCTACCATCGGGTGTTTTTCTTACCTGTATGGGAGAGATAGCAGCAGCAGGTGGGGTTTTCAGAGGACTGGGGCTGAGGGGTGTACGGGCAACCATCGTGGTAACTGCTGGCACGGCTGCTGTGGGGGAGGTTGGGACAGGGCCTGCAGTGGAGGCGTTGTCAAAGTTTTTGATGAGGGTCTTAACGGTTGGAGAGGGCTCAGAGGAGGTAGAGGAGAGTCGGCTGAGACCCATGCCCTGCCTCAGGGCAGCTAGGTCCCTCTCAACTGCATTCATGTAGTTATACACCCTGCCCCTCTCTTCATCCTGCCTAGAGACATAACAGATGGTCAATATCTTTGACACAGGGAGATTGGAACACACACACACACACACACAACAACAACAAAGACCACATACTTCTTGAGCTCCTCCAGCTCTTTGCTCATCTTCTCGTTCTTCTCCTGTGTGTCCAGTAGGCGGCGCCGCAGGTCCCCGATCTCCTCCTGAGCCTCGGACTTGATGTCGTTGGCGATGACCACCGCCGTCTGCAGGTCGGCCTGGAACTGACGCCACTCCATAGACTCCTCCTGCAACGGGGAGGTGTGAACACATATGGACACGCATCACATGGGTCCCTATGGGCCCTAGTCAAAAGTAGTGCACTATATAGGGAGTAGGGATACAGCCATGGGCTAACACTAAGGGACTTCACACCCATGTTCACCCCCATGTTCACCCCCATGTTAACACCCATGTTTATTACATCTGTGTTAAATATCTTCATGTTATGTTCCATACAAGAGCAACATTTAACTCAGATATGGATGAGGCACAGGACAGTATTCCTCCCGCTTCCCCAAATTACCCGTAGCTTTCGATGCAGAATCTTGATCTCACGCTCCATGTCATGTTTTTGGTCCTGTAGTTTTTTGACGGAGTCTGAAAGAAAAAATGATTAATGATTAAATGAATGGAGATGGAATAAACTGGCTTACTTGGATGTGTTATAATGGTCCCACATCCCCACCTTGTGGTCACACATCAGGTTTCCCCCTAGTCCATTTACCTGAGAGCTACCACATCCCAAATAGCACCCTATTCCCTAAATAGTTCACACATTTTGACCAGAACCCTGTTGGCCTTGGTTAAAAGTAGTGCACTACAAATGGAATAGGGTAGGGTGCCATTTGGGGATGTAACCTAGCGTCCATCCAACACTCACTCTCCAGGTCTGTGATCATGAGGTTATCGTGGAGTTTGAGGGCTCTGTGTTGCTCCACCTCGTCCTCCAGCTCAAAAATGGTCTCCTTCATGTCAGAGACCTCTGTGTCCCTTTCCTCCAGCTCAGAACACTGCTGGGCCAGGGCCCGCTTCTGCTCAGCCAACTGCTTCTGCACCTCGCCACGGAACGCACGGAAGTCCTCCTCCAGCTGACGGGAGAATGGGAGACACATAGATGTATGTGTGAGCACACGTGTCATGAACATACGAAAGATCTGAATTGGGAGAAATACTAACACTTAAAAAATATCCCGGACTGATGGTTAATCTGAATGGAAAGCGTTTTAACTATGAGAATATGTGACCTTGCGGATGCCGTCCTGTAGCCTGGCGGCCTCGTCGTGGGTGTGGTCCAGGTCCTCCTGCAGCTGAACAGACTCAGCCTCTGCCCTCTCCTTGTCCCTCCTCTCGCTCTCCAGCAGGTGGCGGATGTCCGTCTTGTCCCCGGCATTGTGGATGGAGTAGAGCTCAGCCACCCTCTGCCTCTCCTGCTCCAGCTGGACTCTGCACCGAGCCAGCTCCGCCTGCTCCCCCCCAGCCGCCTCCCTCATGGCCTCCAGCTCTGCGGCGGCCATCGCTCTTTCCCTGCGCTCCATATCAGCCTGCCGCTCTGCCATGTGCACCCGTTCCTTTAGCGCTGAGATGAGGCCCTGGGCCTCGGCGTTGTCCTGCTCTGCCATTTTCAGCGCCCCGCTCAGGTGCTGCTGCACCCCCAGCAGCTGCTCCCTCTCGAAGTGGGCGCCCTGCGTCAGGTCCACGTAGCGGCGCTCCAGCTCCAGGTAGCGCCCGCTCTTAGTGTCCTCCTCGTCGGCCGGGGCGTACGCCACGCGGTGCTCATCCAGCAGGCCCCGGAAGTAGTCCATCTGCCGGCAGTAAAGCTCCAGCCGGTCGCCCTGCTGGCACAGGGAATCCACCAGGATGGTCCGCTCCTCGCCCAGTCGCTCGTTCTCTGTGCTTAGTTCCTGGGTAATCTGCTGCAGATCAGCCAACTCCTGTAGTGTGGCCTGGAGCTCCTCAGAGGTGCAGTGCTGGTTCTCTTCCATCTGGTGAATGCGCTCCGTTAGACAGGCCACCGACACCTCGCTGGTGTTGCCACTACTGCCTCTACGGGAGCGTTCGCCGTGACTCGGTGGCCCGCCCTCTGACTCGGAGGAGGAGCCGCAGGCAGAGGCAGAACCAGAGGGGGCATCCAGGGCATCATCGCTGGAGGTGATTGGCTGGTAGGCTTCGCTGCATTCGCTGTCGGCCACCTCAGGGGAGATGACTCGCCGGGGGTCAAGAAGGTCTTCAGTAGAGTCGCAGGCAGAGCTGTGAGGGGAGACCTCATGTAAAAAAGAGGCCCGTGGGCACCCTCCATCTCCACAACTGCCATTGCGGGCTGGGAGAAGATCCGAGCTAAGGCAGGGGCCTTGTAGGGTCTTTAGGGGGCTGTCCAGCCTCTGTTCCAGGGAGAAACCCAGGGCGTTGAGCCGGTCCTTCAGCATGCGGTTCTCACTCTTCAGCATGTTCAGCTCTCCGCGGATCCCCTGGTTCTGGTCCTGTAGCAAGAGCAGGGTGGATTCCACGTCTGCAGAGATGAGAGGAGTAGGGGCTTCCTTCGACTGGTCCTGTGGAGGCTTAACCTCAGCCGTCTCCTCTCCCTCGCCTTCCTCTCTGGCTCTGCTCCCCCCATCCTCTTCCTCCTCCTCGGGCAGGCCTAGCTGGACACGGATGCCCCGGAGCTCTGTGCGCAGGTGGAGGATCTCCACGTCTTTGCTCTTGGCCAGGCCCAGCAGGTCCTTCACCCTGCTCTCCAGGACTGTCTTGTCGCTGAGCTGCCCGTTCGACCTGGACTTGCTCATACGGGACTCAGATTCAGTTACAGTCCGGCAGCGGACTCTCTTTGGCGGTGACAAGGCATCGGAGGGTCCGGAGAGCTTCCTGCTGGTGGTGCAAGTTCTGGAGCGTTCCCGCAGTCCCTCCCGGGATGAACCAAGCTCCTTCACCACGGAGGAGGTCCCACGCTTGCCTGAGGAGTACAATACAGAACATTATTGAAGGTCAAGAAGTTGGCATTTTTATATGGGTCAGAGCTAATCACAAACAGAGCATAGTCTGTAAGTAGCTCTATGTGTTGATGATGTACCGGAGTTGGTCTTTGTCTTGCCCTCTGGGTTGCTGGTACCTGTAGTAGAGGAGTTTGAAGAGTGGACAGAGCTAGTCTTCTTCGCCTTGGGAATAGTGCTGCTCCCAGCAGAGGCTCCACTGCCTGCTGTTGTTACTGATGGAAGGTCATCATTGCTCTTCGCCTGGCCAAAGAGAAACATGACAGTTATCATACCAGCTATTGGACCTATAAAGATAAAAAGGGGCTTCCATGGTTGTCGTTGCAGTATGAAGCCAGTGCTTTTGCCTTCTGCATTCGTACCTTAGACAGTGGCGCGGTGGCAGAGGTCTTGGCTGTAATCTTGCCGGCTGTGCCCATGGTGGCGGTGACGCCCTCAGGCTTGACTTTCTCAACGGTCTGGGCCTTGGTGACTGCGGCTGTGGCTTTGGAGACGCCTGCCACTGGCCTGGTTGCTTTCCTCATACTGGGCTCTCGGTTTCTCTGACATTTACAGCGTAGTCTGTGTGGAACAAAAACACACAAGATGAGTTAATAACAGGATGATACGGTAACACATGCATGTATCAGAGGGTTTCTTTGTTTCTTAGCCAGAGGGGAAACCATAATTAACCTCAGTCAACAACCTCTTACAGCTACTATAAATACTAAAGAACAAGACTGACAAGCGCTTAGCCTAAAAACTACAAGTTTTATAGGATGCAGCCCCTCTAAATACTAGTTTGTAAATCATTAGTTTTAAATCTATTGCAAGAACACTCAATTAGCCTAGATTGCCTTTTGAAAATCCTGTTAGTTACCTGATGCCTGCGGTAGTAGTTTTCTTGGGAGAAGACATGGCCTGTGATCTAGAGGCTAGGTATTAGCTAAGGAGTTGCTGTTTAATCTGGAGGAGAGACTAAATGACTACAATTCTCCCGTGCTGCGGTCTATTTATGTTCAAACGCCAGCCAGCACTACCTCCTTCTCAGACACAAACACAGACCACATGGTGAGAACGGTCATTGGATGCAGGTTTGAAAGCACACAAAGCAAAGCGTGTGATTGGACGTCTCAAGCGTGTAGCTAGCTGCCTCTCTCATCACATCATCATGAGGCGGTTGAACTGCGGCTGCAGTAACTGTGGTCTGGGCAGGCCAGCTGGGCCTTGCCTTAAAAAGGCATGAGGAGCCTTTGTGTGCAGGCCTATAACGGTGCCCAGGCAATGAAAAAAATCCCTCACTTTAGTCATAACATTTCACTTTCAGTACAGTAGCTGGCCTTTGGAATTCTTCTACTACATGCCGGCCTGTCTGAGATGGCGACCCTCTCCTTCTTGAAGACTGATTATTCAAATTCAACAGGCTACTCGCCATCACCTAGAATGAATCACATATTGCCTGCCTGATGAAGTCTAAGTCCCCCACTCACAGATCAGTTGATTTAAATAACAAGATAAATCTTGACCATTATGACCACTACTAAACATTTCCTTTTCCCAGCCCCCTTGTCTTTGAACTTGACCTGTTTGTACTGCAGACAAGACAAAGACGCCTGGAGACGCACCCTGGACAGACAAGACAAAGACATCTGGAGACGCACCCTGGACAGACAAGACAAAGACGCCTGGAGACGCACCCTGGACAGACAAGACAAAGACGCCTGGAGACGCACCCTGGACAGACAAGACAAAGACGCACCCTGGACAGACAAGACAAAGACGCACCCTGGACAGACAAGACAAAGACGCACCCTGGACAGACAAGACAAAGACGCACCCTGGACAGACAAGACAAAGACGCACCTTAGACAGACAAGACAAAGACGCCTGGAGACACACCTTAGACAGACAAGACAAAGACGCCTGGAGACACACCTTAGACAGACAAGACAAAGACGCCTGGAGACGCACCCTGGACAGACAAGACAAAGACGCCTGGAGACACACCTTAGACAGCAGCCCACCAACATGGATCACTGGCTGGGATGGGGCCTCCAGTAACAGGGACAATCCTTGTAGCGCATCATGTTCAAACAAGAGGCTAGTAGACATCAACACCACCCTGAGTCAGACAGTTTCTAGAAAGGCTTACTTGAAACAACCCAACAAGACCAGTCAGACACAGAATGAGTGGCAGTGGTGAAGACATGAACTAATCTAGATCCTTCTGTAGAGTGAAGCATTATGCTAAATTATTTACAACCACTACCAGAAGAATTTAGCTATTTAAAAATAAATGAAAGAATACATAGGCCTCAAATACAGTAAATAAACATAGGCTGGCCATGGTGAGCTTCATGATATTAGTACCAGGGGGTCAGGTTAGACATTCTTCCCTGAAGATGGACCGGACAATAACAGACTACGAAATCCTAACATAACCTAGCTGGAATTCTGGACTTCAAGAGGAGAGGGGGATGGGACGACATGGTAATAGCCACTAGCAGTTAGATGTTTCCACCAACTCTTCACTCAGTGGTGTGTGAGAATAGGATATACTCCCTCATTTCACATTTAGTCTCACACACACACACACACACACACACACACACAGGAATTTCAAATGGTCGGACAGTCAGTCAGCAGATGTATTTCTGTTGTTTCAAGTCCACATGTTAAATAGCTTCACCCATTTAAAAAAAAGAAGAAGGAGAAACATAAAAATTTGACAGAACTGAAATAGCTTTAAATTATAGGCTTTCTTAATGCACTCTTAGCTTACAACTTGAATCAGTTGCCTATGATTAAAATCTAATTGAATGGTAATGCAATTAGTGGACAGGCCAAGGGCGAGCCAGAGTCTAATGATCGAGCCTAACCTTGAGTGAGCCACTGAATGGGTAAAAGTCAGCTGAGCTGAGTCTTGAGTCTTTGGATCCCCACTGAGCATGGCTTACTCAACTCAAATTGTATTTGTCACATGCGCTGAACAACAGGTGTAGACCTTAGTGTGAAATGCTTACTTACAAGCAATGCAGTTCCAATAATTTATTTTTATTTTTACCTTTATTTTACTAGGCAAGTCAGTTAAGAACAAATTCTTATTTTCAATGACTGCCTAGGAACAGTGGGTTAACTGCCTGTTCAGGGGCAGAACGACAGATTTGTACCTTGTCAGCTCGGGGATTCGAACTTGCAACCTTTCGGTTACTAGTCCGACGCTCTAACCACTAGGCTACCCTGCCGAAAATATTGACAAAATAAACTAAAGCAGACCAGATAGTTACTGGAGGAAGTGAGCAGGGACTATGCATAGTATGGTTTGTACTAGGCCTATATAGATTGGTGCTGCTGAGGCTTGAGAACGGACAGACTTTCGACACAATCACCAGGAAACAATGCTGATAACTAGAGAGTAGAGATAGACAAAGGTGTAGAGGACAAAGGGTTGTACGGGGGGGCAGGAAGGAAATAGGAGATCAGCTGAATGGTTGATGACTACCAGTTAGACTAAGTGAGCATTGTTGGAGTACGACTCGGTCTCTCACACAGGACGGTAAACACTGCTGAATCCCACAAACGAACCTCAAATGAATATGCGGCAGGTTTTCAAAACACTGCCGTCTTCTAAGAGGCCATCTGCACCACCATTTACAGCTCCTGACAGGTACCCTATCACATCAAGAACACCCCGAGTTGAGCATCACAGAAGAGGAATGCATAAGGAATGCTGTCACAAAACCCAGAACATGATTCACTGTCCATGCTTATATAGAGAATAGGCCCACATGTGCTGCTCCACAATGTATTTAAGCTGCACTCTTTCAATGTATAAGCAGAGCGAGAATAAAAATCATACACTAGATAGGCTAGTC
This sequence comes from Oncorhynchus nerka, assembly GCF_034236695.1. Taxonomy (NCBI): domain Eukaryota; kingdom Metazoa; phylum Chordata; class Actinopteri; order Salmoniformes; family Salmonidae; genus Oncorhynchus; species Oncorhynchus nerka. The sequence goes on along the minus strand of NC_088414.1, from coordinate 5,453,370 downwards.
TATCGCTTCAAATTCCTCATCTTGCTCCTAAAAACCATGCGCCCTATAAGAGTGCTGCCTGGCCAGCCTGGACTCATAGACTAGACGTAACATTGTAAATGTAAATATGGGGCAGTCAAATGTGACTCGTTTCAGGAAACTAGGCATATGCCGCACATCATTACTTCACAGGAGTGGCATGTATTTTTTTATTTGATCAAATAGTGTTTTCCCCCCAGAAATGCCTTCTGGAACATGTGAACTTGCATGTGCTGTAATAACAAACTTGTACTCCATCCGTAAATACAAATAAAAGTTAAATTATGAGCCTAGTTGGTTTAGCCATGGAAAAAGACAGGAACTTTCCTGCTAGCCATGATTGGCTGAGATAATGGATGGGCTGGACATGCCGAGAGATGAGTTTGGATTGGTCTCCCATGTAGAACGCTTCTGTCTATAGCGAGAGCTGCTTAGCATGTGTTAATAGTCCTATCTACCGCGCTGTTTTTGAAAGATATAACGTTAGCCATCGAGAACTACAAAAAAAGTTTTGCTACCTTTCTCAACAACATTTATGCACTGAATTTAGCAGGTACTATCGACAGATCAGTTGGAAAAAGTGATGGGCTACTTTCTGCACACACCATGGTCAGTGTGAACCAGAGTGACTTGACAACGCTGGCCAAACAAGATGTAGCTACAAACAGAACAGAGTTAAATGGTTCCAGTCCGCCATCCATGTATTCGGGGAAGAGTCTAGCTACATTTTCAGATAATATACATTTCTAATTTTGTCAAAAAGTCATTTTCTTTGCAAGTTAAAGCATACTGTTCGCTAGTTAGCTAATGTTAGCTTGCTGGCTCGCTAGCAAACATTACGTGTATGATCTGTGCAGTGATATTATTTGAGTCAGAAAGGAATTTGTATTGCTAGTTACAGCTTAATGTTAGCTAGCTGACAAGGAACCTAGTTGGTTAGCTCTTTAGCTACCTGCAGATTCATACTACAGCTATGACAATGTTTGTATTGATAGTAGGAGGAGTTTGGATGATGCCAGTTCATTGTTTAGCTAGCTGTCTAAACAAAAGACTCCACGTTGTCAGATGTTTACATAACCCATCAAATTAGCCAGGTGTGTCTGGGGGGTGGTTATAGCATTTCGTTCACATGACCCATCAATTTAGACAAGTGTGTCAGGTATGCATCTAATAATTATTATTTTTAATTTATAAAACATTTATCTGGACACTTTGTTTTTGATATTGCTACTATGCAAGTAACCATTTCACTGTACTGTTTACACCTTCAGTTTCCTGTGAATGTGACAAATAAACGCACATCTTATTTGATATAGTGTGTGTTTACAGTAACGGTAATGTGAATAACAACATGACCTGCACCAACATCAGATTAGGATATAGGTCAAGGACTAGATAAAGTGTATTTGTACTTTATCCTTGTTGTAGGCTACTGCTTTTAGTCTTGAAATCTTTGGTTGTTTACAAAACTACTCACTCTGTTTAGCACATGGCCTCACATGTGTATCCTTAAAGAGATCGTCCCACCTAAGGTTTAAGAGGGTGTGAACAATGCTGAATGGGTGTAGACAAAGACGAGTTCTCTAGTAGGTGTGCTGGGCCATTTCATCAAAAGTGGGGTTACAAGTTCATCATCTATCAAAGCAAAATTTACTTCCCTCATTGTTCCTGTGTACGATGTAGCATCTTCTAGTTCGGAGTCTCTACTTTTATCCAATGTAAAAAACGAAATTACACATTTTGCAACGTAAGACCGAATCGAGGCGGTCGGTCACAAATTAGTATGGTTACATTAGACATATGGTTAGGTTACTTCATGCAATAACGAAGGTTGGTTGGCGTATAATGGATCACAACACACAAGTCACTGGCAGTGCACTCACGGACAAGATATATTGGGTAAAACTGAGATTAAGTTGGTATAAAAATGCCACTGAATAAAGAAAACAAAACCATCTGTCATTATAACGTTATGCCATTCGGAACTACTGGGCTGACAGAGCCAACGACGCTATAGCTATAAACACTGCGGAATTTGTTAAGTGTCCCAACTGGAAATTATGACAACTAGCGTTAGCTCCTCAAGTGACGTTAGCTAGCTGACTTAGCTAGCGTTAGCTAGCTCACGAAATCAAAGAGAGCAAAGACAAAGGTAATTTATTTTTTATTAGGTTAGCTGGACGTTAGTTAATTAACGTTAGTTAGCTAGATACGTGTGGTGTATTGTTTCGATAGTGTTACATTGTAACGTTAGCTAGCTAATTATCAGAGACACTGCTGGCTCGCTGAAGTTAACTAGCTAGCTAATAACCTAGCTACCACAAGCAACATTAGAATATAAAACACGTCCAACCCGTTTTACCTGGAATTCGTTCGTTCACACCAGCGATAATCGGTTTCCAAATATTGTTAATTTCACGCACTCCATCCCCGGCGTCCCACCTCTGTCTCTTGTCTTTGACAGGACGCCGACAGCACGGAGGTCATCATTACGCCGATTGTGTTGTCACACCAACGCGTTTACGCCCAACTGAAAACGAGAGTTTCTATTGGACAAATAAAGGTAGGTCCCGCCTCGCTTCATCCCATTAGCTCTGTTCGCTTCCGTATGGTTCTTAAACCGTAAACGGTTTGTTTTTTTGGATCCCCATTACCTTTTGCAGAAGCAGCAGCTAACGTTACTCTTCCTGGAGACCGTAACGAATAAACCCTGGTACATAGAGCACCATAGTAAACCGATTACGGCTTCGAATTGTGAGATGTCGCCTGACAGATACCTCCCTGTCCTTTTTGCCAGCCATATCATCTAAATACAGGCGTTCTCTGCTGATGTTGAGAAACATTTCTCATTTGATAAAATAATGACGTGTAGTGAATCTGTGATGTGGTGACACTGGTGATATGTCTGCAATCTGTCAAATCTAGTAATATGGATCAACAGTTAGGCCTTGAAGATATAAGGCATTGACACATTTTTTACATAGATACTGGAGATTTTATTTAACATTTTTTTTGTACAAACAGAGGCTGCAAATGCCTTCCAAACATGTATTGTCCTCAGAATACAGTATCCCTTTTACAGCTCCAAAACAAAACATGTATGTTCATCAGAAGAAAATAAATCTAATTTGAAAAAGAGACAAAGGTCAAAGGTTTCAGTGGATGACCAGCAAGTCCCATTTTAGCCTCGTACAGTTAACTAGAAAACATGGAATAAATCTAACATATTCCCAAGAAGAAAGAGTAATACATGAATTATGATAAACTATTGCCAGGCTCATGTCACCTTACAAGTACTGAAATAATACTCATTCCACATACAGTATGCATACACTGAAATGCTAAAGTCATACATAGAGTAATATATTCCATATTTTTCGACTTTAAAATCCATTCCACATATTTAGAATAACAATGTATCTTATGTTGCCATATATTACTTTTTCATGAAAGAAGGGAAGCGACTATAAAGGAAATTATATGTATCACACTGACAATCAATAACCAAGTTCTCTTTCAGTTGAAGCCCAATTGTTCAACTGTTTCATCCTAAATGTTATTGGCCACACTTTGATGAACACCACAATAAATAAACCTAAGAACCCAATGTAAGCACTGTCTCTAGCATGACGCAGTACGTATTGTACAACCATAAGACGAGGTTAGAGCGATAACTAACCCATATCAACTCAAAGAACCTTCCTCTTTCCATGCAAAGGTTTTCTACACACTCAAAATGTCCTAATGCATCACAGTGGGCAGTCTGGAGTAAAAACAAAAGGAACTGAAAGTGCAAGCCCATCCAAAGTAGGTTATGTTCTGGATTAGTGACATGTTGATACACACATACATACATACATACAGTAGCAACATATAGGACAACAGGTGGTTACAGACTGTTTGGCTGTTATTGGAAAACAAACAAAGGACTTCTAACAAATGAACGATACACAGCATAGCATAGAGCCTTGAGCGATATGATCTAGATATGAGTCATATAACTGACAGTGAGTTTTGAAAGTGTCCTCCTACAAGTATAGATAGCACTTAGTTACTACTAATATCGTTTCCTTCAGATGAGGGTATTCAACTCTGTAAATACAGTAGACTTCATTTTACACAGAACTGGAACAGAAAAGCTGAAAATGAGATATTTTGTTATTGTAGACAGAGCTAAGGCAGAGTGAGGGTTATTGACTAAGCATTTGTCCATTGTCAGCATCGTATTTATTCCAAAAATGAACTGGACTCAGTTTGGTATCATAATATTCAGACGAGATCTCCAACACAGGCTAGTACCATGAATGGAGATACCAAACTCTACGGTCATGTATTGGTCTCAAAATATGTGCCAGAATGACATATCGGTTTTCTCAAAAGGCAAGGGAGACTAAAGCACCCAGTAATTCTCCTAACAGCAATTCCAATGACATATTGAAACCCACATCCTGAATAAAAGCTATAGCGTGGAGGCACAATGGAGCAGAGCAGTGCACATTAAGCACTGCTTATGGAGATCAAAACGATCCAAATGACTGGTCAATGCACTGCCTTTCTCTCTCATAGCTAATGGCTTGCTTCATGTACAGTTACATGTGTGTGGGATATGTGAGGATACATTAGGCCAAAAATGTGTTGTTAAAAATGATGACTATGGCTATTAACCGCAACTGAGTTAGTTGATATATGGTTAAGTCAGGATTTGAAACATGTCTTAATTTCCCTTTTTATACAGTAAATAATTGTCCCATTAATTCATTCACTCACTCACACATTTGTGGGCATGAATGCTTGCATACACACCCACACACTCACAAATGCCAGATTTGACACTACCTACTGTACTGACTACAGTCAAAACTGCCAGAAATGTCTCCGGCTAACTTCAAAATGCCGGAGTCCTTCATGAAATGTCAGTAGCGTAGAGAGTAGTACAGTCTCTGGAGTTAGTAAACTAAACACGTTTCTTGTTAACAATTTGTCGGCCAGCATGAAACATTATAACCTATTTTAAGCTTCTTTATCATTACATTTACATTTAAGTCATTTAGCAGACGCTCTTATCCAGAGCGACTTACAAATTGGTGCTTTCACCTTATGACATTATCAGAACCAAAGCACATCCTGTGGCCCAACATGACAACAACAAGTACAGTGAGCTTTTTGTTGTTGTTTTGGCTCTGTAATCCAGCACTTTGGATTTGAAATGATACGATGACTATGAAGTTAAAGTGCAGGCTGTCAGCTTTAATTTGAGGCTATTTTCATCCATATCGGCTGAACCGTTTAGTAATTACAGGACATTTTGTGCCCGATAGAAATGAATAGTATATCATGTATTGTGTCATTTTGGAGTCACTTTTATTGTAAATAAGAATAGAATATGTTTCTAAACACTTCTACATTCATGTGGATGCTTTTAATTCAGGATGATCCGTAACCATGGTAGCATCCACATGAATGTAGAGGAGTTTAGAAACATTCTATTCTTATTTACAATAAAAGCGACTCCAAAATGACACAATACATTATTTACCATTCATTTCTATTGGGCACAGAATAATCTGAAACGACCAAAACAAACAGCAAATGCATCCAACACTTGTTTTGAGTCACAAGCTTGATGTAATCCAATGAATATGGGACTAAATATATACTTAACTTTTGACTACTTGAATACACATAAGTGAATTTGTCCCAATATTTTTGTCCCCTAAAATGGGTGGACTATATTCAAAGAGTGCAGTAATTTCTATACGGTTCACCTGATATGGATAAAAAAAATACCCTCAAATCAATGCTGGCAATCTGCACTTTAACCTCATGGTCATTGTGTCATTTCAAATCTAAAGTAGTGGAGTACAGAGCCATAACAACTACAAATGTGTCCCAATACTTTCGGAGCTCACTATAGATGACAACACAATGAAGAAAATACATGTAATCAAACATGCCTGCATGTTAAATCAAGGTACTGAAATTAAAACCCTACTAATATAATCTGCATGTTAAATCAAGGTACTGAAATTAAAACCCTACTAATATAATCTGCATGTTAAATCAAGGTACTGAAATTAAAACCCTACTAATATAATCTGCATGTTAAATCAAATATAATACTGAAATTAAAACCCTACTAATATAATCTGCATGTTAAATCAAGGTACTGAAATTAAAACCCTACTAATATAATCTGCATGTTAAATCAAGGTACTGAAATTAAAACCCTACTAATATAATCTGCATGTTAAATCAAGGTACTGAAATTAAAACCCTACTAATATAATCTGCATGTTAAATCAAGGTACTGAAATTAAAACCCTACTAATATAATCTGCATGTTAAATCAATATAATCTGAAATTACTGAAATTAAAACCCTACTAATATAATCTGCATGTTAAATCAAGGTACTGAAATTAAAACCCTACTAATATAATCTGCATGTTAAATCAAGGTACTGAAATTAAAAATCTGCCAAGGTACTAATATAATCTGCATGTTAAATCAAGGTACTGAAATTAAAACCCTACTAATATAATCTGCATGTTAAATCAAGGTACTGAAATTAAAACCCTACTAATATAATCTGCATGTTAAATCAAGGTACTGAAATTAAAACCCTACTAATATAATCTGCATGTTAAATCAAGGTACTGAAATTAAAACCCTACTAATATAATCTGCATGTTAAATCAAGGTACTGAAATTAAAACCCTACTAATATAATCTGCATGTTAAATCAAGGTACTGAAATTAAAACCCTACTAATATAATCTGCATGTTAAATCAAGGTAATATAAATATAATCTGCATGTTAAATCAAGGTACTGAAATTAAAACCCTACTAATATAATCTGCATGTTAAATCAAGGTACTGAAATTAAAACCCTACTAATATAATCTGCATGTTAAATCAAGGTACTGAAATTAAAACCCTACTAATATAATCTGCATGTTAAATCAAGGTACTGAAATTAAAACCCTACTAATATAATCTGCATGTTAAATCAAGGTACTGAAATTAAAACCCTACTAATATAATCTGCATGTTAAATCAAGGTACTGAAATTAAAACCCTACTAATATAATCTGCATGTTAAATCAAGGTACTGAAATTAAAACCCTACTAATATAATCTGCATGTTAAATCAAGGTACTGAAATTAAAACCCTACTAATATAATCTGCATGTTAAATCAAGGTACTGAAATTAAAACCCTACTAATATAATCTGCATGTTAAATCAAGGTACTGAAATTAAAACCCTACTAATATAATCTGCATGTTAAATCAAGGTACTGAAATTAAAACCCTACTAATATAATCTGCATGTTAAATCAAGGTACTGAAATTAAAACCCTACTAATATAATCTGCATGTTAAATCAAGGTACTGAAATTAAAACCCTACTAATATAATCTGCATGTTAAATCAAGGTACTGAAATTAAAACCCTACTAATATAATCTGCATGTTAAATCAAGGTACTGAAATTAAAACCCTACTAATATAATCTGCATGTTAAATCAAGGTACTGAAATTAAAACCCTACTAATATAATCTGCATGTTAAATCAAGGTACTGAAATTAAAACCCTACTAATATAATCTGCATGTTAAATCAAGGTACTGAAATTAAAACCCTACTAATATAATCTGCATGTTAAATCAAGGTACTGAAATTAAAACCCTACTAATATAATCTGCATGTTAAATCAAGGTACTGAAATTAAAACCCTACTAATATAATCTGCATGTTAAATCAAGGTACTGAAATTAAAACCCTACTAATATAATCTGCATGTTAAATCAAGGTACTGAAATTAAAACCCTACTAATATAATCTGCATGTTAAATCAAGGTACTGAAATTAAAACCCTACTAATATAATCTGCATGTTAAATCAAGGTAAAATCAAGGTACTGTTAAAACCCTACTAATATAATCTGCATGTTAAATCAAGGTACTGAAATTAAAACCCTACTAATATAATCTGCATGTTAAATCAAGGTACTGAAATTAAAACCCTACTAATATAATCTGCATGTTAAATCAAGGTACTGAAATTAAAACCCTACTAATATAATCTGCATGTTAAATCAAGGTACTGAAATTAAAACCCTACTAATATAATCTGCATGTTAAATCAAGGTACTGAAATTAAAACCCTACTAATATAATCTGCATGTTAAATCAAGGTACTGAAATTAAAACCCTACTAATATAATCTGCATGTTAAATCAAGGTACTGAAATTAAAACCCTACTAATATAATCTGCATGTTAAATCAAGGTACTGAAATTAAAACCCTACTAATATAATCTGCATGTTAAATCAAGGTACTGAAATTAAAACCCTACTAATATAATCTGCATGTTAAATCAAGGTACTGAAATTAAAACCCTACTAATATAATCTGCATGTTAAATCAAGGTACTGAAATTAAAACCCTACTAATATAATCTGCATGTTAAATCAAGGTACTGAAATTAAAACCCTACTAATATAATCTGCATGTTAAATCAAGGTACTGAAATTAAAACCCTACTAATATAATCTGCATGTTAAATCAAGGTACTGAAATTAAAACCCTACTAATATAATCTGCATGTTAAATCAAGGTACTGAAATTAAAACCCTACTAATATAATCTGCATGTTAAATCAAGGTACTGAAATTAAAACCCTACTAATATAATCTGCATGTTAAATCAAGGTACTGAAATTAAAACCCTACTAATATAATCTGCATGTTAAATCAAGGTACTGAAATTAAAACCCTACTAATATAATCTGCATGTTAAATCAAGGTACTGAAATTAAAACCCTACTAATATAATCTGCATGTTAAATCAATATAATCTGGTTAAATCAAGGTACTGAAATTAAAACCCTACTAATATAATCTGCATGTTAAATCAAGGTACTGAAATTAAAACCCTACTAATATAATCTGCATGTTAAATCAAGGTACTGAAATTAAAACCCTACTAATATAATCTGCATGTTAAATCAAGGTACTGAAATTAAAACCCTACTAATATAATCTGCATGTTAAATCAAGGTACTGAAATTAAAACCCTACTAATATAATCTGCATGTTAAATCAAGGTACTGAAATTAAAACCCTACTAATATAATCTGCATGTTAAATCAAGGTACTGAAATTAAAACCCTACTAATATAATCTGCATGTTAAATCAAGGTACTGAAATTAAAACCCTACTAATATAATCTGCATGTTAAATCAAGGTACTGAAAAAACCCTAAAATAATCCCTACTAATATAATCTGCATGTTAAATCAAGGTACTGAAATTAAAACCCTACTAATATAATCTGCATGTTAAATCAAGGTACTGAAATTAAAACCCTACTAATATAATCTGCATGTTAAATCAAGGTACTGAAATTAAAACCCTACTAATATAATCTGCATGTTAAATCAAGGTACTGAAATTAAAACCCTACTAATATAATCTGCATGTTAAATCAAGGTACTGAAATTAAAACCCTACTAATATAATCTGCATGTTAAATCAAGGTACTGAAATTAAAACCCTACTAATATAATCTGCATGTTAAATCAAGGTACTGAAATTAAAACCCTACTAATATAATCTGCATGTTAAATCAAGGTACTGAAATTAAAACCCTACTAATATAATCTGCATGTTAAATCAAGGTACTGAAATTAAAACCCTACTAATATAAATCAAGGTGCATGTTAAAACCCTCAATATAATCTGAAATTAAAACCCTACTAATATAATCTGCATGTTAAATCAAGGTACTGAAATTAAAACCCTACTAATATAATCTGCATGTTAAATCAAGGTACTGAAATTAAAACCCTACTAATATAATCTTCTCTCTTTTTTTCTTCTGAAGAGCATTTTCTTTTCCAGGTCCCTTTTGTGGGTTACTATCAGGCAGACAATGGGGGAGGGGTGTAGGGGACGGTTTAAGACAGCTGTCCAAACACCCACCAAAATATTGGTGAGAATAGGATAAACAAGTATTCTTTCATAAAAGCAATAGAATGGTTCACTTTAGACAAAAATGTAGAGGGCCCGCAAATCAAAACAACCCTTTTGAAAATAGGCAAATTACCTTCATTTACATGATAATTACTTTTACAAGACCACTGAGACAGTTGACAAGAGGAAACACGTTATTGTGTGTACTGTATACTACTAAATGTATCGTTTTGTTTACTACTTCAGTAACACAGCCAGATTTCAGGGCCGGTGGTGGTGGACTAGGACAATCATCGGGAAGGTTAAACTGTGACATTTCCACAGCAGCATTCAAAATCATAGAGGGAGTGTTACCTTCATGATGGATAAATGGCTAACAAAAGGCTGGACAAAACTGCAGTTTTTCCCACAACAAGGCTACATCCTGGTTACATAGGCGGGATATGATCTTCCATCACCCCAGGACTCAAGGCTGAAACCTATACCACTTTCTTCATCAAATCGGAACAAAGAGATGTTGTATCTGGCCCCCACCCCCAAAATAAATTATGCTTATTATTATGATTATTACACTGTTAAAATAAGTAACATACAAAAATGACAGCTTTACGATTATGTAAATAATTTATCTGTAAATACAATTGTGTTAAAAAAAGAAAGAAAGCCAAACAACAGATTATTTTTGCTAGATCTCCTATGACATCTCCGGACCAAAGATATGAACGCAGACAAAATCCTATGTTAGAAAATATATTGCTTCCCGGATATTTAAAATAAGGACTACTTGAGACACAAACAACACAACTAGATAGAATTGCTTTATGGTCCAAACTGTCCTTTTATAATCTATAGAAAGATCACCCGTTTCTGTCAACTGTTCCTTTTCTTTCTCTCTGTGTTTGTCCAAGGCTTGTTTACCTTGTATACACTGTGTGTGTGTGTGTGTGTGTGTGTGTGTGTGTGTGTGTGTGTGAGTGTGTGTGTGTGTGTGTGTGTGTGTGTGTGTGTGTGTGTGTTCTGGATTCCTGGGACAACTTTGTGGTGATCCTGGCAGTTCTGGATGTTCCTCTCAGAACCTCTTCAGAGGACCCAGATGGTTCCTTTTCAACGTAACCTATCAGAACCTCTTCAGAGGACCCAGATGGTTCCTTTTCGTGTGTGTGTGTGTGTGTGTGTCTGGATTCCTAGGACAACTGTGTGGTGATCCTGGATGTTCCTATCAGAACCTCTTCAGAGGACCCAGATGGTTCCTTTTCAACGTAACCTATCAGAACCTCTTCAGAGGACCCAGATGGTTCCTTTTCAACGTAACCTTAGCATTGTGGTCCCAGTGTATCACGTGTAAAATATACGGATTGAATCTCTCCAGCGGTGGATTAAGAAATGAATCAAACATTTGAGATGGCTAAACAAAACGCAGCGCAGGCTCTTGCCTTCATAATTGTCCAAAAACAAATATACTGTGTATGTGATGTCCATCACAATCTGGCTATTTCTGAAGAGGCATACAGTACAAAACGAAAACAACAAAAGCATTGGATTTCTGCTCTGCCTGTATAAGTCTTCAAACTAAATCGAGAAGAAGTGAGAATGACCTTCCGCAACAATAACTTAAAGTGGAGAAGCCCAAAAGTGTGATGAGAAATCACAGAATCTGTCATAAGTTACACAATAGCTGTTTCTCTGCTTACCAAGCAGGAGCCGATACCCAAAAAACCTCTAAACTAACCTGGGACACTCTTTTCCCCTACATGCGTATCGGTATCAAATTGAAGTGTTTCCTTTGTGGTTACAGCGGGCATGTCCAGTAGTGGCATTCATTCCAGACACCGTACACAAGCTGTGGAGCTTTGACATGAGAGCGAAAAGACAGAGCGAGGAGGAGAGAAGAATATGTTGCGTCAGAGAGGCACAGAGAGTCACACTGGCTATTGGGTGTGATGTAATAATGCATTATCATCATCAGATGTGGGGTACTGGTGTCAACCTCTTGTTCTCGGAGGGGGTGGTGGCGCCCTCTGCAGGATGTGTCCAGAATCAACGGCGAAGAAATCTCCTGCTGCAGTCCAGTCCAGCTAGGGCCATTCTCACTCACTCTATACTGTACTGTAGACTCGGGTTCTCCCTGTGGAACCCTCTACACTTCGGTGGAGAAGAGGATGCTCTGACGCTTACTGTCCGGCGTGGGGATGGTCTCCAGCTGGAGGAAGTACAGCAACACCTGGACCTGGGGGGACAGACGGGCAGTGAGAGGGACAATAATACCAAAGAAGAGGGATGGGGAGAGAGAGAGAGAGAGACAGACTACCTGTGACATGACCTCCAGGGACCAGCTGTCTCCCATGCTGATAGGCTGCGTGGGGTTGGTGGGGATCATGCTGTCCTTCTCTGCAGGACGCAGCAGGGTGGGGCCAAACACCGTGGCCAGGTTGTGGAGGGACATCTTGTTGATGCTCTCCTTGTCAGCCACCCTGGGGAGCGGGCAGAGACCCGAGGGTGAATGGTGGCTCGTGGTAACACACCACGTGAAAGGACATAACAATCCCTCTGTTACTCAAACACATAAGGAGTTGAGCATCTGCTTGCCTGCTTGGGATCGGCTTGTCTCTAAATGCCTGCGTTTGTCTAAGTGTAGCTCGACGTCTGTGTGTCTGTGTGTGTGTACCTCTTCATGTGATCCAGCAGGAAAAGGAACGTGACCAGGTTGGGCTCTGGCAGCGACAACAGTAGATTCAGCATGCAGCTCTCTTTGGCAACGCTGTCAGACAGGGCTGCAGAAAGAGAGACCGACAGTCACACATTAACCTGAGTGCTGAGTTATACCACGATAATATGATAATGGTAGATGTGGCTGTTGGCCCGGTCAAAGCCATGTGACTAACCAATGCCTCCTGCGAAGTTGGGGTACAGGTCATCGGTGAAGAGGGGTTCTGGCAGCTCTCTGAAGTACAGCTTCAGAGTCCCGGCGATGGCGTTCACATCCATCTCACTCATCATCACAGACACGTCTTTGTTGTCTGTGGGAAAGACGGGCAGAACGTGTAGCCATGGCAACAGCGGAGCAGGGAGACAGATAGCCGCGGTCATTTCTGCCATTCACTAAAATCACACTGCGCCTCAGTTCGTTGGCAGATAGGCCGAGGACACAACATGCTCCCCAAAGCAAGCTGTATATGTCGTAATCAGAGAAATCACCACACACACACACACACACGTACTCACACAAATGCACAGACGCGCAAGCTCACCCACACATAGGAATTAGTAAGTCTAAATGAAGAAAGAAAACTGGGTTAAGCACAAACTCTTTTAGTCTTTTTGTTGTCGTTGCAAAACCAGAAAATGTACCCATGATTCCCAAAAACCCAGCGGCATAATCAGAGGTTCACCTGAGGGGAGACAGCAGGGTAGGACACATGGCTTTTATAGTAGTCAGTCCAACAGACTTGAATTTACATGGGAGTGCACAGAGGCTAGTCTGATGGAACCAGACAGACGACTGCAGTCATTGTTCTATCTCGCTTCACGTATCAAGGTTGGCTCCACCAAGCTACAGAACGTCCACAGAGAATGCTATACTGTAGCCTATTCTCACATCCAGGGCTCCACTGAGAGGGAGCGTCAGGGGAAAGTAAGGTGTTGGTACTCACTGGTGTCAAAGGCAGCCTTCAGGGCCTGGATGTCTGTAGCCACCCCTGAGACTCGGTAGATGCCCACTTCCTCCATCCCCCTCCGCTCAATCTCCTCCAGACACTGTCTGACGATGTAGGGCACCTTGGAGTGCTCCCGTCTGGGGAAACACACAATTAAGGAATGGCATACCAGAGGGCATGGGGATACATACACAATGACACACACACACACCAAAGAGTTTTTCTGGTGGATGCATAGGTTGCACACAAATTGCATCTTTAACTGTGTTCGTATCCAAAAATGTGTGTGCAATTATTAACACAATAACAACATACAGTACCAGTAAAAAGTTGACATCTACTCATTCCAGGGTTTGTCTTTATTTTGACTATTTTCTAATAGTGAAGACATCAAAACGATGAAATAGCACATATGGAAACATGTAGTAACCAAAAAAAGTGTTAAACAATTGAGATTCTTCAAAGTAGCCACGTTTGCCTTGATGACAGCTTTGCACACTCTTGGCATTCTCTCAACCAGCTTCATGAGGAAGTCACCTGGAATACATTTCAATGAATAGGTGTGCCTTGTTAAAAGTTAATGCATTTGAGCCAATCAGTTGTGTTGTGACAAGGTAGGGGTGGTATCCTTGGACACTGTGCTATCTAACCTCCAAACAAGCTTCAATGCCATACAACACTCCTTCCGCGGCCTCCAACTGCTCTTAAACGCTAGTAAAACCAAATGCATGCTTTTCAACCGTTCGCTGCCTGCACCCGCACGCCCGACTAGCATCACCACCCTGGATGGTTCCGACCTAGAATATGTGGACATCTATAAGTTCCTAGGTGTCTGGCTAGACTGTAAACTCTCCTTCCAGACTCATATCAAACATCTCCGATCTAAAATCAAATCTAGAATCGGCTTTCTATTCCGCAACAAAGCCTCCTTCACTCACGCCGCCGAACTTACCCTAGTAAAACTGACTATCCTACCGATCCTCGACTTCGGCGATGTCATCTACAAAATAGCTTCCAATACTCTACTCAGCAAACTGGATGCAGTTTATCACAGTGCCATCCGTTTTGTTACTAAAGCACCTTATACCACCCACCACTGCGACCTGTATGCTCTAGTCGGCTGGCCCTCGCTACATATTCGTCGCCAGACCCACTGGCTCCAGGTCATCTAGAAGTCCATGCTAGGTAAAGCTCCGCCTTATCTCAGTTCACTGGTCACGATGGCAACACCCACCCGTAGCACGCGCTCCAGAAGGTGTATCTCACTGATCATCCCTAAAGCCAACACCTCATTTGGCCGCCTTTCGTTCCAGTTCTCTGCTGCCTGTGACTGGAACGAATTGCAAAAATGGCTGAAGTTGGAGACTCTTATCTCCCTCACCAACTTCAAACATCTGCTATCTGAGCAGCTAACCGATCGCTGCAGCTGTACATAGTCTATCGGTAAATAGCCCACCCATTTTTACCTACCTCATCCCCATACTGTTTTTATTTATTTACTTTTCTGCTCTTTTGCACACCAATATCTCTACCTGTACATGACCATCTGATCATTTATCACTCCAGTGTTAATCTGCAAAATTGTAATTATTCGTCTACCTCCTCATGCCTTTTGCACAAAATGTATATAGACTCTCTTTTTTTCCTACTGTGTTATTGACTTGTTAATTGTTTACTCCATGTGTAACTCTGTGTTGTCTGTTCACACTGCTATGCTTTATCTTGGCCAGGTCGCAGTTGCAAATGAGAACTTGTTCTCAACTAGCCTACCTGGTTAAATAAAAGTGAAATAAAAAAATACAGAATATAGCCCTATTTGGTAAAAGACCAAGTCCATATTATGGCAAAAACAGCTCAAATAAGCAAAGAGAAATTAGAGTCTATCATTACTTTAAGACATGAAGGTCAGTTAATTCGGAACATTTCAAGAACTTTGAAAGTTTCTTCAAGTGCAGTCGCAAAAACCATCAAGCGCTATGATGAAACTGGCTCTCATGAGGACCACCACAGGAAAGGAAGACCCAGAGTTACCTCTGCTGCAGAGGATAGGTTCATTAGAGTTAACTGCACCTCAGATTGGAGCCCAAATAAATGCTTCACAGAGTTCAAGTAACAGACACATCTGAACATCAACTGTTCAGAGGAGACTGTGTGAATCAGGCCTTCATGGTCGATTTGCTGCAAAGAAACCATTACTAAAGGACACCAATAATAAGAAGAGTCTTGTTTGGGCAAAGAAACACGAGCAATGGACATTAGACTGGTGGAAATCTGTCCTTTGATCTGATGAGTCCAAATGAGAGATTTCTGGTTCCAACCGCTGCGTCTTTGTGAGACGTTGAGTAGGTGAACGGATGATCTCCGCATGTGTGGTTCCCACCGTGAAGCATGGAGGAGGAGATGTGATGGCGTGGGGGTACTTTGCTGGTGACACTGTCAGTGATTTATTTAGGATTCAAGGCACACTTAACCAGCATGGCTACCACAGCATTCTGCAGCGATACGCCATCCCATCTGGTTTGTTTTTCAACAGGACAATGACCCAACATACCTCCAGGCTGTGTAAGGGCTATCAAGAAGGAGAGTGATGGAGTGCTGAATCAGATGACCTGGCCTCCACAATCACCTGACCTCAACCAAATTGAGAGGGTTTAGGATGAGTTGTACCGCAAAGTGAAGGAAAAGCAGCCAACAAGTGCTCAGCATATGCGGGAACTCCTTCAAGACTGTTGGAAAAGCAATCCAGGTGAAGCTGGTTGAGAGAATGCCAAGAGTGTGCAAAGCTGTCATCAAGGCAAAGAAAGGGTGAAGAATCTAAAATCTAATCTATATTTTATTTGTTTAACACTTTTTTGGTTACTACATGATTCCATATGTGTTATTTCATAGTTTTGATGTCTTCACTATTATTCTACAATGTAGAAAATAGTACAAATAAAGAAAAACTCTTGAATGAGTAGGTGTGTCCAAACTTTTGACTGGTACTGTATATTCCCACTGACAATAACGTGTGTCCTGTACTGTACTGTACTGTACTGCTGGCTCTCGCTGCATTATTGTAGGCTGTGAACCCAAAATATAAACACATCGGCTGTGTACTTTATCATGTTCGTTAATTATTATGGATACAAAATACACAATTACCACTGTGTGTTTTGTTGTGGCTTCATGTACTACAAATGAGCAGGTTGAGCTGGCAGGCAGCCTTGTGTGACTGTGTAGTTGTTAGGTCCAGTAGTGATGGTGGTGGTTCTCTGTTGGTGTTATTGGGGGCCTGTTGTCTCTACAGCCTTAATTGGTTCTGCTGTTAAACCTTATTAGTCCGCTCGTTACCAGCAATCCAATTAGCGTCACTCACCAACATTGGCCACAAGCCTGGCCTCAACCAGAGACGGAAGAGGAAGAGAGATATCCCACTCCCTAATTGTTTCTGTTTCAATGGAAGTCAATGAACTAAGTAGACCAGACCCAGCTGCTATGCCTCAACTGCCCTTTACTGTTTAACTACGTATGGCACTCTATCTGACCGTCCCTTCACCCCCTCTTTCATGGTCCCTATTGACCCTTCTCCCTCTCTTTATTCTCTGTTGACAACCTCAGAGCAGTGTCCACAAGTAGAAATGCAAGTAGGAAAATCGTTTTTTTTTTCCCATCTATGGGAGACTGTGTGAGTTGACATCTTGTCAATAACATTTACCTTCCCTAAAATCACAGTCTCTCTCCTTTGACCAGGTCAATAGTAGTACACTGTATAAGGAGGAGGTGCCATTTGGGACGCAGACAGAGGCCACTCTAATCAGTGGCTTGACGGAAGCTTTGCCAGCTGTACACCAGAAACAACGTTTGTGTTCTCTTCGTAGACTAAAGGAGAAGGGGAACGGGTCTTGTAGCCCAGGGCTTGTACCCGGGGGAGTGAATAGTGACACGGAAATGTAGTTTGGATTATCTGGGATGAGAGGCTTACAATCTCAACATGGAGTCCTGTCCATCTGTCCCCCCCCCTCCCCTCTCCCTCCTCCTTTCAGAGAGATTCTCTGGTTCTCTTAGATCAGGCTGTGCCATTCACTTGGGTCCCTTGCGTTCGCCAGCTGTGTTACGGCAGGCTTACTCCATGGTTACTGTAAAGATGGCCAAGGAGTGTGTTCCCAGGGTATATCTATATGAGGGTACTATTGAACTCACTTACGGCAGGCTTTCTCCATGGTTACCGTATAGATGGCCAGGGAGTGTGTTCCCAGGGTATATCTATATGAGGGTACTATTGAACTCACTTACGGCAGGCTTTCTCCATGGTTACCGTATAGATGGCCAGGGAGTGTGTTCCCAGGGTATATCTATATGAGGGTACTATTGAACTCACTTGGTCACCGTGGAGATCTTGATTCCGAACACGCCCATGGGTTTCCGTGACGGCATCCTCTTCAGACTGAACTCCCGGCTGGTGAACTTCATAGAGAGCTTCACCTCGATCTGGAGCCGAGAGAGATTAAATGACAGTCTAAAGCCGTTTACACTGACAAGAGATGGCTAAGTATGACAAGAAGCACACATTTAAAGGATCACATGGCACAAACACAGACTCCTCCGTTTAACGGGGCTGACACACTCACCCCGTTCATGGGGATAAGCGTCCTCTGCCAGTCTTTGCCTTGGAGCGTCTGCGGATCCAGCTGGATGGAGCAAAGCCAGAAGTAGATCATCGGTTAGTCCACCACTACACACAGACACCACTACACACAGACACCACTACACACAGACACCACTACACACAGACATCAAGACTCATAAACACCACTACACACAGACACCAAGACTCATAAACACCACTACACACAGACACCAAGACTCATAAACACCACTACACACAGACACCACTACACACAGACACCAAGACTCATAAACACCACTACACAGACACCACTACACACAGACACCACTACACACAGACACCACTACACACAGACACCACTACACACAGACACCACTACACACAGACACCAAGACTCATAAACACCAATACACACAGACACCAAGACTCATAAACACCACTACACACAGACACCATGACTCATAAACACCAATACACACAGACACCAATACACACAGACACCAAGACTCATAAACACCAATACACACAGACACCAAGACTCATAAACACCACTACACACAGACACCACTACACACAGACACCACTACACACAGACACCAAGACTCATAAATACCCATACACACAGACACCACTACACACAGACACCACTACACACAGACACCACTACACACAGACTCCACTACACACAGACACCAATACACACAGACACCAAGACTCATAAACACCACTACACACAGACACCAAGACTCATAAACACCACTACAAACAGACACCAAGACTCATAAACACCACTACACACAGACACCAATACACAGACACCAAGACTCATAAACACCAATACACACAGACACCAAGACTCATAAACACCAATACACACAGACACCAATACACACAGACACCAAGACTCATAAACACCAATACACACAGACACCAAGACTCATAAACACCACTACACACAGACACCACTACACACAGACACCACTACACACAGACACCAAGACTCATAAATACCCATACACACAGACACCACTACACACAGACACCACTACACACAGACACCACTACACACAGACTCCACTACACACAGACACCAATACACACAGACACCAAGACTCATAAACACCACTACACACAGACACCAAGACTCATAAACACCACTACACACAGACACCAAGACTCATAAACACCACTACACACAGACACCAATACACAGACACCAAGACTCATAAACACCAATACACACAGACACCAAGACTCATAAACACCAATACACACAGACACCAATACACACAGACACCAAGACTCATAAACACCAATACACACAGACACCAAGACTCATAAACACCAATACACACAGACACCAATACACACAGACACCAAGACTCATAAATACCACTACACACAGACACCACTACACACAGACACCACTACACACAGCCACCAAGACTAATAAACACCACTACACACAGACACCACTACACACAGACATCACTACACACAGACACCAAGACTCATAAATACCACTACACACAGACACCACTACACACAGACACCACTACACACATTCACCACTACACACAGACACCACTACACACAGACACCAAGACTCATAAACACCAATACACACAGACACCACTAAACACAGACACCAATACACACAGACACCAAGACTCATAAACACCAATACACACAGACACCAATACACACAGACATCACTACACACAGACACCAAGACTCATAAATACCAATACACACAGACACCAATACACACAGATATCACTACACACAGACACCAAGACTCATAAACACCACTACACAGACACCAAGACTCATAAATACCAATACACACAGACACCAATACACACAGACACCAAGACTCATAAACACCACTACACACAGACACCAAGACTCATAAATACCACTACACACAGACACCACTACACACAGACACCAAGACTCATAAACACCACTACACACAGACACCGAGACTCATAAATACCACTACACACAGACACCACTACACACAGACACCAAGACTCATAAACACCACTACACACAGACACCGAGACTCATAAACACCACTACACACAGACACCAATACACACAGACACCAATACACACATACACCAAGACTCATAAACACCAATACACACAGACACCACTACACACAGACACCAAGACTCATAAATACCAATACACACAGACACCAAGACTCAGAAATACCAATACACACAGACACCAAGACTCATAAATACCAATACACACAGACACCAATACACACAGACACCAAGACTCATAAACACCAATACACACAGACACCAATACACACAGACACCAAGACTCATAAACACCAATACACACAGACACCAAGACTCATAAACACCAATACACACAGACACCAATACACACAGACACCAAGACTCATAAATACCAATACACACAGACACCAATACACACAGACACCAATACACACAGACACCAAGACTCATAAATACCAATACACACAGACACCAATACACACAGACACCAAGACTCATAAACACCAATACACACATACACCAATACACACAGACACCAAGACTCATAAATACCAATACACACAGACACCAAGACTCATAAATACCAATACACACAGACACCAAGACTCATAAACACCAATACACACAGACACCAAGACTCATAAATACCAATACACACAGACACCAAGACGCATAAACAAGACCTTTCAGCTGACGTCTTCCCTAGGACTGAATACACCAATTGTTTATAATTTTCTTCACACAGTGGCGTTATAACGTGTTATCAAGTGCAACCTCAGGTTTCAGTTGGTCAATCTGGCCCCTAGCATCTCCTGCATTAGTCAGCTAACTGTCCTCCTGTCCACTCTGGACAAACAGAGAAACAGATCCTGCCGGGCACACCGTACCACACCCACCCACAGTTCATCGTGTACCTTTTTCCCTCAACCCCATCTTGGCTAAGCTCCATCTGATCACATGCAACGCTGGATCATTAACCCAGCACTTAATTGAATCATTTCAATCTCCTGGGCCAGTACAGTAAGAGTACACCGGTAGGGTACAGAGAAGGTCCCTCTTTCGGTCCGTATCAGTTCAACAGAGGAAAACACGCATGATCACATCCAAAAGGTCAAAGGACAAGGAATCCTTGCCTGTACGGGGTCGAGCCAGAGGCGATCAGCATGTCACTGCGCAAACCTAAGGACAAGGAATCCTTGCCTGTACGGGGTCGAGCCAGAGGCGATCAGCATGTCACTGCGCAAACCTAAGGACAAGGAATCCTTGCCTGTACGGGGTCGAGCCAGAGGCGATCAGCATGTCACTGCGCAAGCCTAAAGTACGGCTAACATGGGCTGTTTGTCGCTGGAACGAGGACAACAAAAGCAAACACACAGTTGCCCGTTCCCCTCCCCGTACATGATTTGTTTCTGTCAAACCATTGGACATTACTCATTGTACAGGGGGGGGGGGGGTTACTGTGCCTCTCAGCGGTGCACTGCGTATACTTCTCCCTTCGCCCCAGGCCGGGGACCTCCTTTCCCCTCTCCCTACTGCCCTCCACACTGACCCTGCTGCAGTGTCTGGCCAACAGAGTGCTGGCCTTACATCCCATCTCCTCTGTCCTCAGCTACTTCACCTGTCATGGCTTTCTGTGTCGAGAGACTGACAAAGACTGTGAAAGTCTAGTGTGCAAGTTCTGTAGATTCAGGGAGTTGGTGGTAGACGCTCCTGTCAGGCCCAGACTGCCCTTCTTCTTCTTCTTCTTCCCTCCTCCTCTTCTCCTTGTTTCCTCTACTGCTCCTCTGCCAGTAGAGCCGTAGCCTCAGCATGGTGTGTGTCCCAGTCTCTCTGCGTCCAGTCTCAGTGTGTAGCCTAACTCAGCCGTAGCCTCAGCATGGTGTGTGTCCCAGTCTCTCTGCGTCCAGTCCCAGTGTGTAGCCTAACTCAGCCGTAGCCTCAGCATGGTGTGTGTCCCAGTCTCTCTGCGTCCAGTCCCAGTGTGTAGCCTAACTCAGCCGTAGCCTCAGCATGGTGTGTGTCCCAGTCTCTCTGCGTCCAGTCCCAGTGTGTAGCCTAACTCAGCCGTAGCCTCAGCATGGTGTGTGTCCCAGTCTCTCTGCGTCCAGTCCCAGTGTGTAGCCTAACTCAGCCGTAGCCTCAGCATGGTGTGTGTCCCAGTCTCTCTGCGTCCAGTCCCAGTGTGTAGCCTAACTCAGCCGTAGCCTCAGCATGGTGTGTGTCCCAGTCTCTCTGCGTCCAGTCCCAGTGTGTAGCCTAACTCAGCCGTAGCCAGCATGGTGTCCAGTCTCTCTGGTCATGGTGTGTGCCCAACATCTCAGCATGGTCCCCCAGTCCCAGTGTGTAGCCTAACTCAGCCGTAGCCTCAGCATGGTGTGTGTCCCAGTCTCTCTGCGTCCAGTCCCAGTGTGTAGCCTAACTCAGCCGTAGCCTCAGCATGGTGTGTGTCCCAGTCTCTCTGCGTCCAGTCCCAGTGTGTAGCCTAACTCAGCCGTAGCCTCAGCATGGTGTGTGTCCCAGTCTCTCTGCGTAAGTCCCAGTGTGTAGCCAAACTCAGCCGTAGCCTCAGCATGGTGTGTGTCCCAGTCTCTCTGCGTCCAGTCCCAGTGTGTAGCCTAACTCAGCCGTAGCCTCAGCATGGTGTGTGTCCCAGTCTCTCTGCGTCCAGTCCCAGTGTAGCCTAACTCAGCCGTAGCCTCAGCATGGTGTGTGTCCCAGTCTCTCTGCGCCCAGTCCCAGTGTGTAGCCTAACTCAGCCGTAGCCTCAGCATGGTGTGTGTCCCAGTCTCTCTGCGTCCAGTCCCAGTGTGTAGCCAAACTCAGCCCCGTCCACAATGATCTCCAGTGGTCCAGGGAAAGCTCTGTTTCGCCCAACACACACCTGAATCGCTCGCTCTGAGGAGTGTGTGTGTGTGTGTGTGTCAGGAGCTAAAGTACGTTCTCATACACACAGGTGTGGATTTGCATTTCAGGATGACAAGCCCCTCCCTCTGCGCCTCTCTGTCTCCTCCCCTCTGTTCTCCATTGACTCCACCTTGACACGCCCCCCCCCCCTACCTCCATTGGCTGAGCCCAGTGTACCAACATGCCCACTTCGCGTGTTTGGATGAAAAGTTTATCTGAATAGTGTGTATTGATGTGCATCCAGGGCGTGTCAAAATAAAGGTTAAATGAATAACTAAATCATCTGTTGGGACTTTCATACTAAAGCCGCTCAGCTTGGGCAACACGGCGTCCCGCTGTGTGTGTTTCTGTGTGAACCAGATGTAAGACTACTGAGGAACACAGCACATAGATCCCAGGAGGAGAGAGCCAGGCGCCACACAACCAGATGTAAGACTACTGAGGAACACAGCACATAGACCCGAGGAGGAGAGAGTCCAGCGCCACACAACCAGATGTAAGACTACTGAGGAACACAGCACATAGATCCCAGGAGGAGAGAGTCAGGCGCCACACAACCAGATGTAAGACTACTGAGGAACACGGCACATAGATCCCAGGAGGAGAGAGCCAGGCGCCACACAACCAGATGTAAGACTACTGAGGAACAAAGCACATAGATCCCAGGAGGAGAGAGCCCGGCGCCACACAACCAGATGTGTCAACTTCCCCTACAAGCCCCAGGTCCGGTAAACGTGTCAACTGTACAAGCCCCAGGTCCGGTAAACGCATGTACAAGCCCCAGGTCCGGTAAACGTGTCAATTCTGTGGTCCGTAAACGTGTCAACTTCCCCTACAAGCCCCAGGTCCGGCAAACGTGTCAACTTCCCCCTACAAGCCCCAGGTCCGGTAAACGTGCAACCACAAGCCCCAGGTCCGCAAACGTGTCATTCCCCTACAAGCCCCAGGTCCGTTTGTTTACAAGCCCCAGGTCCGTAAACGTGTCAACTTCCCCTACAAGCCCCAGGTCCGGCCCCACTAAACGTGTCAACTTCCCCTACAAGCCCCAGGTCCGGTAAACGTGTCAACTTCCCCTACAAGCCCCAGGTCCGGTAAACGTGTCAACTTCCCCCTACAAGCCCCAGGTCCGGTAAACGTGTCAACTTCCCCTACAAGCCCCAGGTCCGGTAAACGTGTCAACTTCCCCCTACAAGCCCCAGGTCCGGTAAACGCCTGTCAACTTCCCCTACAAGCCCCAGGTCCGGTAAACGTGTCAACTTCCCCTACAAGCCCCAGGTCCCCCACTAAACGTGTCAACTTCCCCTACAAGCCCCAGGTCCGGTAAACGTGTCAACTTCCCCCTACAAGCCCCAGGTCCGGTAAACGTGTCAACTTCCCCTACAAGCCCCAGGTCCGGTAAACGTGTCAACTTCCCCTACAAGCCCCAGGTCCGGTCCTGTAAACGTATGTTTGTTATTGGACACCACTGAATACCGAAAGGTTTTCTCTCTCACACACACACACACACACACACACACACACACACACACACACACACTCACACAACACACACTCACACACTCACACACACACGCACAACACACACAACACACACGCACACGCACACACACACACACACAGCTGGCCAAGTGGGGGAGGGGAACAGGGAACAGTAAATCCCCCCAGGAGTAGACCAGATCAAAGCAGAGGCCCCATGGCTCTGAAACACTAACCAAGGCTACCTGCCTTTCCTTGAAACAAAACGGGCTATGTACACAAAGCCCATACCAGTGGGCCCCCTATACAGTACTCCATCCCTCAAAACCCACATACATTTACTATTGAAAGTGAGAGAGCCTCAGCGGGAGTGACAGGGTTACCAGGTCAGGTTGAACACATGAATTATGGACCCTGATTCAAACAGGGTCCGGATGGGTTACTGACATTTTACCATGTAAGATAAGTCTATTTTAAATGAATTTAAAACACATCGAGTCACTGTAGACAGTCTATCCTACCACTCACATCATAAGCTAATTCATTAAGCGAATCAGCACAGCACTCAGCAGTGTCCAGTCCGCATCTAGGACATTCAGACAGCAATCACACCACACTGGCACAACCATAACTGTTATCTGGCTATGTCGCCATGGTGACGTTACAGTGTCCAGTCCGCATCTAGGACATTCAGACAGCAATCACACCACACTGGCACAACCATAACTGTTATCTGGCTATGTCGCCATGGTGACGTTACAGTGTCCAGTCCGCATCTAGGACATTCAGACAGCAATCACACCACACTGGCACAACCATAACTGTTATCTGGCTATGTCGCCATGGTGACGTTACAGCGTTACGTTGGCTCAGAGACGTACCGGGATCTGTCCTTTGCCGATGATGCGGTCGGTGCTGTCTCCGTCCTCTTTGATCTGCTTGGTCTTGTTGTAGCTCTTCTCATAACACAACAGCCTCAGGGTCTGAGAGCCCTCCAGGTCTATCTCAAACTCCTGGAGTACAGAGAGAGAGAGAAAGAGAGGGAAGAGAGAGAGAGAGAAAGAGAGGGAAGAGAGAGAGAGAGAGAGAGGGGAGAGAGAGAATGTGTCACGCCCTGATCTGTTTCACCTGTCTTTGTGATTGTCTCCACCCCCCTCCAAGTGTCGCTCATCTTCCCCATTATCCCCTGTGTATTTATACCTGTGTCCTCTGTTTGTCTGTTGCCAATTTGTTTTGTTTCGTCACAACCTACCAGCGTTTTTCCCTCTGTTCCTGTCTCTTGATTGTTCCTGCTTTTCCCGGTTTTGACCTTTTCTGCCTGACCTGACCCTGAGTCTGCCTGCCGTCCTGTACCTTTGCCCCACTACTCTGGATAACGACCTCTGCCTGACCTGACCCTGAGTCTGCCTGCCGTCCTGTACCTTTCCCCCACTACTCTGGATAACGACCTCTGCCTGACCTGACCCTGAGTCTGCCTGCCGTCCTGTACCTTGGCCCCACTACTCTGGATAACGACCTCTGCCTGACCTTACCCTGAGTCTGCCTGCCGTCCTGTACCTTTGCCCCACTACTCTGGATAACGACCTCTGCCTGACCTGACCCTGAGTCTGCCTGCCGTCCTGTACCTTGGCCCCACTACTCTGGATTATCGACCCCTGCCTGACCTTACCCTGAGTCTGCCTGCCATCCTGTACCTTGGCCCCACTACTCTGGATAACGACCTCTGCCTGACCTGACCCTGAGTCTGCCTGCCATCCTGTACCTTTCCCCCACTACTCTGGATAACGACCTCTGCCTGACCTTACCCTGAGTCTGCCTGCCGTCCTGTACCTTGGCCCCACTACTCTGGATAACGACCTCTGCCTGACCTTACCCTTACCCTGAGTCTGCCTGCCGTCCTGTACCGTGGCCCCATTACTCTGGATAACGACCTCTGCCTGACCTTACCCTGACCCTGAGTCTGCCTGCCGTCCTGTACCTTTGCCCCACTACTCTGGATAACGACCTCTGCCTGACCTGACCCTGAGTCTGCCTGCCGTCCTGTACCTTTGCCCCACTACTCTGGATAACGACCTCTGCCTGACCTGACCCTGAGTCTGCCTGCCGTCCTGTACCTTTCCCCCACTACTCTGGATAACGACCTCTGCCTGACCTTACCCTGACCCTGAGTCTGCCTGCCGTCCTGTACCTTTCCCCCACTACTCTGGATAACGACCTCTGCCTGACCCTGACCCTGAGTCTGCCTGCCGTCCTGTACCTTGGCCCCACTACTCTGGATAACGACCTCTGCCTGACCCTGACCCTGAGTCTGCCTGCCGTCCTGTACCTTTCCCCACTACTCTGGATAACGACCTCTGCCTGACCTGACCCTGAGTCTGCCTGCCGTCCTGTACCTTTGCCCCATTACTCTGGATAACGACCCCTGCCTGACCTTACCCTGACCCTGCCTGCCCCTGTTGCTGTAAAAAAACATTGTTACTTTGATACGGTCTGCATTTGGGTCTTACCTGAAACGTGATAAAGAGTAGCGAGAGAGAGAAAAAGAAAGAGTAGCAAGAGATCGAGAGAGAGGGAGAAAAACGAGCGAGCGAGAGAGAAAGAGAGTGAGAGAAAACGCCTATCTGCACACCAAAACCACATAGTCTGAAGAGGCTTTACGGTCCTTTCTCAAAGGACCAATGTAAAGAATGAGGGGTTTCAGGACAGGTGAAGATGAGACCCACCTCATGTGGGACTAATAAAGGGGCAGGCAGAAGCAGAGATGCCGTTTTTCTTTACATTGGTAGTTAAGTATTTGGCATGAAAGTCTCTTCCAAGAGATACTCTATAGTGTTGGTCTGTATATGTTAGCAGTGCTGTAGATGTTAACGCATTGTGAACAGCAGAATGGACCGCTGATGGAGATTCCCCGGTAATTACGTGAAAGAACACCTTGCATATGGTTTCCACAGGTCGCAGCGAACATTTCCACAGACGCGAGTCATCATCAGAAGCTCCTCATTAGCGAACACTATTTCCACTTTACCGAGCAAATGGATTGAGCAGCAGAGGCAGCAGCAGTTCCTGGAGCCTGGTGGAACATTCCTGCTGCAGATGAACACATTCGCTGATTATGTCTCAAAGCTGTTGTGCGCGTTCACACAGCTCAGCACTTTGTGCTCGCGGTGTTCAGATCTGACTGTGTGTGTGTGTGTGTGTGTGTGTGTGCCTGGATGCGAAACATCTGCTCCAGTTGGGCTCTCTGCTGTTACCTCCTTCTCCTTACTGAAGAGGCCATACAGGCTTTCATTAAGACACTTACGCCACAACACCAGATGTCGCGGCCTTGGCAGTAAAAAAAGAAATGCCGATGCTGTACATATGTCGGGTAATAACAGTAGAAGTTCCTACCTCGTTCCATTTGGGCTCTGTGGTGTACCGATACACCCGCGTCTTGGCTTTGTTCGCAAAGTAGCCAAAGGAGTCCACCTCTAACGTGCAGTACAGATCTGAGAGGAGAAGAGGAGACAGTCACAGTTAGATTCGCCCAAAAAGACTAGCACTAGGAGTGGTCTCTATGACGATACCCCACAGAATGAAATAGAACACATTGGCATCCTAGCCCAAAAAGACTAGCACTAGGAGTGGTCTCTATGACGATACCCCACAGAATGAAATAGAACACATTGGCATCCTAGCCCAAAAAGACTAGCACTAGGAGTGGTCTCTATGACGAAACCCCACAGAATGAAATAGAACACATTGGCATCCTAGCCCAAAAAGACTAGCACTAGGAGTGGTCTCTATGACGATACCCCACAGAATGAAATAGAACACATTGGCATCCTAGCCCAAAAAGACTAGCACTAGGAGTGGTCTCTATGACGATACCCCACAGAATGAAATAGAACACATTGGCATCCTAGCCCAAAAAGACTAGCACTAGGAGTGGTCTCTATGACGATACCCCACAGAATGAAATAGAACACATTGGCATCCTAGCCCAAAAAGACTAGCACTAGGAGTGGTCTCTATGACGATACCCCACAGAATGAAATATAACACATTGGCATCCTAGCCCAAAAAGACTAGCACTAGGAGTGGTCTCTATGACGATACCCCACAGAATGAAATAGAACACATTGGCATCCTAGCCCAAAAAGACTAGCACTAGGAGTGGTCTCTATGACGATACCCCACAGAATGAAATAGAACACATTGGCATCCTAGCCCAAAAAGACTAGCACTAGGAGTGGTCTCTATGACGATACCCCACAGAATGAAATAGAACACACTGGCATCCTAGCCCAAAAGACTAGCACTAGGAGTGGTCTCTATGAATGAAATAGAACACATTGGCATCCTAGCCCAAAAGACAGATACCCCTACAGAATGAAATAGAACACATTGGCATCCTAGCCCAAAAAGACTAGCACTAGGAGTGGTCTCTATGACGATACCCCACAGAATGAAATAGAACACATTGGCATCCTAGCCCAAAAAGACTAGCACTAGGAGTGGTCTCTATGACGATACCCCACAGAATGAAATAGAACACATTGGCATCCTAGCCCAAAAAGACTAGCACTAGGAGTGGTCTCTATGACGATACCCCACAGAATGAAATAGAACACATTGGCATCCTAGCCCAAAAAGACTAGCACTAGGAGTGGTCTCTATGACGATACCCCCCACAGAATGAAATAGAACACATTGGCATCCTAGCCCAAAATGACTAGCACTAGGAGTGGTCTCTATGACGATACCCCACAGAATGAAATAGAACACATTGGCATCCTAGCCCAAAAAGACTAGCACTAGGAGTGGTCTCTATGACGATACCCCACAGAATGAAATAGAACACATTGGCATCCTAGCCCAAAAAGACTAGCACTAGGAGTGGTCTCTATGACGATACCCCACAGAATGAAATAGAACACATTGGCATCCTAGCCCAAAAAGACTAGCACTAGGAGTGGTCTCTATGACGATACCCCACAGAATGAAATAGAACACATTGGCATCCTAGCCCAAAAAGACTAGCACTAGGAGTGGTCTCTATGACGATACCCCACAGAATGAAATAGAACACATTGGCATCCTAGCCCAAAAAAATAGACTAGCACTAGGAGTGGTCTCTATGACGATACCCCACAGAATGAAATAGAACACATTGGCATCCTAGCCCAAAAAGACTAGCACTAGGAGTGGTCTCTATGACGATACCCCACAGAATGAAATAGAACACATTGGCATCCTAGCCCAAAAAGACTAGCACTAGGAGTGGTCTCTATGACGATACCCCACAGAATGAAATAGAACACATTGGCATCCTAGCCCAAAAAGACTAGCACTAGGAGTGGTCTCTATGACGATACCCCACAGAATGAAATAGAACACATTGGCATCCTAGCCCAAAATGACTAGCACTAGGAGTGGTCTCTATGACGATACCCCACAGAATGAAATAGAACACATTGGCATCCTAGCCCAAAATGACTAGCACTAGGAGTGGTCTCTGTGACGATACCCCACAGAATGAAATAGAACACATTGGCATCCTAGCCCAAAATGACTAGCACTAGGAGTGGTCTCTGTGACGATACCCCACAGAATGAAATAGAACACATTGGCATCCTAGCCCAAAATGACTAGCACTAGGAGTGGTCTCTGTGAACAACGCACTAACACATTACATATATGTTGAACATATGTTTAAACTTCTGTGCTATCGGTAACCTCGATCAAATTCTATGACGTTTACCAGAACCGGTGTGTTTAATGTTTATGCCTGTGCTACAGAACAGCGGTAGCTCCAGTAAGCTTAGAGTAAGTAAGGGGTGTCGTCCCAAATGGCACCCTATTCCCTATAGTGCCCTGGTCAAAAGTAGTGCCCTATGAAGGGAATATGGTGCCATTTGGAACACAGGCTAAGGCCTTTGTTATGACTCCTGTACACTATGAAGGCCCTTCCGAGGAGGAGGGACACTCACTCAGGCTCTGTTTGAGGCCCGAGGCAGAGTGGACGATTACATTCAGGAATCCATGGAGGCCAGGCGATTCATCTTCTGGAAAAACACAAGGAAGAGAGAGATGAAGGTTCGCATTGGAATGGGGAATGAAACCATAAAGAACGCCATATAGCTCTATTCTCTTTACGCTAGAAAACTAAACTAAAAACAGACCAACCAAACTGTTATAACGTCTGTTTTGTTCCTATGTGGAGAATGTTTCAGTTGATGCATCTGACAGAAAAACCTCAGAGCAGAACATTGAGGAACATCTGGTACCTTGACCTTCTTTGTTGATGGTGAGCGGGATGTGGTGGACAGTCTGCAACTTCACACAGGAGTTGGTCAACATCTGTAGCTCCATGGAGGTCAGGGAGAAGCTCTTGAAGCCTGGGAGAGGGGCCATACAACCACAGGCTCAAGGGTCAGGGGTCAGTCACCCACACAGTACAGTATGGGAGGTAACGCTGCATGTGAGCAAATATGAGTTGTTTCAATGCATCAAGAAAGTCGACACACCATGGAATACAGGTCACATTGTTGTCGAACTTCTTCATCTAATCTTACTCAAAACACCATGGAATACAGGTCACATTGTTGTCGATCGTCTTCATCTAATCTTACTCAAAACACCATGGAATACAGGTCACATTGTTGTCGATCTTCTTCATCTAATCTTACTCAAAACACCATGGAATACAGGTCACATTGTTGTCGATCTTCTTCATCTAATCTTACTCAAAACACCATGGAATACAGGTCACATTGTTGTCGATCGTCTTCATCTAATCTTACTCAAAACACCATGGAATACAGGTCACATTGTTGTCGATCGTCTTCATCTAATCTTACTCAAAACACCATGGAATACAGGTCACATTGTTGTCGATCTTCTTCATCTAATCTTACTCAAAACACCATGGAATACAGGTCACATTGTTGTCGATCGTCTTCATCTAATCTTACTCAAAACACCATGGAATACAGGTCACATTGTTGTCGATCGTCTTCATCTAATCTTACTCAAAACACCATGGAATACAGGTCACATTGTTGTCGATCGTCTTCATCTAATCTTACTCAAAACACCTATTGCTTACAGAGTGAAGAGCAAGTTCAGTAACAGTCGAATGCTGAGGGACACCTACATCTCTTCTGCTGTTCCCGGATCGTCTCCTTCCACTCGGCCCGCTCGTAGTCGGATGACATCAGGAACGTGTAACCCTGAAACACAGCACACACTTACATACCATGCACTTACATACAGCCTATTAAAGATGATGGTGTGGTTGTAACGCTGAAGAGGGCTGATGGTGATGATCCTTTGGTGTTGACGATGATAACGAGGAAGAAAGGGGGCTCACCTTGCCGTTCCTGTTGTGTACTCGGAGGGCCATACCGGGGGAGGTGAGCAGCAGAAGAGACTCCTGCTCCGACAGCTTCTTCCTCAACCGTTCAATCACCTTTGACCCTTTGTTGGCTCTCTGGAGGTCACAGACAAAGACAACACATTTGCAAAAGACCTGTCAACTACATTTTTACTGATTAGTGTGTGTGTGTGTGTGTGTGTGTGTGTGTGTGTGTGTGTGTGTGTGTGTGTGTGTGTGCATTAACACTGTATGTGAAATACCTTCTCTCTCTGGATCTCACTCTTGATGTGAGAGATCTTGACCTTCATTGCGTCCAGCTCCTCGTCAGGCACCTGGGGGATGTGCAGAGGCTCTGACTCATCTGCGTTCTGGAAGGTCAGGTCTGACAGAGGGATGTACCACTTGGAATCATACTGCTGACTCTTCCTGCCGAGAGGAAGGGACAAAGAAGGTAGAGAAAGAGAGAGAGAGAGAAAAAGAGAGGGGGGAGAGAGGAGTGAGAGAGGGGGTAGAGAGAGACAGAGAAAGAGAGGGAGAGAGAAAAAAGAGAGGGGGAGAGAGGAGTGAGAGAGGGAGGTAGAGAGAGACAGAGAAAGAGAGAGAGAGAAAAAAAGAGAGAGGGGGAGAGAGGAGTGAGAGAGGGGGTAGAGAGAGACAGAGAAAGAGAGAGACAGAGAAAAAGAGAGGGGGAGAGAGGAGTGAGAGAGAGAGAAGAGAGAGACAGAGAAAGAGAGAGAGAGAAAAAGAGAGGGGGAGAGAGGAGGAGAGAGGGGGTAGAGAGAGACAGAGAAAGCGAGAGAGAGAGAAAAAGAGAGGGGGAGAGAGGAGTGAGAGAGGGGGTAGAGAGAGACAGAGAAAGAGAGAGAGAGAGAAAAAGAGGGGGAGAGAGGAGTGAGAGAGGGGGATAGAGAGAGACAGAGAAAGAGAGGGAGAGAGAAAAAGAGAGGGGGAGAGAGGAGTGAGAGAGGGGGGTAGAGAGAGACAGAGAAAGAGAGGGAGAAATGGAGATATGAAATCCTAGCATGTACATTTGGGTGTCCTGTGATAGATGTCCTGGAATATGTTAGAAGAACAGGGGGAAAAAGAGTGAAATATAGACAGAAAGATGTGTATTTTACCCTCCGATCTGTTTCTTGAGCTTGGCGCAGAGCAGCAGGTCGGTGAAGAGGAAAACATGCCGGAGCTTCCTGGCTCCCTCCACCAGCTCCACCATGAAGCTGTCCTTCAGCAGCTGGCGGTTCTACAGAATCACACAACCAGCCATCAACAGCCACCAGAACAAATCTATACATCAGCCAATCAATCAATATCCTCAACGTCCTCATCTGCACTGGTTGAGATACTGTGTGGCCTGTTGTGCCACCATGAACCAGAAGGGGGCAGTGATGTTGTTTTTCCACACAGCTGTATAGTGACAGCTCTGGGTATAAAATAAAACAGCATCAGGAGAGGGCCAATGTCAGAACACTGTTCTGTAGGTCACCCTTGTCTAACCTGGACTATAGGGGGTACATTTGAGAACAGGAACAAAAGGTCTACAGCACGTGAGGTGGGTGTTCTAAGTAAAGCATACTGTGTACAAACATAATATCAGGAGGACAAATTTGATCAAAGCACCTACTATAGACCGTGTGAGGACATAAAGATTGCATTTCTGAAGAGGTAAAACACATCACTATTTCACAGATTTTACTGCACTCCCTACAATGAATGGTTTTATAGTGCCCCCTCCCCTTCATCTCCCCCTCAACCCCTCTCCCCACTGGCAAGGCACCAGCGATCCCCCAGCCTCACATCACCGTGGCAGCAGGGCCTGCGAAGCATGATGTCACAGCCAGTCCCAGCCAATCGTAGCCCTCCCCCTCTGACATGTATTGGTATGGGTCTTGCCCAGGATGCAGAACTGTGCGGTTTCCACTAGATAGGCCAGCTACAACACTGTGCGGTTTCCACTAGATAGGCCAGCTACAACACTGTGCGGTTTCCACTAGATAGGCCAGCTACAACACTGTGCGGTTTCCACTAGATAGGCCAGCTACAACACTGTGCGGTTTCCACTAGATAGGCCAGCTACAACACTGTGCGGTTTCCACTAGATAGGCCAGCTACAACACTGTGCGGTTTCCACTAGATAGGCCAGCTACAACACTGTGCGGTTTCCACTAGATAGGCCAGCTACAACACTGTGCGGTTTCCACTAGATAGGCCAGCTACAACACTGTGCGGTTTCCACTAGACAGGCCAGCTACAACACTGTGCGGTTTCCACTAGATAGGCCAGCTACAACACTGTGTGGTTTCCACTAGACAGGCCAGCTACAACACTGTGCGGTTTCCACTAGATAGGCCAGCTACAACACTGTGTGGTTTCCACTAGATAGGCCAGCTACAACACTGTGCGGTTTCCACTAGATAGGTTTTCCACTAGATAGGCCAGCTACAACACTGTGCGGTTTCCACTAGATAGGCCAGCTACAACACTGTGCGGTTTCCACTAGATAGGCCAGCTACAACACTGTGCGGTTTCCACTAGATAGGCCAGCTACAACACTGTGCGGTTTCCACTAGATAGGCCAGCTACAACACTGTGCGGTTTCCACTAGACAGGCCAGCTACAACACTGTGCGGTGTCCACTAGATAGGCCAGCTACAACACTGTGCGGTTTCCACTAGACAGGCCAGCTACAACACTGTGCGGTTTCCACTAGACAGGCCAGCTACAACACTGTGCGGTTTCCAGTAGATAGGCCAGCTACAACACTGTGCGGTTTCCACTAGACAGGCCAGCTACAACACTGTGCGGTGTCCACTAGATAGGCCAGCTACAACACTGTGCGGTTTCCACTAGACAGGCCAGCTACAACACTGTGCGGTTTCCACTAGACAGGCCAGCTACAACACTGTGCGGTTTCCACTAGATAGGCCAGCTACAACACTGTGCGGTTTCCACTAGATAGGCCAGCTACAACACTGTGCGGTTTCCACTAGATAGGCCAGCTACAACACTGTGCGGTTTCCACTAGATAGGCCAGCTACAACACTGTGCGGTTTCCACTAGACAGGCCAGCTACAACACTGTGCGGTTTCCACTAGACAGGCCAGCTACAACACTGTGCGGTTTCCACTAGATAGGCCAGCTACAACACTGTGCGGTTTCCACTAGATAGGCCAGCTACAACACTGTGCGGTTTCCACTAGATAGGCCAGCTACAACACTGTGTGGTTTCCACTAGATAGGCCAGCTACAACACTGTGCGGTTTCCACTAGATATGCCAGCTACAACACTGTGCGGTTTCCACTAGACAGGCCAGCTACAACACTGTGCGGTTTCCACTAGATAGGCCAGCTACAACACTGTGCGGTTTCCACTAGATAGGCCAGCTACAACACTGTGCGGTTTCCACTAGACAGGCCAGCTACAACACTGTGCGGTTTCCACTAGATAGGCCAGCTACAACACTGTGCGGTTTCCACTAGATAGGCCAGCTACAACACTGTGCGGTTTCCACTAGATAGGCCAGCTACAACACTGTGTGGTTTCCACTAGATAGGCCAGCTACAACACTGTGCGGTTTCCACTAGATATGCCAGCTACAACACTGTGCGGTTTCCACTAGACAGGCCAGCTACAACACTGTGCGGTTTCCACTAGATAGGCCAGCTACAACACTGTGCGGTTTCCACTAGATAGGCCAGCTACAACACTGTGCGGTTTCCACTAGACAGGCCAGCTACAACACTGTGCGGTTTCCACTAGACAGGCCAGCTACAACACTGTGCGGTTTCCACTAGACAGGCCAGCTACAACACTGTGCGGTTTCCACTAGACAGGCCAGCTACAACACTGGTTATATCTTAAAAATTCATGAAAACAAAAACATATTTCTTGCTTTTAATTTAGGGTTAGGCATTTAGGGTGAGGCATTTAGGGTGAGTCATTTAGGGTGAGGCATTTAGGGTGAGGCATTTAGGGTGAGGCATTTAGGGTGAGGCATTTAGGGTTTAAACTCAGATTTGATGACTTTGTGGGTGTGCCAGCTAGTGACCACTCTGCAGAGCTGCCTCCAGTACATGAGTTACACCCCCTCCCCCCTGTGGGTGTGCCAGCATTACACTGCCCCCCCCCCCTGTGGGTGTGCCAGCTAGTGACCACTCTGCAGAGCTGCCTCCAGTACATGAGTCATTACACCCCCCCCGTGGGTGTGCCAGCTAGTGACCACTCATTACACCCCCGAGCTGCCTCCAGTACATGAGTCATTACACCCCCCCTGTGGGTGTGCCAGCTAGTGACCACTCTGCAGAGCTGCCTCCAGTACATGAGTCATTACACCCCCTCCCTCCCCCTGTGGGTGTGCCAGCTAGTGACCACTCTGCAGAGCTGCCTCCAGTACATGAGTCATTACACCCCCCAGTACATGAGTCATTACACCCCCCCCCCCCGTGGGTGTGCCAGCTAGTGACCACTCTGCAGAGCTGCCTCCAGTACATGAGTCATTACACCCCCCCTCCCATGAGTGTGGGTGTGCCAGCTAGTGACCACAGAGCTGCCTGCAGAGCTGCCTCCAGTACATGAGTCATTACACCCCCCCTGTGGGTGTGCCAGCTAGTGACCACTCTGCAGAGCTGCCTCCAGTACATGAGTCATTACACCCTCCCCCTGTGGGTGTGCCAGCTAGTGACCACTCTGCAGAGCTGCCTCCAGTACATGAGTCATTACACCCCCCCTCCCCCCTGTGGGTGTGCCAGCTAGTGACCACTCTGCAGAGCTGCCTCCAGTACATGAGTCATTACACCCCCCTGTGGGTGTGCCAGCTAGTGACCACTCTGCAGAGCTGCCTCCAGTACATGAGTCATTACACCCCCCCGGGTGCCTCCAGTACATGAGTCATTACACCCCCTCCCCCCGTGGGTGTGCCAGCTAGTGACCACTCTGCAGAGCTGCCTCCAGTACATGAGTCATTACACCCCCTCCCCCTGTGGGTGTGCCAGCTAGTGACCACTCTGCAGAGCTGCCTCCAGTACATGAGTCATTACACCCCCCCTCCCCCCGGGTGCCTCCAGTACATGAGTCATTACACCCCCCTGTGGGTGTGCCAGCTAGTGACCACTCTGCAGAGCTGCCTCCAGTACATGAGTCATTACACCCCCTCCCCCCCCTGTGGTGTGCCAGCTAGTGACCACTCTGCAGAGCTGCCTCCAGTACATGAGTCATTACACCCCCTGTGGGTGTGCCAGCTAGTGACCACTCTGCAGAGCTGCCTCCAGTACATGAGTCATTACACCCCCTCCCCCCGGGTGCCTCCAGTACATGAGTCATTACACCCCCCCCCCTGTGGGTGTGCCAGCTAGTGACCACTCTGCAGAGCTGCCTCCAGTACATGAGTCATTACACCCCCCCTCCCCCCTGTGGGTGTGCCAGCTAGTGACCACTCTGCAGAGCTGCCTCCAGTACATGAGTCATTACACCCCCCCCGGGTGCCTCCAGTACATGAGTCATTACACCCCCCGGTGCCTCTAACATAACAACGGTGAGAAGGAGAATATGCTTCTGTGTGTGTGTGTGAGTCATCCATGCTCACACACGGCTAACAGGGTCTCCCCCGGCAAAATGCAGGGGCGTTACTGTACCATTCAGTATGTGTAGACCATAGAGATCCTATTCAATTATTATTATATATTTCAGCCTACGTACAGTATGGCTGTGGATTGACTGAGTTTGACTGGAATGTTGGCATATTGGCAGTTCATTTGAAAAATGTGTGGAATCATTCCTCTAAAACTGTCTGCTAGCTAACAAAAATGCAGTGCAGATAAATTCTTCAAATTCATTATTTGACACAATATCTGATGACAGCACGGGCTCCCTGACCAACATGGCCGACCTTCATCCCCCTGTAAGAAGGTTCATGTCCATTCTAGTACTCCAAATTCTATGATGTGGAACCCTCTTAAAATGTATGTCACACAATGGCTCAGATCCAGGAAGCAACACATCACACAGGCACCACAGAGGCACGGCAGGACACCTGCTCTGTGCAGCCTTCAGCCTGATTGACATGCAGTGTGATATCCCTGCCAACGAGATGAGACGCTGCTAATTTACTCATTCCCAATGGGAGCTCTAATTATTCATTAGATAGATAATGAAGGCAGCCATGATGGTCTGTGATAAATAACTTCCTCACTGGCTGAGAGAGAGAGAGGGTGAGGTCGGAGGGGGTGAGGGAGAGAGAGAGAGAGAGAGAGAGAAAGAGAGAGAGAGAGAGAGAGAGAGAGAGAGAGAGAGAGGGTGAGGTCGGAGAGGGGGAGGGAGAGGGAGAGAGAGAGGGTGAGGTCGGAGAGGGTGAGGGAGAGGGAGAGAGAGAGAGAGAGATAAAGAAAGAGAGAAAGAAAGGGAGAGAGAGAGAGAGGGTGAGGTCGGAGAGGGAGAGAGAGAGGGTGAGAGAGAGGGTGAGGTCGGAGAGGGAGAGAGAGAGGGTGAGGTCGGAGAGGGAGAGAGAGAGGGTGAGGTCGGAGAGGGAGAGAGAGAGGGTGAGGTCGGAGAGGGAGAGGGAGAGAGAGAGAGAGAGAGAGAGAGAGAAAGAGAGAGAGAGAGAGAGAGAGAAAGAAAGGGAGAGAGAGAGAGAGGGTGAGGTCGGAGAGGGAGAGAGAGAGGGTGAGAGAGAGGGTGAGGTCGGAGAGGGAGAGAGAGAGGGTGAGGTCGGAGGGGGTGAGGGAGAGGGAGAGAGAGAGAGAGAGAAAGAGAGAAGAGAGAGAGAGAGAGAGAGAGAGAGAGAGAGAGAGAGAGAGAGAAGAGAAAGAAAAGAAAGAAAGAAAGGGAGAGAGAGAGAGAGGGTGAGGTCGGAGAGGGAGAGAGAGAGGGTGAGGTCGGAGAGGGAGAGAGGGAGAGAGAGGTGAGGTCGGAGAGGAGGGAGAGGGTGAGAGAGGGAGAGAGAGAGGGTGAGGTCGGAGAGGGAGAGAGAGAGGGTGAGGTCGGAGAGGGAGAGAGAGAGAGAGAGGGTGAGGTCGGAGAGGGAGAGAGACAGTCAGGCTTCAAAGGCCACCAGGCTCATTTGCATTTTAATTAAGCATCTTCTTTATGGCCCCCACCCCTCTACACCCCCCATCTGGCTGGGCAGGGCCCCTGGGTGACACTTGTGCTGCTCTCCTCCTGCACGCCTCCACT
The DNA here is from genome assembly GCF_034236695.1 of Oncorhynchus nerka. Lineage (NCBI taxonomy): Eukaryota > Metazoa > Chordata > Actinopteri > Salmoniformes > Salmonidae > Oncorhynchus > Oncorhynchus nerka. The sequence continues at coordinate 5,414,169 of NC_088414.1, read as the reverse complement.
GAACAAAGCACAACAGGTTACAATCTACTGCATGACACTACTGTGTGATGGGGAGGGGCGGCAGGGAGCCTAGCGGTTAAGAGCGCCGGTAACCGAAAGGTCAGGTCGCTGGTTTGATCCCAGAGCGGACTAGGTGAAAAATCTGCCTTATGGGCCCTTGAGCAAGGCACTTGAACCCCAATTGCTCCTGTAAGTCGCTCTGGATAAGAATGTCTGGAAGGCCCTCTCTCTCTCCAACACCCACCCTGTCGGTGCAGTACACCTCTCCACCGGGACAGTATCAGACAACAGTCATCCTCACCATCAGTTAGTTGAGTCAGTACAACTACATTTCCTTATCAGACTTACAACAGAAATACTTTCATATCATTTTTATTTGAACCTGTCCAAAAATGTACATTTACATGTCACTTTGGACCCTCTTAAAGGGAATGTCACACAATGGCTCAGTGACTCAGCAACCCATTTAAACCTATGGTTCCCTCTTAAAGGGAATGTCACACAATGGCTCAGTGACTCAGCAACCCATTTAAACCTATGGTTCCCTCTTAAAGGGAATGTCACACAATGGCTCAGTGACTCAGCAACCCATTTAAACCTATGGTTCCCTCTTAAAGGGAATGTCACACAATGGCTCAGCAACTCATTTAAACCTATGGTTCCCTCTTAAAGGGAATGTCACACAATGGCTCAGTGACTCAGCAACCCATTTAAACCTATGGTTCCCTCTTAAAGGGAATGTCACACAATGGCTCAGTGGGTCAGCAACTCATTTAAACCTATGGTTCCCTCTTAAAGGGAATGTCACACAATGGCTCAGTGACTCAGCAACCCATTTAAACCTATGGTTCCCTCTTAAAGGGAATGTCACACAATGGCTCAGTGGGTCAGCAACTCATTTAAACCTATGGTTCCCTCTTAAAGGGAATGTCACACAATGGCTCAGAGCCGGACAGAAACCCATTTAAACCTATGGTTCTACCCAACAGCACACTGGAGGTTCTCTAGCCCTGCTCAGATCCGGACAGCAACCCATTTAAACCTATGGTTCTACCCAACAGCACACTGGAGGTTCTCTAGCCCTGCTCAGATCCGGACAGCAACCCATTTAAACCTATGGTTCTACCCAACAGCAGACTGGAGGTTCTCTAGCCCTGCTCAGATCCAGACAGCAACCCATTTAAACCTATGGTTCTACCCAACAGCACACTGGAGGTTCTCTAGCCCTGCTCAGAGCCGGACAGCAACCCATTTAAACCTATGGTTCTACCCAATAGCACACTGGAGGTTCTCTAGCCCTGCTCAGATCCAGACAGCAACCCATTTAAACCTATGGTTCTACCCAACAGCACACTGGAGGTTCTCTAGCCCTGCTCAGATCCGGACAGAAACCCAGTTAAACCTATGGTTCTACCCAACAGCAGACTGGAGGTTCTCTAGCCCTGCTCAGATCCAGACAGCAACCCATTTAAACCTATGGTTCTACCCAACAGCACACTGGAGGTTCTCTAGCCCTGCTCAGATCCGGACAGCAACCCATTTAAACCTATGGTTCTACCCAACAGCACACTGGAGGTTCTCTAGCCCTGCTCAGATGACTGTCATCACAACCTCTCTACTATGTCTGGTTATCAGTCGACACAGTTTCCACGGTTACATGCTGACACTCACGCCAGGACCACCTAAGAGCCGGTCCAGAAGCAGAGCTAACCACAGGACCACTGCTATTCAGTCCTCAACAGCTTTCAGAGAGCGTTATGGATTTAGCGTGTAGCCATTGATAGTAATTCATTGTGTATAAGAGGCTCAAATAGCAACAACAAAAAGCTGAAATAGCACCATGTAATTAGGTCCTTGAAGCCACAATGAACTGTAGTGACTGAACATTCCTGTCAGGCTGGAGATATCCCAAGGCGACTGTGTACGAGTCCTCAATGACACCCCAATGCCTTACATAGTGCACAACCTCATGGGCCCTGGCCAAAAGTAGTGCACTAGATAGGGAACACGGTGCCATTTGGGACACATGCTATATTTGTGTATATCTTAACATAGTGGGGTTAAAACACACACACACACACACACACACACACACACACACACACATACACACACACACACACACACACACACACACACACACACACACACACACACACACATTGTCACACACTAGCTGCTAAAGCACAATATAACAGGGACCATTGATTCCATGCACTCCTTCCATGTATCCATGATCAATATTTGATGATCAGTGGTCTGGGCAGACAGAGCTGCGAATGGGGCCTATGAGGATAAGGGGGTGGGGGGGGCTAACGTTGGGGTGCAGTAATGACATCCCATGTGCATAGGGAGGTGCCTCAACATGAATAATGAATCTGTACTCCCCAGTCAGCGATAAGAGGCTCGATATGGGGCATTATGAACGCCGGTGTCACGCCAGCTGTCAATCAAATGACATCCATTCATGTGCAACTCCAACTCAGGTGGTCTCCAGGGGGGGAGATGTCGGGGTTGGAGGGACGGAGATCCAGGGTTCCTAACAGGCATGTGCAACTCCAACTCAGGTGGTCTCTAGGGGGGGAGATGTCGGGGTTGGAGGGACGGAGATCCAGGGTTCCTAACAGGCATGTGCAGGGGACTTTCTATTATTGCCATATTTGGGCACATATTGCGTTTGACACCATATTAGGTCATCCCATACCCCCCCCCTCCTCCCCTTCACTGGAATCACTACAGGTCGTTATGAGGGCAGGGCAAGGTTCAATCTACCAGTGTTGGGTTACTGGTCAATGATGTAATACCATACCCTCACCATAAACCTAGAATAACATAACAGTCACAATGGCCCTGAGCCAAAAAAGATAAAGCTCTGCTTTGGTCTATTTGCTTAAGAACATTCAACAACACAGAGATACAGCCGAGCCTCTATTCATAAAGCGTCTCAGAGGAGGAGTGCTAATCTAGGGTCAGGTCCCCACCTGTCCATGTAATCTTATTCATTATGACCTAACAGGAAAAACTGCTCCTAGATCAGTGCTGCTCTTCACCTCTCCCTTCTTGACGGTCATGGACTGGCGTCTGGGCGTGGTCTCCTCGTTGATGCTGGACAAAAAGTTCTGGGAGATGCGGAGCGCGTCCTGGAGCAGGGGGTGGTCTGGGTGGCTGCAGGGCGTGTGCTTCAGCAGGTCCTGCAGAGTGGAACGGCACAGACACAGACTTACAAGCAGAGCATGTTACAGTATTGGGATCGGCAGTTAAAACCAAGACAGTATTTTAAAATCACGTGAGGTTCAGAGAGTTACCGGTACATAAAAACAGACAGTATTTAAAAATCACGTGGTGTGAGGTTCAGAGAGTTACCGGTACATAAAAACAGACAGTATTTAAAAATCACGTGAGGTTCAGAGGTTCAGAGAGGTTCAGAGAGTTACCGGTACATAAACATGAGCAGGAAAAAACAAAAAGGCAAACTGCTTTGCTGGCTGCCCTGTACTCACGTGCAGAACCAGGGTGCTTCGGGTCACTCGGTCCACTGGCTTGTACAGGAGAGCTTTAAGAGAGAAAGGAGAGACAGCAGCATGAATTACATTACAACCTAAGTCAGAGCAATATGACATGGCCCCAGTCAAATACTGCCCGTGCTGTTTCCACTAGATAGGCCAAGAAAATGTGCACTAGCCTGTGGCTGTGATTTCACGGGTTGTCTTCATTAGTGCACACCGTATCAAAACGCTCTGCACCGTACCAAAACGCTTTGTAACAGGTAGGTCCTTCCTCGTTTCGGCCTATTTTCTTACTGTACCTTCCAGGTTCGGTAATGCTGTGGGCTACTTACTCTCCAGGGAGTTCTTGACTGACTGGTCCTTCACGTCCTTGGTGCTCCTCACCTTGAGGTTCTGTAGGGACACAGAATGAGTGAACAGTGGGGCAACATTACACCTGAAACGAATCAACATGCCTCATACATGAACAATCATTCTGGTGCTGATAAATAGTAGTAGTAGACTGGCCCTTGGCTTGGTCAAAGTTAAGGCACTATAAATGGAATAGAGTGCCATTCAGAACGCAGAGAGGCCTCCAGCACTGAGGACAGACACTTAGCCTCATTCCTAATTCGTCTCATCCTGCACCCACACATCAGCATTTTTTCCCACTGTCACATTCAAATGGCAGAGAGACAATGCATTACTACATATCTCAATAAGAACACCGATTGATTGATTCTCTCCCTCAAATCCAGGCACCATCTTCAATGTTCACCGGTAGCTTTGGCACAAGATTTTACGTAGCCGCGATCGTGGCTACGCAAGGACTTCAGAATATTAGTCCAAAACAAGCCCCCCTGCTAGTCAAGAGATCTTAGTCAAATTTGGATTTGATCATTTACCTCACGGACTCCCGTAGTCTGACAAGTAATGAAGCCTTACCCCAGCTTCGTACGCCGATGTCTAAACTGTTTCTCCCAAAGCACGACAGCACCACAGGCATGTTTAGTTAGTGTCCTTGCCCTGGCATTATGCTTCCCTGTTCAAGTAATTCTACATCCTATCTGAGAGAGACGTTCTTCCACTAGCATGGCTGGGCCCTTCAGGCTACCTGTAGAAGCTCAGTTTGGGGGGAGGATTAATGAATATATTAGCCTGTCCTGCTTCATCTGCACATAGGTGAGATGGAGTGCATTTCCTTACTTCAGGGCCTCTGGCCGCCGGGGGGCTCACAAAGCAACCAGAAACCCAAAATATTAAGCAACACACCCTCTGCATTGTTCCACATCACGGCTGAACACACAGCTCACACACACACTTCTCCCTTCTGGTTGGGTACAGCAATGGAGGCTGCTGAGGGGAGGACGGCTCATAATAATGGCTGGAACAGAGCACATAGAAACCATGTGTCTGACGAATCTGTTACCGTTCCACCTACTCCGCTCCAGCCATTACCATGAGGCCGTCCTCCCCAATTAAGGTACCACCAACCTCCTGTGCTGTACAGTATTCAAATGTGTTCTAATGGCAATGACTGGGATATTAGGTGGCTGGGAAGCAGTTGAAGCTTTCCAGCTGTTGAGTGGTGCCTTTGATACCCCTCTGTCCTCTATACACCGGGTAGCTGTGAAATGTTCTCCCAAAGATTTCCCTCTGTGTGCTTAATGGCCCACTTTCACCCACTTTCAGTGTACAACGCTTCCTCTCAGTCGGTCTCGCTACGCAGCGAGGCAGAGTGACCTGGGCCTGGGCCACAAAGCCGCTTCCTAAGAACTGGAGAAAGAGCTGCTTTCCTCTCAGGGAGAGAGAGCTTGAAGAGAAGCAGAACATCTTTGTTCAAACCGTCCCTTTGAGTGTGGAGACGGGAGGCTGAGCGTGTCGGTGTTCTTTCAGTGTACAACGCTTCCTCTCAGTCGGTTTCTCTACGCAGCGAGGCAGAGTGACCTGGGCCTGGGCCACAAAGTATGGAGACGGGAGGCTGAGCGAGTCGGTGTACTTTCAGTGTACAACGCTTCCTCTCAGTCGGTCTCTCTACGCAGCGAGGCAGAGTGACCTGGGGCTGGGCCTGGAGACGGGAGGCTGAGCGTGTCGGTGTACTTTCAGTGTACAACGCTTCCTCTCAGTCGGTCTCTCTACGCAGCGAGGCAGAGTGACCTGGGGCTGGGCCGGGAGACGGGAGGCTGAGCGTGTCGGTGTTCTTTCAGTGTACAACGCTTCCTCTCAGTCGGTCTCTCTACGCAGCGAGGCAGAGTGACCTGGGGCTGGGCCGGGAGACGGGAGGCTGAGCGTGTCGGTGTACTTTCAGTGTACAACGCTTCCTCTCAGTCGGTCTCTCTACGCAGCGAGGCAGAGTGACCTGGGGCTGGGCCGGGAGACGGGAGGCTGAGCGTGTCGGTGTACTTTCAGTGTACAACGCTTCCTCTCAGTCGGTCTCTCTACGCAGCGAGGCAGAGTGACCTGGGGCTGGGCCGGGAGACGGGAGGCTGAGCGTGTCGGTGTAGGTGGAGGGATGTTTCCTTCTTGCCACCCCCCAAGTCATCATCTCCCATCACCATGTCCAAAACAAGAGGTGTACCCCCTGGCCCCCAGAGTCAAGATGAAAGGACAAAACCCTCCCTCCTCCCCCTCTACCTCCGTGCCAGTTCACATTACCTCAGAGATTTCAGCGAACTGCGTGTTTGCCTGGCAGCACTTCTCCGCCGTCTCCACGGCAACCTCGTAGTTGTCCACAAAGGCCCGGTACACTCCCAGCTGGCTGGCCTGTCCGACAAACAGGGAGAGAGAGGGGACAAAATACAGGTCACATTGAAACACAGTCACCACTTTCCATAACCCATATTTACCAAAGTAGGCCTTCTGTTTGTATTGCTGTTTTGGGGGGAAAGAAGGATATGTTGGCATAATCACAACATGACAAATGACACCCCTGAGGGGTGAAGAAACAAAAACACAGACTTGGGGACACAGTTCGACAGACGGGGCCACGGCGAGCGCCATTGTCATCCTCGCCACGGCGAGCGCCATTGTTTCTGCAGCGTTCTCCTACAGCTTTTGCCATGGTAGTGGAGTGGAGCAGTTTGATGTTTATTGGAAACGAGTCCTTGAGGCAGAACTAAGCGATATCCGCTCGATGGGCTGAAAAGTCCAAATTGGCCATATTATAAAAATTCATGAAAACAAATATGTGCTTTTGGTCTTAATTTCAGGTTAGGGTTAGGCATTAGGGTTAGTAGTGTGGTTAAGGTTAGGTTAGGTTAAAAATCGGACTTCATGATGGTGCCAGCTAGTGACAACTCCGCGGAGCTGCAAGAACAATATTCACCACGAAAAACGCTAACCTGCTGGAGTGGAGGCCTGCGCTGGGCTGAGTAATTAGCGTCTGTGCTAACGGTTGCTGTGAAAGCACATTTGGAAATCTCATTCAGCCGTCCTAACTCCTTGAAACCCTGCCCGCCCAGTGACACTATTCATCTCCCTCGCGCTCAACAGCCCAATCTATTCTCCAGAATACAAGCGTGAGAGCAGAGGATAAAGAGGAGGGGACAGGATGTAGAGAACGGGCGTCCCCATTCAAGTCAATGGGTAGAATGGGTGGACCGGCGGCAATTGCGAGTGTACCCATAGGAGCAAAGCAGGAAGTAAAAGCAGGAAGTAAAAGCAGGAAGAGTACTCATCAATCTGCGCTGTAATTTGTTGAATCAACTCAACTGACATCACAAAAAATACATTCCATTGCATGAGCCATATAAGATAGCGTCATTTCTACATTACCTTGAAAATGATTGCGTCACAATACCAGGCAGCCATTGCAAGCGTACCAATGTGTTTACCAGTCAAATTGCCAGGGTTAGAGGTTCCAAGCCTGTTCTACTTCCCAATTCCCTCACATACACATTATCCCCTCGGTGTGACCCCATGACCTCTACAGCATTTCATGTCCACTGCCGTCACAAAAGAGACAATCGATTTTGGCACTCTGTCGAAAGAAACCCAGGTTTTTTCCAGGAGGTGCTGGAATGTTACGGGGTAAAGCCATTTACAGCCTGTCCCCACTGTGTCTGAGTCCTGCCTCGGGCCAGAATCAATCTGCAGCACAGTGGACAGGAATTCAGAGCGTGACAATCCCACTATGGGCGGGGAGGAGCCGGAATGGCGGTAATAGCACTGCAGACAACACAACGGGAGCCACTGGAGCCGCTGGAGCCACTGGAGCCACTGGAGCCGCTCGGGACACACAGTTGCTGGATGAACCCACGGTGACGTTTACAAGCATTTCGCTACACTCGCAAAAACATCTGATAAATATGTGTGACCAATCAAATTGGATTTGAAATATAACGAGCGTAACCGCATGGTGGGGATGATTTTCTTATCTAGAACCTTACAATACACATAGCATGTACAGTACATGTACACAATGTCAGTGTATATACTAAACACTTTGTGTAAATGACTCTTAAAATACACCATTGTTATCCATCTCTCCTAAACAAAGAAATGGCAGTCTTCATGGTGTCTCAGTAGGCCTACGTGAGAAACAGCAGTGAGGAGAAAACACTACTGTCTATTATTTAGCCCTATTTAGAGGCTTTCCAGGAGTTTTCGTCCCTTCTTTCTGATAGTGATGTGCCGTTACTACTCCTCTGGCTGACAGGGAGAGACAGCTCTATCTGAGAGACTCTCTTCTCTTCCCCCTAAATGGTTGTCAGGTAGGGAGACTGTTTCTGCCGCGTCGGCGTCGTCTCCCCCTGACTCTCATTGACTGACGTCTGTCGAGAGAGGAGAGGAGCAGGAATTGAGGGAATGATGACCTCTGCTACGACGGAGAGATTGACTGAGAGATACAGAAAGAGAGAGAGATATAGAGATACAGAGAGAGAGACAGAGAGAGAGAGGAAGAGACAGACAGACAGAGAGAGAGAGAGAGAGAGAGAGAGGACAGAGAGAGAGATACAGAGAGACAGAGAGGGAGAGAGACAGAGAGCGAGAGAGAGAGAGAGGGAGAGAGACAGAGAGACACAGAGAGAGATACAGAGATACACAGAGAGAGACAGAGAGAGAGAGAGAGAGAGAGAGAGAGAGAGAGAGAGAGAGATACAGAGAGACAGAGAGAGAGAGAGGGAGAGACAGAGAGAGATACAGAGATACACAGAGAGAGAGAGAGAAGAGAGGGAGAGAGACAGAGAGAGACACAGAGAGAGAGAGAGAGAGAGAGAGAGAGAGACAGAGAGAGAGAGAGAGAGAGAGAGAGAGAGAGAGACAGAGGGAGGGAGGGATAGAGAGAGAGGGACAGAGGGATAGAGAGAGAGAGATGAAGAGAGATAGAGAGAGAGAGAGAGGGAGGGAGGGATAGAGAGAGAGAGAGAGAAAGAGAGAGAGAGCCTACTATCCATTAATTCAAATTGCTCCTCTCTCGATGCTTGTCTGCTGGGAGACGCAAACCGCAGAGATTGATCCCACTGATTATCACATAGCAGACACAGACAAGAGAGATGGAGGAGAAAAGAACTAACAATTAATAAATAAAATGCAGAAAAGGATTCCGGCATGTGCTGCCCTGACAGTTTAAACAGACTAATAAAATAATCCTTTTACAATTTGTTTTCCTTTGTGTCATTTAGCAGATATTCTTATCCAGGGCGACTTACAGGAGCAATTAGGGTTCAAGTGCCTTGCTCAAGGGCTCATCGGCAGATTTTTTCCACCTAAGTCCCTCATCGCTCAGTGTTTGGCATTATTTATAGGTTGCTTCTTAGTGACACAACGCTCAGTGTAGCATTCGTCTCAGTAGAAAAGACAGCATGGTGACACTCTCCTTCTCCCTGTCCACTGTCCCCTTACACACAGCACTCATGACAGGCCTAGCTCTCCTGTAGGGGGTGGGGTGGCGATGTCATGTTGCCAGGTCCAGGGAGGAACTCATTAGGAAGTCCTCTGTCATCCCGAGTCAGGCACCAGTCTCCGACAGACACAGGGCAGGGGGAACACCCCAAGGATCTGTCTTATGACCTCACCTGTTTCTGGAAGAGGTCCCCCACACGCTGGTGGTGGCTCCACTGCTGCACCCGGGGGAGCAGGCCGTCGTAGAACTCCTTGTGGACCTCGTAGAGCTCAGGTACTTTGAAGAAGATGGTCTCGATCTGGGGGATGGTCAGCACGGGCTGGGACGTGGTGGCTGCTGCCTTCAGAGGCTTCATAGGCTGAGAGAATAGGGGGGAGGGAGATAGAGAGAGAGTTTGTATAGTGTGTGTGTTTGTGTGCATGTGACACATAGAGCGTTCCCGGCAAGTCGTGTGTGTGTGTGTGTGTGTGTGTGCGTGCGTGCGTGTGTGCGCACGCGCGCGTGTGTGTGTGCGCGTGCATGTGTGTGTGTTTGTGTTCATTCCAGCCTCTCACCAGTAGCAGTGCCTCCAGGTGGCTGAGGTAGGTCTCCTCGCTGGCCAGGATGCCAGACAGAACCCACTTCCTCATCTCCAGGCCTTTCTCCAGGTCCAACTCCGTCTGCAGCGAACACACAGGAAACAACCATATAAGTACTGTACAGAATGAGACCATGCACACCAGACCATTAGTTTGAGTCTGAATGGCAACAGCATAGTGGGAAAATTAGAGGAGCAATAGTTTATCAAATCTGGGGTGTAAAAGACACAGCTTCGTCTTTAAGGAAGCCATTGTTCTAGCATTCTTCCAGGCCAACCCAACCTCACTAGAGAGTAAAAACACTCAACATGCGGCCAAGGAAAGTGCTTTTGGTCGTCTCGCCTAACCAAGGAAACTAAAATAACTCTGGCAGTCAGGGTTTCCCGTGGGATGTAAGTTGGTATCCAAACCCCCAGACTCCGGGACAGAGGAGAGTCATGGCAGGAGGCAAAGCTAACCCCCAGGCTCCGGGACAGAGGAGAGTCATGGCAGGAGGCAAAGCTAACCCCCAGGCTCCGGGACAGAGGAGAGTCATGGCAGGAGACAAAGCTAACCCCAGACTCCGGGACAGAGGAGAGTCATGGCAGGAGGCAAAGCTAACCCCAGGCTCCGGGACAGAGGAGAGTCATGGCAGGAGGCAAAGCCCCCGAGGCTCCGGGACAGAGGAGAGTCATGGCAGGAGGCAAAGCTAACCCCCAGGCTCCGGGACAGAGGAGAGTCATGCCAGGAGGCAAAGCTAACCCCCAGGCTCCGGGACAGAGGAGAGTCATGGCAGGAGGCAAAGCTAACCCCCAGGCTCCGGGACAGAGGAGAGTCATGGCAGGAGGCAAAGCTAACCCCCAGGCTCCGGGACAGAGGAGAGTCATGGCAGGAGGCAAAGCTAACCCCCAGGCTCCGGGACAGAGGAGAGTCATGGCAGGAGACAAAGCTAACCCCCAGACTCCGGGACAGAGGAGAGTCATGGCAGGAGGCAAAGCTAACCCCCAGGCTCCGGGACAGAGGAGAGTCATGGCAGGAGGCAAAGCTAACCCCCAGGCTCCGGGACAGAGGAGAGTCATGGCAGGAGGCAAAGCTAACCCCCAGACTCCGGGACAGAGGAGAGTCATGGCAGGAGACAAAGCTAACCCCCAGGCTCCGGGACAGAGGAGAGTCATGGCAGGAGGCAAAGCTAACCCCCAGGCTCCGGGACAGAGGAGAGTCATGGCAGGAGGCAAAGCTAACCCCCAGGCTCCGGGACAGAGGAGAGTCATGGCAGGAGGCAAAGCTAACCCCCAGGCTCCGGGACAGAGGAGAGTCATGGCAGGAGGCAAAGCTAGGAGAGAGTAGAGCAGGGTAGGCCACGGCTGGGCCAGGCAGTACCTCTCCCGGGTCTGGGCTATCCAACCCATTCACTAAGCTGAAGTAAAGCTATCTGTGCCCAGCTACTACAGAACACTCTGAGAGTGGGGAGGGGGGGGTGGGTAAGCTACAATAGAGAGGAATCTGACTACTGCCTTCATTTGGAGACTATGATGAGAATGGACTTTAGTCTCAGACAGGATAAGGCCAGACATAATGCGCGCTCAGGTAAGGGGCTTTTCTCTTTGTGTGATTGTGTGTGTGTGTGTTTGGTTTTACTATCCTTGTGGGAACCAGATGAACTCAAAAGGATAGTAAAACAAGGAAAATGGGGACATTTCGCCGGTCCCCACATAGAAAAAGACTATTTTAGGTTTAGGGGTTAGATTTAAGGTTAGGGTTAGAATTAGGGGATAGGGGTTAAGGTTAGGTTAAGAATGGGAATCAGATGTTTGGTCCCCACAAGGATAGTAAAACAAACGTGTGTGTGTGTGTGTGTGTGTGTGTGTGTGTGTGTGTGTGTGTGTGTGTGTGTGTGTGTGTGTGTGTGTGTGTGTGTGTAGAAACAGAAGCCATAGGAGAGATAATCCAAAAAATGCTGAAATGAATGACACGATGCGAGAAAGCACCTTGTGCGTGTGTATGTATGTGTTAATGGGGGGGGGTAAATGAGCCTGAAACTCCTGTTTCCATGGCCACTGCACAGGTAGTGGAAGCAGCAGATGTCAGTAAGAGTCTCTGGGGAACTACAGGGGACCAGACAAACTGATGGACTCCATTACCCAGGGGTCTGTGCTGTGGATCCCATTACCCAGGGGTCTGTGCTGTGTCTGGTTCTGTTTCTCTGGCTCTTATACAACAGGCCTTTTCTGCTTCCATACTTCACAAGAGTGTTAAAAGAGAAGATCATTTAAAGCATTTTATTTGACACCCTTTGGATGTTTGGACTAGCTACATGACTGAGAACAGATGTATGACCAAACTGTTGCCACAAAGTTGGAAGCACAGAATCGTCTAGAATGTCATTATATGCTGTAGCGTTAAGATTTCCCTTCACTGGAACTAAGGAGCCAAGTAGCCCAAACCATGAAAAACAGCCCCAGACCATTATTCCTCATCCACCAAACTTTACAGTTGGTACGATGCATTCAGGCAGGTAGTGTTCTCCTGGCATCCGCCAAACACAGATGCATCTGTCGGACTGCAAGATGGTGAAGCGTGATTCATCACTCCAGAAAACTCGTTTCCACTGCTCCAGAGTCCAATGGCGGCTTCACACCACTCCAGCCGGCACTTGGCATTGCGCATGGTGATCTTAGACTTGTGTGCAGCTGCTCGGCCATGGAAACCCATTTCATGAAGCTCCTGACGAACAGTTCTTGTGCTGTCGTTGCTTCCAGAGGTAGTTTGGAACTCGGTAGTGAGTGTTGACAGACAATTTTTACGCTCTACGTGCGTCAGCATTCGGCGGTCCCGTTCTGTGAGCTTGTGTGGCCTACCACTACGCGGCTGTATTTCAGCGGCTGAGCCGTTGTTGCTCCTAGACGTTTCCACTTCACAATAACAGCACTTACAGTTGACTGGGGCAGCTCTAGCAGGGCAGAAATGATACAAACTGACTTATTGGAAAGGTGACATCCTATGACGGCGCCACGATGAAAGCCACAGAGCTCTTCAGTGAGGTCATTCCCACGGCCAATGTTTGTCTATGGAAATTGCACGGCTCTAGAACCACTGGCTCGAAAGTATACAGAAGTACCAGAGAATCTCTTTAAATAAAAATGAGTGAACATTTGGTGAAACCTTCTCGAGTTATAACCAGCCAGGTTCCATTGTGGAGTTGAGTGAGGAGGGAAAACAATGTGTGTTTATTCATTCATTCACTGCCCAGACACTCCTCCTCACCTCGGGAGGGCCCATCACATCTCCATAATAACATATTTTATTCATTGTCACGGCAAAACAACTAATGAGCCCCTCTCAGTGTGCAGACAGCCAAGACATGGGGGAGTCTAGGGCTGGGCCTAAAGCTCAGCTGATTATGCTAACAACAGCAGCCACTCCCTTGAAGTAGGTACTTACTGTACACACAACTAAAAGAGTTGAGTGTGTCTGGTGTGTGTGTGTGTGTGTGTGTGTGTGTGTATGTCTGGTGTGTGTATGTCTGGTGTGTGTGTGTGTGTGTGTGTATGTCTGTGGTGTGTGTGTGTGTATGTCTGTGGTGTGTGTGTGTGTGTATGTCTGTGGTGTGTGTGTGTGTCTGTGTGTGTGTGTGTGTGTGTGTGTGTGTGTGTGTGTGTGTGTGTCTGGTGTGTGTGTCTGGTGTGTGTGTGTGTGTGTGTGTGTGTGTGTGTGTGTGTGTGTGTAATAGTAGGACAATCAAAAGGAAAGCACCCACCCAAAGTCAGTCTACAGTAACTTTGTGTACCTTGACTTGTGTACATTTCTCATTCACTAAATACATCCTAAATGCACAACTAGCAGTGGTGCTAATATCATGGATTCATCATCGCTACCGATTTGTTAAAGTAGGTCTCAAGCTAATTGCTCACTGGAAATACCCCATAATATATACCAACAGCTATTATCATATGAGTAAGCCTAATAACTGAGGACATTGAGAGAAACGTAGAAACATTGAAATAGCATGTATTCTCTTCTGTCTGTCTCCCATGGCAGCGAGACGTCAGATTCCATAAGGTTCAAAGCCAGGTAGGAGGCGGTGTGGGCATCTCTGTTCACTTTCATTTCTCTAATTATCTCTGGAAAAACACCATCGTCCCTCTCTCTGAAGTATTTCTTAACGAACCACTCGGGTGAAATATAAACATCTCTGAATAATCTTGTTCAGGAGTCAGTTATTGTACTGTACAATATACTGTATTACTGTACTACTTTCCATTTCAAGAGAGACCGACTAGGACAGAGAGATATGCTGCTGGCGGTTAGTCTAGTTATTCTACGTCTCGGTGTTGACATCTCCCACGATGACTTTCCTTTTAGTCAGGCAACAAAAATTGTATTCATTTTGAGTCAGGCAACAAGAATTGTATTCATTTTGAGTCAGGCAACAAGAAATGTATTCATTTTGAGTCAGGCAACAAAAATTGTATTCATTTTGAGTCAGGCAACAAAAATTGTCGGGGACTCGTTAAAGACATTTAACAGCCTTGAGGAGAATCTTAACGCTTCAGAAGAGTTGGCCCACAGACATGAGAGTGACCTTTTTCCAGGTCGTTGCCTCAGGGGTGATGTGATCACTCAGGAATGGCCTGATGGTAGTGGAAGACTCTGGGGGAGATGCACTGTACAGTGCATTCGGAAAGTATTCAGACCCCTTGAATTTTCCCACATCTTGTAACGTTACAGCCTTATTCTAAAGTTGATTAAGTTGATTTGTTCCCTCATCAATCTACACACAACACCACATATTGACAAAGTAAAAACAGGTTTGTAGAAATGTTTATTACAAAATTAAAAACGGAAATATAATATTCACATAGAAATTCAGACCCTTTACTCAGTACTTTGTTGAAGCACCTTTGACAGCGATTACAGCCTCGAGTCTTCTTGGGTATGATGCTACAAGCTTGGCACACCTGTATTTGGGGAGTTTCTCCCATTCTTCTCTGCAGATCCTCTCAAGCTCTGTCAGGTTTGATGGGGAGCGATGCTGCACAGCTATTTTCAGGTCTCTCAAGTCCCGGCTCTGGCTGGGCCACTCAGGGACATTCAGAGCCTTGTCCCAAAGCCACGCCTGCATTGTCTTGGCTGTGTGCTTAGGGTCGTTGTCCTGTTGGAAGGTGAACCTTCGCCCCAGTCTGAGGTCCTGTGTGCTTTGGAGCAGGTTTTCATCAAGGATCTCTCTGTACTTTGCTCCGTTCATCTTTCCCTCGATCCGGACTAGTCTCCACGTCCCTGCCGCTGATTTCATACACCTGTCAGCAACGGGTGTGGCAGAAAAAGGTCCCATGATGCTGCCACCAACATGCTTCACCCTAGGGATGGTGCCAGGTTTCCTCCAGACGTGATGCTTGGCATTCAGGCCAAAGAGTTCAATCTTGGATTCATCAGACCAGAGAATCTTGTTTCTCATGGTCTGAGAGTTCTTTAGGTGCCTTTTGGGAAACTCCAAGCGGGCTGTCATGTGCCTTTTACTGAGGAGTGGCTTCCGTCTGGCCACTCTCCCATAGAGGCCTGATTGGTGGAGTGCTGCAGAGATGGTTGTCCTTCTGGAAGGTTCTCCCATCTCCACAGAGGAACTCTAGAGCTCTATCAGAGTGACCATCAGGTTTTTGGTCACCTCCCTGACCAAGGCCCTTCTTCTCCATTGCTCAGTTTGGCCGGGCGGCCAGCTCCAGGAAAAGTCTTGCTGGTTCCAAACGTCTTCCATTTAAGAATGATGGAGGCTACTGTGTTGTTGGGGACCTTCAATGCTGCAGACATTTTTGGGTACCCTTCCCCAGATCTGTGCCTCGACACAATCCCGTCTCTGCACTCTATGGACAATTCCTTCGACCTCATGGCTTGTTTTTTTGCTCTAACATGCACTGTCCACTGTGGGACCTTATCTAGACAGGGGTGTGCCTTTCCAAATCGTTTTATAAAGGGCTCCCGAGTGGCGCAGCGGTCTAAGGCATCTCAGTGCTAGAGACGTCACTACAGACGGGCTGTATCACAACCGGCCGTGATCGGGAGTCCCATAGTGCGGCGCACAATTGGCCCAGCATCGTCCGGGTTAGACGAGGGTTTGGCCAGGGAAGGCTGTCATTGTAAATAAAAATTGACTTGCCTAGTTAAATAAAATATATAAAATTTGTGTCCAATCAATGGAATTTACCACAGGTGGAATCCAATCAAGTTGTAGAAACATCTCAAGGATGATCAATGGAAACAGGATGCAGGTTGAGCTCAATTTCGAGTCTCAAAAGGGTCTTACGTATTTGTAAAACAAAATGACAACAGTTTTCGCCTTGTCATTATGGGGTATTGTGTGTAGACTAATGAGGAACATTTTTATTTTATCAATTTCAGAATAAGGCTGTAATGTAACAAACTGTACATATAAAAGTATGTGGACACCCCTTCAAATTAGTGGATTCGGCTAATTCAGCCACACCGTTGCTGTCAGGTGTATAAAATCGAGCACACAGCCATGCAATCACCGTCATAGGTTTCAAGCCTAAGATCACCATGAGCCAAGCCTCATGGAGTGGTGTAAAGCTCGCTGCCATTGAACTCTGGAGCAGTGGACACGAGATGAATCACGCTTCACCATCTGGCAGTCCGATGGACAAATCTGGGTTTGGCGGATGCCAGGAGAACACTACCTGCCCGAATGCATCGTACCAACTGTAAAGTTTGGTGGAGGAGGAATAATTGTCTGGGGCTGTTTTTCATGGTTCGGTCTACTGTAGGCCCCTTAGTTCCAGTGGAGGGAAATCTTAACGCTACAGCATACAATGACATTCTAGATGATTCTGTGCTTCCAGCTTTGTGGCAACTGTTTGGGAAGGCACTATCCTGTTTCAGCATGACAATGCCCCTGTGCACAAAGGGAGGTCCATAAAGAAATGGTTTGTTGAGATTGATGTGGAAGAACTTGACTGACCTGCACAGAGCCCTGACGTCAACCCCATCAAACACCTGTACAGAGTCCCCGCATCAATGTTAACTCAATCCCTGCTATCGTATAACAAATCCATCACTCTTTGTGGACAGTGAGAGACCGAGAGAGAGAGAGAGAGAGAGAGAGAGAGAGAGAGAGACAGAGAGAAAGAGAGAAAGAGAGAGAGAGAGAGAGAGAGAGAGAGAGAGAGAGACAGAGAAGAGAGAGAGAGAGAGAGAGAGAGAGAGAGAGAGAGAGAGAGAGAGAGAGAGAGAGAGAGAGAGACCGAGAGGGAGAGAGAGAGAGAGAGAAAGAGAGAGAGAGAGAGAGAGAGAGAGAGAGAAAGAGAGAGAGAGAGACCGAGAGGGAGAGAGAGAAAGAGAGAGAGAGAGAGAGAGAGAGAGAGAGAGAGAGAGAGAGAGAGAGAGAGAGAGAGAGAGAGAGAGAGAGAGAGAGAGAGACCGAGAGGGAGAGAAAGAGTGTGTGTGTGCTTATTAAAACCAATGAGTGAGACAAACCCAAACGGTCAGAGGTTGGGTGCACCCCAGGGACTCATCATTTTTAAGAAGATTCAACCATCAATCAATTTGACAAGCGCTCTCTCTGCCACTGAGGCGAGACAGGGGCGGGTCATAGGCCTTCCTTTATGACCATTGATGTAGCTACTTCCTCCAGGCGAGAGAGCGAATGCAGCACAGTGTGTTTAGCACGACACATACTCACACTGCACCAGGCTAACAGTGAGGTGTACACACACACCTATCACAGGTTCAATCACGTCACAAAAACCGCAATATAACTTAGGGAATACAGCTAATTGATGACGATAATAAGCTCAAAGGAAGTTAGATGCCTCAGAGATAAGTGTCTATGTCTCTTCATGGTTGAGGCCGTGAGGGAGGGAAGTTAGATGACGTGCCTCAGAGATAAGTGTCTATGTCTCTTCATGGTTGAGGCCGTGAGGGTGATAGAATAGAGACCCACAGTGGAGGTGACATAATACCCATAAAACCTAGCGGTCAAACAGGGAAATGGTTCCAATCGTTTTTTTTACACCATTAATTTTCCCCGTTGGGGATTTTAGAAACCCTGCGTTTCTGCTTCGCCTGTTGTGATAACCATGTAAATCTCTCTCGGACAAGGTCTTATCAATATATTCGGCCCCGTCTACTCTCAGGTTTGAACATGCTAATTAGCGTCAAAGTGGACATCATGCAAAACCACAAATCCCTGCGAGCTCCCGCACGTCACCTCTCGTGTCAACTTCAAACACGTACAAGACCGTTCACAGTCCGTTTAAAGAAATGTAGACAATTCATTCATTACTAAATTTAGCTAACATTAGATAGTTAATCCAGAGATTCTCGATCAGACCATCATAGCATTTGTAGCTATTTATGATAGCCACATTAGCAGCTAATTAACATTTCATCTTGTGGGGTTAAATACAGGCAAATATATTGATAAAAGTCTCCGACAAGGAGAGAGATTTACACGGGTATCAAAACGTCACGCCAGGGTGAGTCTACACCAAACACAGCCCTTATTTGAAACGTTTCTAAAATCTCCTACGGGGAAAATGAATGGTGTACAAAACGATTCGAACCATTTCCCTGTTTGACCGCTAGGTCTTATGGGCATTGTGACTCATACTGTGGTACTCTATAGACTGGGAAGGAATTCCCTGTTCAATATGAGGAGCTTCCTGGAATGAGTGGGAGATGACCTTTGTGGTAGACTTAATTGAAGTGGGAAGGGGCTCACTCACCGACTTAGAGGACTCAAGGGATCCAGAGGAGAGGGTGTCTCGGCTCTTAGAGCTGAGGTGTGGCGAGGAGGAGGGCGAGTCGTCGATGTAGGGCAGGATGTCATGGTGGCGCCTCTGCTCCTCCGCACGGTCTGCATCATAACCATAAGTGGGAGGAGTCCCCGTGAACGGACCGTCTGTGAGTGGACGGAACAAACGTCAGTCAAATCATTTCTAGTCGTGAGTCACAGTATGTACGTTTCTTTATCCTAGTATGTCTTGGACAGTTCCGTTTGTAGGCCAAATTCCTTCAAGGCCAGTAGGCTGAGTACAGTGCAGAGTTCTGGGAAGTGTGTGTGTGTAATGCTGAGTGGAAGGCTTCTGAGTCAGAATGTCAGAGACCTTTTGGTCAACCCCCCACACACATACATACCCCCCACGACAGCTGACCATGGTTCATGTGTGCTGATTGGCCTCTGAAACCTCTCTCTGTCTCTCTCGCTCTCGGTCTCTCTCGCTCTCTGTGTCTCTCTCTGTGTCTCTCTCTGTGTCTCTGTCTCTCTCTCTCTGTCTCTCTCTGAGTCTCTCTGTGTCTCTCTCCGTCTCTCTCTCTCTCTGTCTCTCTCGCTCTCGGTCTCTCTCGCTCTCTGTGTCTCTCTCTCTGTCTTTCTCTGTGTCTCTCTCTGTGTCTCTCTGTCTCTCTCTCTCTGTCTCTCTCTGTGTCTCTCTCAGTCTCTCTGTCTCTCTCTGTCTCTCTCTGTGTCTCTCTCTGTCTCTCTCGCTCTCTGTCTCTCTCTCTCTCTGTGTCTCTCTCTCTCTCGGTCTCTTACTGTGCCACTCTCTCCGTCTCTCTCGCTCTCTGTCTCTGTGTCTCTCTCTGTGTGTCTCTCTGTGTGTCTCTCTCTGTCTCTATCTCCGTATCTGTCACTCTTTCTCCCACTCTCTTTCTCGCTCCTTCCATGCAGCCAGTCTCCTCTCTCTCCTTCCCATGAGTACAGCAGAGTAATCTAACCTCTATCTAAGTGTGAGATATCCCACCCTCCCCTGCCTGCCTGGGTGTCCACTGCCCACTGTGCCCAGAGCCTACTGCCCATAGTGACTTTCTGTCTGCCTACTGGCTAGTGCCCACTGCTGCAAGCCGCCCTACAGCGGCATGATGCCAGGCCATGCCAGGGCAACACAGAGGGACTGTCTGTCTGAGGATGGGCACACCGCCTGCCCGGTGTCCGCCCTGTACCCCATGCCAAGGGCCATTAAGAGAGACACTAGTAAAGTACGTGCCAGAGGAACACTCACAGATGACTGTGTGAGTAGAGTAGTAGTCTGTGATGGCTGTAGTCACAACCAAGAATGGCCTACCTGACCACACAAGACCACGACCACCTCTGAATACAACAAGGTATCTGCTGCACGAGAGAAGATGTTATGGCAGAGGGACGTATCAAGACAAGACACCACGGTGAGTAGAGAAACAGTTTACCTTAGTGTTGAAGTACAACCACCCACGACTCAAAGACATCCAAACACACATTAACTAAGTCAACCTGTCAATCCCCTAAGCATGTATTCTGTACAGGCCTGTATTAGTCTGTTCGTGTGTGTTATGATTGAAGACTAATTGTAGGGCCTCAGAGCAGTAGGGAGGGATTAGATATCATAAGGCAGTCATGGGTCAGGGGTCACTGTGCTTTAGCTCCTAGCCCCTGGGAGCATACCGTATCTCAGACCCATCCATAGACAGTCCCCTCCAGGCCCAGACAGAGTCTACAGTATAACAGCCCCTCTAGCCCAGTGAGTCCCCCCCCCCCTTCTTTGCACAGGTCCTCCATTTGTCCTCTGGCAGGCTCCACAGCTGCAGTCATACTCATTCTGGTCACACCCCAGCTCCCGCTTCCTGCCTAACCCCGAGCAGTCCCCACATGGGAGGAATCCAGCACGCGCACGCACACACACAAACACACAAACCCTCGGCCCCATCTCTCCAACTCTCAAAAAAGTCCACTCATTGATTTCCTCTTGGAACCATTGGCAGCCCAGCCATCGCCAACACCCCAAGCAGGTGGAAAAGTACAATCACACAGGGGAAAGCAGGTGTTCAGATGCCATGGCAACGCATGGGTCTTTTCCAAAACACCAGAGGGCGGGATCTACAGAAGTATCATGTGACTTGACATCCAGA
This sequence comes from Oncorhynchus nerka, assembly GCF_034236695.1. Lineage (NCBI taxonomy): Eukaryota > Metazoa > Chordata > Actinopteri > Salmoniformes > Salmonidae > Oncorhynchus > Oncorhynchus nerka. The sequence continues at coordinate 5,393,389 of NC_088414.1, read as the reverse complement.
AACACTGGTCTATTGTTGCCAGGTAACTGTATAAAGGACACCTACTTCAAACACTGGTCTATTGTTGCCAGGTAACTGTATAAAGGACACCTACTTCAAACACTGGTCTATTGTTGCCAGGTAACTGTATAAAGGACACCTACTTAAAACACTGGTCTATTGTTGCCAGGTAACTGTATAAAGGACACCTACTTCAAACACTGGTCTATTGTTGCCAGGTAACTGTATAAAGGACACCTACTTCAAACACTGGTCTATTGTTGCCAGGTAACTGTATAAAGGACACCTACTTAAAACACTGGTCTATTGTTGCCAGGTAACTGTATAAAGGACACCTACTTCAAACACTGGTCTATTGTTGCCAGGTAACTGTATTAAGGACACCTACTTCAAACACTGGTCTATTGTTGCCAGGTAACTGTATAAAGGACACCTACTTCGTTGCTTTTATGAACGGTGTACTTTTCTGTGCGTGGGTGTGAGTGTGTGTGTTCGCGTAGGTTAGTGTGTGTATGTGTGTCTGCCGCCAGTCCGCTAGCAGTGTGAAGGAGACCTCTGCCCCTGGAGCGTGACATGGAGGAGTCTCCCAGCCCTCCTCTGTAGCCCTGTCGTTTCCTTCACTGTTCCTCCTCTCCTTCTACCTCTCCTCTCCTCCTCCAGCTGAAGCCGAGGCAGACTGCTGCCCTGACATCTGGGAAGGCCATTGGCTTCTAGTTGAAAACAAAGTGAAGAGGCCTCTCCACAGACAGACTGTTCTCTTTCTGGTGTACACACATTACTCTCATGCATATACACTCATGCACATACGTCCCAACCGTGTAGGTGCATACACACACACATACATATGCGCATTCAAGCATTTTTTCCTAATCTCTTGTGTATATACACTCCAGAATGTTATGAAGAGTGATCAGATGAATTGCAATTAATTGCAAAGTCTCTCTTTGCCATGCAAATGAACTGAATCCCCAAAAAACATTTCCACTGCATTTCACCTCTGCCACAAAAGGACCAGCTGACATCATGTCAGTGATTCTCTCGTTAACACAGGTGTGAGTGTTGACGAGGACAATGCTGGAGATCACTCTGTCATGCTGATTGAGTTCGAAAAACAGACTGGAAGCTTCAAAAGGAGGGTGGTGCTTGGAATCATTGTTCTTCCTCTATCAACCATGGTTACCTGCAAGGAAACATGCCGTCATCATTGCTTTGCACAAAAAGGGCTTCACAGGAAAGGATATTGCTGCCAGTAAGATTGCACCTAAATAAATAATTGATCGGATCATCAAGAACTTCAAGGAGAGCGGTTCAATTGTTGTGAAGAAAGCTTCAGGGCACCCAAGAAAGTCCAGCAAGCACCAGGACCGTCTCCTAAAGTTGATTCAGCTGCTGGATTGGGGCACCACCAGTACAGAGCTGCTCAGGAATGGCAGCAGGCAGGTGTGAGTGCATCTGCACGCACAGTGAGGAGAATACTTTTGGTGGATGGCCTGGTGTCAAGAAGGGCAGCAAAGCCACTTCTCTCCAGGAAAAACATCAGGGACAGACTGATATTCTGCAGAAGGTACATAGATTGGACTGCTGAGGACTGGGGTAAAGTCATTTTATCTGATGAATCCCCTTTCCGATTGTTTGGGGCATCCGGAAAAAAAGTTTGTCTGGAAAAGACAAGGTGAGCGCTACCATCAGTCCTGTGTCATGCCAACAGTAAAGCATCCTGAGACCATTCATGTGTGGGGTTGTTTCTCAGCCAAGGGAGTGGGCTCACTCACAATTTTGCCCAAGAACACAGCCATGAATAAAGAATGGTACCAACACATCAACCGAGAGCAACTTCTCCCAACCATCCAGGAACAGTTTGGTGACGAACAATGCCTTTCCCAGCATGACGGAGCACCTTGCCATAAGGCAAAAGTGATAACTAAGTGACTCGGGGAACAAAACATCGATATTTTGGGTCCATGGCCAGGAAACCCCCCAGATCTTAATCCCATCGAGAACTTGTGGTCAATCCTCAAGAGGCGGGTGGACAAACAAAAACTCAAAAATTCGGACAAACTCCAAGTATCGATTATGCAAGAATGGGCTGCCATCAGTCAGGATGTGGCCCCACCTCACCCAGCACACCCCACCTCACCCAGCACACCCCACCTCACCCAGCATAGGACACCCCACCTCACCCAGCACAGTACACCCCACCTCACCCAGCACAGTACACCCCACCTCACCCAACACAGTACACCTCACCCAGCACAGTACACCCCACCTCACCCAGCACACCCCACCTCATCCAGCATAGGACACCCCACCTCACCCAGCACACCCCACCTCACCCAGCACAGTACACCCCACCTCACCCAGCACAGTACACCTCACCCAGCACAGTACACCCCACCTCACCCAGTACACCCCACCTCACCCAGCATAGTACACCCCACCTCACCCAGTACACCCCACCTCACTCAGTACACCCCACCTCACCCAGCACAGTACACCTCACCCAGCACAGTACACCCCACCTCACCCAGTACACCCCACCTCACCCAGCATAGTACACCCCACCTCAACCAGCATAGTACACCTCCACTCACCCAGCACAGTACACCCCACCTCACCCAGCACACCCCACCCCACCCCACCCAGCACAGTACACCTCACCCAGCACAGTACACCCCACCCCACCTCACCCAGCACAGTACACCCCACCCCACCCAGCACAGTACACCCCACCTCACCCAGCACAGTACACCCCACCCCACCCAGCACAGTACACCCCACCTCACCCAGCACAGTACACCCCACCCCACCCAGCACAGTACACCCCACCTCACCCAGCACAGTACACCTCACCCAGCACACCCCACCCCACCCAGCACAGTACACCCCACCTCACCCAGCACAGTACACCTCACCCAGCACAGTACACCCCACCTCACCCAGCACAGTACACCTCACCCAGCACAGTACACCCCACCTCACCCAGTACACCCCACCTCACCTCACCCAGCACAGTACACCTCACCTCACCCAGCATAGTACACCCCACCTCACCCAGCACACCCCACCTCACCCAGCACAGTACACCCCACCTCACCCAGCACAGTACACCCCACCCCACCTCACCCAGTACACCCCACCCCACCTCACCCAGCACAGTACACCCCACCTCACCCAGTACACCCCACCCACCACAGTACACCCCACCTCACCTCACCCAGCACAGTACACCCCACCTCACCCAGCACAGTACACCCCACCCCACCTCACCCAGTACAGTACACCCCACCTCACCCAGCACAGTACACCCCACCTCACCCAGCACAGTACACCCCACCCCACCTCACCCAGCACAGTACACCCCACCTCACCCAGTACACCCCACCTCACCTCACCCAGCACAGTACACCCCACCCCACCTCACCCAGCACAGTACACCCCACCTCACCTCACCCAGCACAGTACACCCCACCTCACCCAGTACACCCCACCTCACCCAGCACAGTACACCCCACCCCACCCCACCTCACCCAGCACAGTACACCCCACCTCACCCAGTACACCCCACCCCACCTCACCCAGCACAGTACACCCCACCTCACCCAGTACACCCCACCCCACCTCACCCAGCACAGTACACCCCACCTCACCCAGTACACCCCACCCCACCTCACCCAGCACAGTACACCCCACCTCACCCAGTACACCCCACCCCACCTCACCCAGCACAGTACACCCCACCTCACCCAGCACAGTACACCCCACCTCACCCAGCACAGTACACCCCACCCCACCTCACCCAGCACAGTACACCCCACCTCACCCAGCACAGTACACCCCACCTCACCTCACCCAGCACAGTACACCCCACCTCACCCAGCACAGTACACCCCACCCCACCTCACCCAGGCCGGGCCTAATGTAATGCTACAGTGCTCAAGGCCCTTCTCTTAATCTATCTATTTGGCTATTTCCATCCATAGTGTCTTAGTGTCTATGACTGTTTCCTATACAGAGCAAGTTCCTCCGTCCACCAGGTTTCCTCTACAGAGGGGCCCAGAGGATTAGGGGGGACTCAGCTTTACTGACTCTGTGAGGGAGCAGGTCTGGATCGGGGAGATAAATTGGACACACCCCTGCCCACCCCGCATCTCCTCCAATGTGGCAGGTTTCATTAATGCTCCCGAAATAAGAGTGTCAACAAATGTGTGGGTTTGGGGGGCAGGGGGGGGCGGACCTCTAGGGAGGGGGCGGACCTCTAGGGAGGGGGCAGGAGACTGAGACGCCTGAAGGAGCGGAAAATCAGCCAAAATGGAAATCTCAGCTAAAGCATAGCTGTGGGCACAGAGCGGGATCAAATGAAGTTGATCACAGCGTTGCCGTGGTAATCCCGTTTTGCCACGCTTGACAGCAGCTAATTTGATAAGCGCTGTCCCCGTCTTGTCATTAAGGAAGGATGGGTCCGTAAAATGCTTGGGTGACTGTACCAGCGCCTCAATACCCGCCAGGAATGAAACACCCTGGGTGGGGCACTTCTTTATTGACCAAACCCAGGAGGGAGTCTCAAATGGAACCCCATTCCCTTTATAGTGCACCACTAGGCCCATAGAGCTCTGGTCAAAAGTAGTGCACTATAAAAGGGAATGGGGTGCCATTTGGGACACAGACAAGGAGACAGACAGGCAGGAGACTGAGGAGAGGCGACACCTCACAGATAAAGTACCTCCCTGATCTAGGCAGTGGTGAAAAAAGTACCCAATCGTCATTCTTGAGTAAAAGTAAAGATACCTTAGTAGAAAATGACTCAGGTAAAAGTGACGTCACAATTTTCTTTTCTTTTTTTTAAATGTATGGATAGACAGGGGCATCAACACTCAGCACTCCAACACTCAGACATCATTTACAATTTATAAAACATTTGTGTTTAGTGAGTCCGCCAGATGATGACCAGGGATGTTCTCTTGAGAGGTGCGTGAAATTGGATCAATTTCCTGTCCTGCTAAGCATTCAAAATGTAACGAGTACTTTTGGGTGGCAGGGAAAATGTATGGAGTAAAAAGTATATTATTTTCTTTAGGAATGTAGTAAAGTAAAAGTTGTCAAAAATATAAATAGTAAAGTACAGATACCAAAGAAACTTTAAAGTACTTTATACAACTGGAAGTAGGTCTAGCTCATCAACAGTATGACCTCAGAACCAGAGTAATTTACAACTCACACGTAGCCTAGTGGTTAGAGTGTAGAGGCGGCAGGGTAGCCTAGTGGTTAGAGTGTAGAGGCGGCAGGGTAGTCTAGTGGTTAGAGTGTAGAGGCGGCAGGGTAGCCTAGTGGTTAGAGTGTAGAGGCGGCAGGGTAGCCTAGTGGTTAGAGTGTAGAGGTGGCAGGGTAGCCTAGTGGTTAGAGTGTAGAGGTGGTAGGTAGACTAGTGGTTAGAGTGTAGAGGCGGCAGGGTAGCCTAGTGGTTAGAGTGTAGAGGTGGCAGGGTAGCCTAGTGGTTAGAGTGTAGAGGCGGCAGGGTAGCCTAGTGGTTAGAGTGTAGAGGTGGCAGGGTAGACTAGTGGTTAGAGTGTAGAGGCGGCAGGGTAGCCTAGTGGTTAGAGTGTAGAGGCGGCAGGGTAGCCTAGTGGTTAGAGTGTAGAGGCGGCAGGGTAGCCTAGTGGTTAGAGTGTAGAGGCGGCAGGGTAGCCTAGTGGTTAGAGTGTAGAGGTGGCAGGGTAGACTAGTGGTTAGAGTGTAGAGGCGGCAGGGTAGCCTAGTGGTTAGAGTGTAGAGGCGGCAGGGTAGCCTAGTGGTTAGAGTGTAGAGGCGGCAGGGTAGCCTAGTGGTTAGAGTGTAGAGGCGGCAGGGTAGCCTAGTGGTTAGAGTGTAGAGGCGGCAGGGTAGCCTAGTGGTTAGAGTGTAGAGGCGGCAGGGTAGCCTAGTGGTTAGAGTGTAGAGGCGGCAGGGTAGCCTAGTGGTTAGAGTGTAGAGGCGGCAGGGTAGCCTAGTGGTTAGAGTGTAGAGGCGGCAGGGTAGCCTAGTGGTTAGAGTGTAGAGGCGGCAGGGTAGCCTAGTGGTTAGAGTGTAGAGGCGGCAGGGTAGCCTAGTGGTTAGAGTGTAGAGGCGGCAGGGTAGCCTAGTGGTTAGAGTGTAGAGGCGGCAGGGTAGCCTAGTGGTTAGAGTGTAGAGGGGGCAGGGTAGCCTAGTGGTTAGAGTGTAGAGGCGGCAGGGTAGCCTAGTGGTTAGAGTGTAGAGGCGGCAGGGTAGCCTAGTGGTTAGAGTGTAGAGGCGGCAGGGTAGCCTAGTGGTTAGAGTGTAGAGGCGGCAGGGTAGCCTAGTGGTTAGAGTGTAGAGGCGGCAGGGTAGCCTAGTGGTTAGAGTGTAGAGGGGGCAGGGTAGCCTAGTGGTTAGAGTGTAGAGGCGGCAGGGTAGCCTAGTGGTTAGAGTGTAGAGGCGGCAGGGTAGCCTAGTGGTTAGAGTGTAGAGGCGGCAGGGTAGCCTAGTGGTTAGAGTGTAGAGGCGGCAGGGTAGCCTAGTGGTTAGAGTGTAGAGGCGGCAGGGTAGCCTAGTGGTTAGAGTGTAGAGGGGGCAGGGTAGCCTAGTGGTTAGAGTGTAGAGGCGGCAGGGTAGCCTAGTGGTTAGAGTGTAGAGGCGGCAGGGTAGCCGGCTGGACATTAACCACTAGCATCAAGGCGGTGGCCCGTTCCTGTAGGTTCATGCTCTACAACATCCGCAGAGTACGACCCTGCCTCACACAGGAAGCGGCGCAGGTCCTAATCCAGGCACTTGTCATCTCCCGTCTGGATTACTGCAACTCGCTGTTGGCTGGGCTCCCTGCCTGTGCCATTAAACCCCTACAACTCATCCAGAACGCCGCAGCCCGTCTGGTGTTCAACCTTCCCAAGTTCTCTCGCGTCACCCCGCTCCTCCGCTCCCTCCACTGGCTTCCAGTTGAAGCTCGCATCCGCTACAAGACCATGGTGCTTGCCTACGGAGCTGTGAGGGGAACGGCACCTCAGTACCTCCAGGCTCTGATCAGGCCCTACACCCAAACAAGGGCACTGCGTTCATCCACCTCTGGCCTGCTCGCCTCCCTACCACTGAGGAAGTACAGTTCCCGCTCAGCCCAGTCAAAACTGTTCGCTGCTCTGGCCCCCCAATGGTGGAACAAACTCCCTCACGACGCCAGGACAGCGGAGTCAATCACCACCTTCCGGAGACACCTGAAACCCCACCTCTTTAAGGAATACCTAGGATAGGATAAAGTAATCCCTCTCACCCCCTCCCCTGAAAAGATTTAGATGCACTACTGTTCCACTGGAGGTCATAAGGTGAATGCACCAATTTGTAAGTCGCTCTGGATAAGAGCGTCTGCTAAATGACTTAAATGTAAATGTAAATGTAGAGGCGGCAGGGTAGCCTAGTGGTTAGAGTGTAGAGGCGGCAGGGTAGCCTAGTGGTTAGAGTGTAGAGGCGGCAGGGTAGCCTAGTGGTTAATGTCCAGCCGTCTGTAGAAGTATGAATGATAATTGGGGCGTCAGCGTAGCCTAGTGGTTAATGTCCAGCCGTCTGTAGAAGTATGAATGATAATTGGGGCGTCAGCGTAGCCTAGTGGTTAGAGCGTTGGACTAGTAACCGGAAGGTTGCAAGTTCAAATCCCCGAGCTGACAAGGTACAAATCTGTCGTTCTGCCCCTGAACAAGGCAGTTAACCCACTGTTCCTAGGCCGTCATTGAAAATAAGAATTTGTTCTTAACTGACTTGCCTAGTTAAATAAAGGTAAAAATAAAAGCTAATTTAAAAAAAAAAATAAGCCAATCGGTGCGTAGCGTGATCATCTCGGTGGTAACACACCAACGACAGCGCCGGTTAAATGGCCTGAGAGCGGAGCCAAGGCGGACAGTGTCTACCCCACAACACCCAGTACAGTGTCTACCCCACAACACCCAGTACAGTGTCTACCCCCCAACACCCAGTACAGTGTCTACCCCACAACACCCAGTACAGTGTCTACCCCCAACACCCAGTACAGTGTCTACCCCCAACACCCAGTACAGTGTCTACCCCACAACACCCAGTACAGTGTCTACCCCACAACACCCAGTACAGTGTCTACCCCACAACACCCAGTACAGTGTCTACCCCCAACACCCAGTACAGTGTCTACCCCCAACACCCAGTACAGTGTCTACCCCACAACACCCAGTACAGTGTCTACCCCACAACACCCAGTACAGTGTCTACCCCACAACACCCAGTACAGTGTCTACCCCCCAACACCCAGTACAGTGTCTACCCCCCAACACCCAGTACAGTGTCTACCCCACAACACCCAGTACAGTGTCTACCCCACAACACCCAGTACAGTGTCTACCCCACAACACCCAGTACAGTGTCTACCCCACAACACCCAGTACAGTGTCTACCCCACAACACCCAGTACAGTGTCTACCCCACAACACCCAGTACAGTGTCTACCCCCCAACACCCAGTACAGTGTCTACCCCACAACACCCAGTACAGTGTCTACCCCCAACACCCAGTACAGTGTCTACCCCACAACACCCAGTACAGTGTCTACCCCACAACACCCAGCGCCCCGCTGGGGAGAAAATCCTCCCTTTTGTTTCAGTGAGGAGGGGATGAGTCTGAAAACACAGACGCAGGGGGGGAGAAAGCCCTACAATCACACCAGCTACACACACACACACACACACACACACACACACACACACCAGCTACACACACACACACACACACCAGCTACACACACACACACACCAGCTACACACACACACACACACACACACCAGCTACACACACACACACCAGCTACACACACACACACACACCAGCTACACACACACACACACCGCGTTCCATTTCAACATGTGTATAGCTATCAGCTGTTACTCTGAAAGAGACAGACACATAAGAAACAATGAGAGGTATGCCATGCTATCCTACCCTGGCCGACAGAATCCTTCACATCAACTACCACGCTATCCTACCCTGGCTGACAGAATCTTTCACATCAACTACCAAGCTATCCTACCCTGGCCGGCAGAATCTTTCACATCAACTACCACGCTATCCTACCCTGGCCGGCAGAATCCTTCACATCAACTACCACGCTATCCTACCCTGGCCGACAGAATCCTTCACATCAATTACCACGCTATCCTACCCTGGCCGACAGAATCCTTCACATCAATTACCACGCTATCCTACCCTGGCCGGCAGAATCCTTCACATCAATTACCACGCTATCCTACCCTGGCCGACAGAATCCTTCACATCAATTACCACGCTATCCTACCCTGGCCGACAGAATCCTTCACATCAACTACCACGCTATCCTACCCTGGCCGACAGAATCCTTCACATCAATTACCACGCTATCCTACCCTGGCCGACAGAATCCTTCACATCAATTACCACGCTATCCTACCCTGGCTGACAGAATCCTTCACATCAACTACCACACTATCCTACCCTGACTGACAGAATCCTTCACATCAACTACCACGCTATCCTACCCTGACTGACAGAATCTTTCACATCAACTACCACACTCCCAGGAAGTGCAAAGACATCTTCAAATGACTAGGAATAAGCTGCCATGATGTCTCTTCTGTTACTACTGTATCTGTCTGTAGAAACACTGACGTTCCCATGGTCCCACTCCCAGCAGCAGTGACAGACTCAAGCTGTGTGTGTGTGTGTGTGTGTGTGTGTGTGTGTGTGATTGAGCCTTTCAAAAATAGTTGGTGGTGATTTAATCACAGAAAACGAGGTTAGTGCCGAGGAAATTCCCCCATCCATTCTGCATCTAAAGACAGACACATGGGAGGAACACAGAACAGGGTTTCTCTCACACCCTCAACATCCACTGGGCTCTCCTCATGTTCAGTCATCTATGGTCAGTGGTACCTCTACTACTGTAAGACTGAGGATCTGAACCAAGAGTTAACTGTCATTTATAGCTTCCTGGTTTGGGCAGACGGACAGATACAGTGCCTTCGGGAAGTAGTCAGACCCCTTGACTTTTTCAACATACATCCTTTATCTAAAATGTATTAAATAAAACAAATAAAAAACTCAGCAATCTAAACACAATACCCCATAATGACCATGCAAAAACAGGTTTCTCAAAATTTTTGCAAATGTATTACAACTTAAAAACAGAAATACCATATTTACATAAGTATTCAGACCCTTTGCTATGAGACTCGAAATTGAGCTCAGGTGCATCCTGTTTCCACTGATCATCCTTGAGATGTTTCTACAACTTGAAGGTCCCCAAGAACACAGTTGCCTCCATCATTCTTAAATGGAAGGAGTTTGGAACCACCAAGACTCTTCCTAGAGCTGGCCGCCCGGCCAAACTGAGCAATCGGAGGAGAAGGGCCTTAGTCAGGGAGGTGACCAAGAACCCAACGGTCACTCTGACAGAGCTCCAGAGTTCCTCTGTGGAGATGGGTAGAGTGGCCAGACGGAAGCCACTCCTCAGTAAAAAGGCACATGACAGCCCGCTTGGAGTTTGCCAAAAAGCACCTAAAGGACTCTCAGACCATGAGAAACAAGATTCTCTGGTCTGATGAAACGAAGATTGAACTGTTTGGCCTGAATGCCAAGCGTCACGTCTAGAGGAAACCAGGCACCGCTCATCACATGACCAAAACCATCCCTAGGGTGAAGCATGGTGGCGGCAGCATCATGCTGTGGGGATGTTTTTCAGAGGCAGGGACGTGGAGACTAGTCAGGATGAAGGCAAAGATGAACGGAGCAAAGTACAGAGATCCTTGATGAAAATCTGCTCCAGAACGCTCAGGACCTCAGACTGGGGCGAAGGTTCACCTTCCAACAGGACAACGACCCTAAGCACACAGCCAAGACAACGCAGGAGTGGCTTCGGGACAAATCTCTGAATGTCCTTGAGTGGCCCAGCCAGAGCCCGGACTTGAACCCAATCGAACGTCTCTGGAGAGACCTGAAAATAGCTGTGCAGCGACGCTCTCCAGCCAACCTGACAGAGCTTGAGAGGATCTGCAGAGAATGGGAGGAACTCCCCAAATACAGGTGTACCAAGCTTGGTAATTGCTGCCAAAGGTGCTTCAACAAAGTACTGAGTAAAGGGCCTGAATCCTTACGTAAATGTGATATTTTTATATATCATTTTTCATAAATTAGCAACATTTTCTAAAAAACAGTTCTTGCTTTCTCATTATGGGGTATTGTGTGTAGATTGATGAGGGGGAAAAAAACATTTTAATCCATTTCTGAATAAGGTTGTAACGTAACAAAATATGGAAAAAGTCAAGAGCTCTGAATACTGTAGGCAGGCGGGCAGAGAGACAGACAGCTCCAGAGGTAGCATGGCCTACATGACATCTGAATACTGTAGGCAGGCGGGCAGAGAGACAGACAGCTCCAGAGGTAGCATGGCCTACATGACATCTGATTACTGTAGGCAGGCGGGCAGAGAGACAGACAGCTCCAGAGGTAGCATGGCCTACATGACATCTGAATACTGTAGGCAGGCGGGCAGAGAGACAGACAGCTCCAGAGGTAGCATGGCCTACATGACATCTGATTACTGTAGGCATGCGGGCAGAGAGACAGACAGCTCCAGAGGTAGCATGGCCTACATGACATCTGAATACTGTAGGCAGGCGGGCAGAGAGACAGACAGCTCCAGAGGTAGCATGGCCTACATGACATCTGATTACTGTAGGCAGGCGGGCAGAGAGACAGACAGCTCCAGAGGTAGCATGGCCTACATGACATCTGATTACTGTAGGCAGGCGGGCAGAGAGACAGACAGCTCCAGAGGTAGCATGGCCTACATGACATCTGATTACTGTAGGCAGGCGGGCAGAGAGACAGACAGCTCCAGAGGTAGCATGGCCTACATGACATCTGATTACTGTAGGCAGGCGGGCAGAGAGACAGACAGCTCCAGAGGTAGCATGGCCTACATGACATCTGATTACTGTAGGCAGGCGGGCAGAGAGACAGACAGCTCCAGAGGTAGCATGGCCTACATGACATCTGATTACTGTAGGCAGGCGGGCAGAGAGACAGACAGCTCCAGAGGTAGCATGGCCTACATGACATCTGAATACTGTAGGCAGGCGGGCAGAGAGACAGACAGCTCCAGAGGTAGCATGGCCTACATGACATCTGATTACTGTAGGCAGGCGGGCAGAGAGACAGACAGCTCCAGAGGTAGCATGGCCTACATGACATCTGATTACTGTAGGCATGCGGGCAGAGAGACAGACAGCTCCAGAGGTAGCATGGCCTACATGACATCTGAATACTGTAGGCAGGCGGGCAGAGAGACAGACAGCTCCAGAGGTAGCATGGCCTACATGACATCTGATTACTGTAGGCAGGCGGGCAGAGAGACAGACAGCTCCAGAGGTAGCATGGCCTACATGACATCTGATTACTGTAGGCAGGCGGGCAGAGAGACAGACAGCTCCAGAGGTAGCATGGCCTACATGACATCTGATTACTGTAGGCAGGCGGGCAGAGAGACAGACAGCTCCAGAGGTAGCATGGCCTACATGACATCTGATTACTGTAGGCAGGCGGGCAGAGAGACAGACAGCTCCAGAGGTAGAATGGCCTACATGACATCTGAATACTGTAGGCAGGCGGGCAGAGAGACAGACAGCTCCAGAGGTAGCATGGCCTACATGACATCTGATTACTGTAGGCAGGCGGGCAGAGAGACAGACAGCTCCAGAGGTAGCATGGCCTACACGACATCTGATTACTGTAGGCGGGCGGGCAGAGAGACAGACAGCTCCAGAGGTAGCATGGCCTACATGACATCTGGCCATGATTATGTGTGTCATGTCAGCACTGTGCTGCCTTCAGGTTTTACATCTCGCCTCAGGACACGTCAGAGGATGGCCTCTCGCTTTCTCTCTCTCTCTACATCAGCCCCGTGTGTCTTAATCAACTCACGCTATCATCATCTCCAGCCCGGTCTTTGATACCCTAAACGCTCGCCGCGTACTCTTTCTGAACCGCTAAAAGTCATTAAGACAGAGCCCGTGTTCCAAAGGGCACCCGATTCCCCTTTATAGTGCACTATACTTTAGACCAGGGTCCATAAGGCTCTAGTCAAAAGTAGTGCACTATGTAGGGAATAGGGTGCCCTTTGGAACGCTCCGAGAGGCTCATTACCCAGCAGCGCTTTATATCCCACACAGGCGTTCAAATGGCTGCAGAATCACATGGAGACAGAGACTAATAATAAGGCATTTGAAATGACCGGCTACATTTTGGGAACATGAACTCTGCGAAATAGATAGCAGTCTTACCGGCGAGACATAGAATGTGAAGAATGTGAATAATGGTGAAGAGCGGTTTTAATATGAGGAAGGATATGTGCTTTAAATGGCTTGCTGCTCTCTCTTCCACTGATGAAGATAATGACAGTAATAAAGCATTCCTTATCGTCAGCACCTATTTGCTCTTTCCGTCGCAGCCAGCCCCTTTCAGAGGAACACAATAGGTGCGCCCTTAGAATCAGATGGCACTCTCTCTCCCCTTGTGTCTCTCGCTCGCTCTTTTTCCATTCCCATGGGGCTTTGCAGGAGCCGGCCTGTGATCTCGCCACGGCTGGAAATCTTTGGGCGCACTTAAGCCCTCCACCCCTCCTTCTAATGTATCATAAGCACCGTGGCAACAGCAGTGTGTGTGCGTGTGTGTGTGTGTGTGTGTGTGTAGAAGGAAGGCTCATTCATTTATCTATGTGTGACATGCCATTTTAATCTGCCTGGGAATCTGCAGAACGCTTCATACCCCCTATGTGTCTGCGCTGGGAGAGAGGGAGAGAAAGGAGGGATGAGAGGGAGAGAGGAAAGACGAGGGGAAGAGAGAGGAGGGAAGAGAGGAAGGAAGAAAGAGAGGAAGAGAGAGGAGGAAGAGAGGGAGAGAAGGAGGGAGAGAAGGAGGAAGAGGAGGAAGAGAGGGAGAGAAGGAGGAAGAGAGGGAGAGAGAGGAGGAAGAGAGGGAGAGAAGGAGGAAGAGAGGGAGAGAAGGAGGAAGAGAGGGAGAGAAGGAGGAAGAGAGGGAGAGAAGGAGGAAGAGAGGGAGAGAGAGGAGGAAGAGTGGGAGAGAAGGAGGAAGAGAGAGGAGGGAAGGAGGAAGAGAGGGAGAGAAGGAGGAAGAGAGGGAGAGAGAGGAAGAGAGGGAGAGAGAGGAAGAGAGGGAGAGAGAGGAGGAAGAGTGGGAGAGAAGGAGGAAGAGAGAGGAGGGAAGGAGGAAGAGAGGGAGAGAAGGAGGAAGAGAGGGAGAGAGAGGAAGAGAGGGAGAGAGAGGAGGAAGAGAGGGAGAGAAGGAGGAAGAGAGGGAGAGAAGGAGGAAGAGAGGGAGAGAAGGAAGAAGAGAGGGGGAGAGAGGAGGAAGAGAGGGAGAGAAGGAGGAAGAGAGGGAGAGATAGGAGGAAGAGAGGGAGAGTGAGGAGGAAGAGAGGGAGAGTGAGGAGGTAGAGAGGGAGAGAAGGAAGAAGAGAGGGAGAGTGAGGAGGGTAGAGAGGGAGAGAGAGGAGGAAGAGAGGGAGAGTGAGGAGGAACAGAGGGAGAGTGAGGAGGTAGAGAGGGAGAGAAGGAAGAAGAGAGGGAGAGTGAGGAGGTAGAGAGGGAGAGAGAGGAGGAAGAGAGGGAGAGTGAGGAGGAAGAGAGGGAGAGTGAGGAGGTAGAGAGGGAGAGAAGGAGGAAGAGAGGGAGAGTGAGGAGGTAGAGAGGGAGAGAAGGAAGAAGAGAGGGAGAGTGAGGAGGTAGAGAGGGAGAGAGAGGAGGAAGAGAGGGAGAGTGAGGAGGAAGAGTGGGAGAGTGAGGAGGTAGAGAGCGAGGAAGAGAGGGAGTTTCATAGGGGACTTTAAACTGCCTATCTAATGGCTACTGTAGCTGTGTTTGGAAAAGTACCACTATATTTGAACATGAGAGGAAACATGATGAGGACCAATCAAAACATATCTTCACACCAATCCCAGCTGGTAACTGCGGCAGGTCCAGTGTAGAGGGCTGGAACCAGGCCCTCAGGCCAGGGGTATATGTATTCATGGAGAGGTCAGAGGGGTCACCAGGCTCAGTGTCACCATGTATTCATGTCATGGGGGAAGCTAGCTGCCATGATGAGACGCCCCGAGGAGTGGGGGCTAAAATCCAATAACGTATTACCCTGCCTATCAATTAGGCCAATTAGGTAATGTGGTGCAGCTGGTGCCATGAATATAGTAGTCCAGAGCCAAGGCAGTTGGACAGAGTTCAGTAGTGAGTGTGTCTCTGTGTGTGTGTTGCTGTGTGGCTTATCTGCTGACTGAGGTAAGTGATAGGCCTCAAACTGACATGATACACTTGATCCAGACCAGGGCAGGGTCTTAGAGAGATGAAGTGGAGGAGGTGAGGGAGGAGGAGAGAGGGTCCTAGAGAGATGAAGTGGAGGAGGTAAGGGATGAGGAGACAGGGTCCTAGAGAGATGAAGTGGAGGAGGTAAGGGAGGAGGAGAGAAGGTCCTAGAGAGATGAAGTGGAGGAGGTAAGGGAGGAGGAGACAGGGTCCTAGAGAGATGAAGTGGAGGAGGTAAGGGAGGAGGAGACAGGGTCCTAGAGAGATGAAGTGGAGGAGGTAAGGGAGGAGGAGACAGGGTCCTAGAGAGATGAAGTGGAGGAGGTAAGGGAGGAGGAGAGAGGGTCCCAGAGAGATGAAGTGGAGGAGGTAAGGGAGGAGGAGACAGGGTCCTAGAGAGATGAAGTGGAGGAGGTAAGGGAGGAGGAGAGAGGCTATAAGCCGTCATCTCAACATCCCTGCCACCTGAAACTAGCCCTCAGCAGTAGCAGCGGCCTGGTCTGTGGGCGGTGGAGCGGCTGGGAGGGCGAGCGGCGCGGTCCCCTCGTCTCCCAGAGCACGCCGCATTACCCCCATTACAGGGCCTGGGATCCTTTAAAGTGGGCAGACCTGAGCCCTCTGCGGCTCTAGGACAGAGCCAGGCCCCTGCCAACAGCCAATCAGCCAGGCCACGCCACGGGCAGTTAACCTAAAGCCCAGCCTCCAGCTCCCCAGCAGGGAGGCAGCACCAGCGGCGCTTGGTCATATCATCCGCAAACAGGAGACGAGGCCGAAGCACAGGGCCAAATCTGCCTTAATCTCCTGGCAAACACACAGGCCCCAGGATCAGCCGCTCAGAGCAATCACTTCCGTTCTCTGTTCTACACAGTTGGCCATACGCTCGCGCCTTTTCAAATGGAGCGTCCAGATGTGTTACCTGCTGGCTCCTGGGGTCTGTTGCCTTGGTGAGCACATACAACAACAAGTGGGTTTTGTTCCTCCTGTTCGGATTGGTTGTCACGGTAGCTGTGTGTGGGGAAGCCAGGGAGGGGGGAGGCGTCAGATCCAGAGGTCTTGTAGGCCCAATAACACAGGTGTAATGTTTGCAAAGTAAGGTTTGCTAATCTAACACCACTACCCACACCGCCATAGATAGCTGTGTCCCAGTCGTTACAGAGGATGAGGAGCCTGGATGTTTGAGCTGTGCCTTTCTGCCCCCCTGGCCCCATGCCAGTGTACCAGCCTGCCAGCCTGGATGTTTGAGCTGTGCCTTTCTGCCCCCCCCGGCCCCATGCCAGTGTACCAGCCTGCCAGCCTGGATGTTTGAGCTGTGCCTTTCTGCCCCCCCCCCCCCCTGGCCCCATGCCAGTGTACCAGCCTGCCAGCCTGGATGTTTGAGCTGTGCCTTTCTGCCCCCCCCCCTGGCCCCATGCCAGTGTACCAGCCTGGATGTTTGAGCTGTGCCTTTCTGCCCCCCTGGCCCCATGCCAGTGTACCAGCCTGGATGTTTGAGCTGTGCCTTTCTGCCCCCCCCGGCCCCATGCCAGTGTACCAGCCTGCCAGCCTGGATGTTTGAGCTGTGCCTTTCTGCCCCCCTGGCCCCATACCAGTGTACCAGCCTGCCAGCCTGGATGTTTGAGCTGTTCCTTTCTGCCCCCCGGCCCCATGCCAGTGTACCAGCCTGCCAGCCTGGATGTTTGAGCTGTTCCTTTCTGCCCCCCCCGGCCCCATGCCAGTGTACCAGCCTGCCAGCCTGGATGTTTGAGCTGTGCCTTTCTGCCCCCCCCCTGGCCCCATGCCAGTGTACCAGCCTGCCAGCCTGGATGTTTGAGCTGTGCCTTTCTGCCCCCCCTGGCCCCATGCCAGTGTACCAGTCTGGATGTTTGAGCTGTGCCTTTCTGCCCCCCCCCCCTGGCCCCATGCCAGTGTACCAGTCTTCTAGCCTGGATGTTTGAGCTGTGCCTTTCTGCCCCCCATGCCAGTGTACCAGTCTGGATGTTTGAGCTGTGCTTTTCTCCCCCCCCCCCTGGCCCCATGCCAGTGTACCAGCCTGCCAGCCTGGAGCAGCCCAGCATCAATTACCTGAATCCTGTGTTCAAACAGCCCTAATGGCGCCAGCCTCCCTGATCAAACGCTGTCATCAGAGCTCACCAGACGCACACTGCCTGCTTCATCTCATCTACCTCGTCCCAGACACACACACACATGTTGATGCAACAGAGGCACAAACACACACACCCCTGAAAGATGAGGACGGTGAATAATTAGCAGGATGAAAAAAAGCGAGCGTCTACACAGACAGGCAATTCAATTATCTCTCTCCTCTGGCTGATCTCTTTCCTCTGGCTGATCTCTTTCCTCTGGCTGATATCTCTCCTCTGGCTGATATCTCTCCTCTGGCTGATCTCTTTCCTCTGGCTGATCTCTCTCCTCTGGCTGATCTCTTTCCTCTGGCTGATCTCTTTCCTCTGGCTGATCTCTTTCCTCTGGCTGATCTCTCTCCTCTGGCTGATCTCTCTCCTCTGGCTGATCTCTCTCCTCTGGCTGATCTCTTTCCTCTGGCTGATCTCTTTCCTCTGGCTGATCTCTTTCCTCTGGCTGATCTCTCTCCTCTGGCTGATCTCTTTCCTCTGGCTGATCTCTCTCCTCTGGCTGATCTCTCTCCTCTGGCTGATCTCTTTCCTCTGGCTGATCTCTTTCCTCTGGCTGATCTCTCTCCTCTGGCTGATCTCTTTCCTCTGGCTGATCTCTTTCCTCTGGCTGATCTCTTTCCTCTGGCTGATCTCTTTCCTCTGGCTGATCTCTTTCCTCTGGCTGATCTCTTTCCTCTGGCTGATCTCTTTCCTCTGGCTGATCTCGTTCCTCTGGCTGATCTCTTTCCTCTGGCTGGCTCTTGAAGGTTATGAGTTGGACTCCTCTGGCTGGCTCTTGAAGGTTATGAGTTGGACTGTTGACACTCTCCTGGGACGCCACCAAGGTGGCAGTTTGCATCCCTACCCTGCTTCCCTCTACCCTGCCTCCCTACCCTGCTTCCCTCTACCCTGCTTCCCTACCCTGCATCCCTACCCTGCATCCCTACCCTGCATCCCTCTACCCTGCTTCCCTACCCTGCTTCCCTCTACCCTGCTTCCCTCCCCTGCATCCCTCTACCCTGCTTCCCTACCCTGCTTCCCTCTACCCTGCTTCCCTCTACCCTGCATCCCTACCCTGCTTCCCTACCCTGCTTCCTTCTACCCTGCTTCCCTACCCTGCTTCCCTCTACCCTGCTTCCCTACCCTGCTTCCTTCTACCCTGCTTCCTTCTACCCTGCTTCCCTACCCTGCTTCCCTCTACCCTGCTTCCTTCTACCCTGCTTCCCTACCCTGCTTCCTTCTACCCTGCTTCCCTACCCTGCATCCCTACCCTGCTTCCCTACCCTGCTTCCCTCTACCCTGCATCCCTACCCTGCTTCCCTCTACCCTGCTTTCCTACCCTGCTTCCCTACCCTGCTCCCCTCCCCTGCTTTCCTCTACCCTGCCTCCCTACCCTGCTTCCCTCTACCCTGCTTCCCTCTACCCTGCATCCCTACCCTGCTTCCCTCTACCCTGCATCCCTACCCTGCTTCCCTACCCTGCTTCCTTCTACCCTGCTTCCCTACCCTGCTTCCCTACCCTGCTTCCCTCTACCCTGCTTCCCTACCCTGCTTCCTTCTACCCTGCTTCCCTACCCTGCTTCCTTCTACCCTGCTTCCCTACCCTGCTTCCTTCTACCCTGCTTCCCTACCCTGCTTCCTTCTACCCTGCTTCCCTACCCTGCATCCCTACCCTGCTTCCCTACCCTGCTTCCCTCTACCCTGCATCCCTACCCTGCTTCCCTCTACCCTGCTTTCCTACCCTGCTTCCCTCCCCTGCTTTCCTCTACCCTGCCTCCCTACCCTGCTTCCCTACCCTGCTTCCCTCTACAGAGAAATCCGCTCCCGACATGGGCCCGCAAATGGCAACCAGCCAAACGCCTGCTGTTTCAAACCTCATTGCCATCGTGAAGTATATGAACGGGGTCAGGGTGGGTGGGTGAGAGCCCTCCCAGGTATGCATTACGGGGGATTCTGCCTGCCGAGGGTCTGGTATCCCTGGCAACAGAACTCAGAGCACAGGAAACTCCCAGGCTAGGCCGTAGTGTGTGGGGGGGGGGCTGTTCATCAGTATCCTCTCCTGTCCTCTGCTGCAAGGTCACCTTCTACTAGCTACTACACACACACACACACACACACACACACACACACACGCACACACACACACACACACACACAATCAAGAAATCGTAAATAAATAGAAAATTGCATTAACATGTGTTCTTCCACGCAAACATTTGTGCCATTACATAGTAATGTGTGCTGGGTAAAGACATGCGTTAATACTGGAATAATAAGGACTTACACTCCCTGAGCAAACACACAAATGATGTTTATGTTATTACATAAATGCCTGGGTACTTTACTGTGCAATGCGTGTGTTACGTCATGAACTATCTACAGAGAACTACAAAGGACATTTACAACCATAACAGCAGCCAAGAAACACCCTTTACTCCAGAATGTCCTCGTGAGTCATGGACTGAAATGTGTCTCTCTTGTCCTGTCCAACCGGCGTTCTGGTAGGTATATCATACGGGTCATTCCCAAAGGCTTTGCTCTAACCCACTGTGAATGATTCTCATATTGTATCTGATAAACCTTTCCTACAGTGTGTTTTATTACACGTGTAGGGGTATTGTGTGTTGTTCTGTTCACTGCGGGGATGTTGCAGTATTATCGCTGCAGATCAATGCCAGTCCATGCCAGACGCACACTGTCATCTCCCATCACACCAAGGAGGCAAGAGTGTGAGGGAGGGACGCAGGCAGGGACGCAGGCAGGGACACAGGTAGGGACACAGGCAGGGACACAGGCATGGACGCAGGCAGGGACACAGGCGGAGACGCAGGCAGGGACGCAGGCAGGGACACAGGCAGGGACACAGGCAGGGACGCAGGCAGGGACACAGGCAGGGACGCAGGCAGGGACACAGGCAGGGACACAGGCAGGGACGCAGGCAGGGACACAGGCAGGGACACAGGCAGGGACACAGGCGGAGACACAGGCGGAGACAAGGCAGGGATTTCAGGATTCACACAGGCAGGGACACAGGCAGGGACACAGGCAGGGACACAGGCAGGGATTTCAGGATTCATGTGTTTTTTATGTTTCTCTGCTCAGCCTGTAATTGAGTGATTCAATATAGGAGCTTTTACTGAGGCAGACCTAGACTCTGACTCCCAAGGCTGCTGGCTGAGCTGCCACTCATTGAAAAACTAACATGGCTGCCTCCAATGAGTCTGATACCACATCTCACAGACATAGAGGGTCGGAGACTCAGTTCACCTTTAGTCTCTCTCTCTCTCCCCTCCCTCTCTCATCATTATGTACTGTAGTTGGAAGCTATTCACATCCAGTCTCTCTCTCCCCTCCCTCTCTCATCATTATGTACTGTAGTTGGTAGCTATTCACATCCAGTGTCTCTCTCCCCTCCCTCTCTCATCATTATGTACTGTAGTAGGAAGCTATTCACATCCAGTGTCTCTCTCCCCTCCCTCTCTCCCCTCCCTCTCTCATCATTATGTACTGTAGTTGGAAGCTATTCACATCCAGTGTCTCTCTCCCCTCCCTCTCTCATCATTATGTACTGTAGTAGGAAGCTATTCACATCCAGTGTCTCTCTCCCCTCCCTCTCTCATCATTATGTACTGTAGTTGGTAGCTATTCACATCCAGTGTCTCTCTCCCCTCCCTCTCTCATCATTATGTACTGTAGTAGGAAGCTATTCACATCCAGTCTCTCTCTCCCCTCCCTCTCTCATCATTATGTACTGTAGTTGGAAGCTATTCACATCCAGTGTCTCTCTCCCCTCCCTCTCTCATCATTATGTACTGTAGTAGGAAGCTATTCACATCCAGTGTCTCTCTCCCCTCCCTCTCTCATCATTATGTACTGTAGTTGGAAGCTATTCACATCCAGTGTCTCTCTCCCCTCCCTCTCTCGTCATTATGTACTGTAGTTGGAAGCTATTCACATCCCGTCTCTCTCTCCTCTCCCTCTCTCATCATTAGGTACTGTAGTTGGAAGCTATTCACATCCAGTGTCTCTCTCCCCTCCCTCTCTCGTCATTATGTACTGTAGTTGGAAGCTATTCACATCCAGTCTCTCCCTCCCCTCCCTCTCTCATCATTATGTACTGTAGTTGGAAGCTATTCACATCCAGTGTCTCTCTCCCCCAGTTTATCCACTCTAGGCTGATGAGTGATTGTGAGGTGCTAGTTAGACAGTCTGCTGGGTAACAGTACACTGCTCTTATGTAACAGGAGAGTTATGGGTGCTGGGGCAGAGCATGGCACAGGAAGGTACAGAGCCGTGTGTGTGTGTGTGTGTGTGTGTGTGTGTGTGTGTGTGAGCGCACCCATGCCATCTTTCAGAATGTACTAGAACAAATAGGTACAGTAGCAGCTGTAATGGGTTTCCACTCCAGCCTGTGCTAAGCTTTTCACTCCACTACAACCCAGACATTAAGCCAACCCTTCTCCTCATACACATTCATAGAGACCTACATTTAGCTGAGACATTTGGTCAGAAGAGACTTGTTAAACGTTCCTCCATTGGATATGTGTCTTGGCTCAGAATGCTGTCAGTAATTCTGGCACCCTATTCCCTATATTGTGTACAGACCAGCCACAGTCACATCACCAGCCACAGTCACATCACCAGCCACGGTCACATCACCAGACACATCACCAGCCACGGTCACATCACCAGCCACGGTCACATCACCAGCCACGGTCACATCACCAGCCACGGTCACCAGCCACGGTCACATCACCAGCCACGGTCACATCACCAGACACGGTCACATCACCAGCCACATCACCAGACACATCACCAGCCACGGTCACATCACCAGACACATCACCAGCCACGGTCACATCACCAGCCACGGTCACATCACCAGTCACATCACCAGCCACATCACCAGCCACGGTCACATCACCAGCCACATCACCAGCCACGGTCACATCACCAGACACATCACCAGCCACGGTCACATCACCAGCCACGGTCACATCACCAGCCACGGTCACATCACCAGCCACGGTCACATCACCAGCCACGGTCACCAGCCACGGTCACATCACCAGACACATCACCAGCCACGGTCACATCACCAGCCACATCACCAGACACATCACCAGCCACATCACCAGCCACATCACCAGACACATCACCAGCCACGGTCACATCACCAGCCACGGCCACATCACCAGCCACGGCCACATCACCAGACACATCACCAGCCACGGTCACATCACCAGCCACGGTCACATCACCAGCCACGGTCACATCACCAGCCACATCACCAGTCACATCACCAGCCACATCACCAGTCACATCACCAGCCACGGTCACATCACCAGCCACGGTCACCAGCCACAGTCACATCACCAGCCACGGTCACATCACCAGACACATCACCAGACACATCACCAGTCACATCACCAGCCACGGTCACATCACCAGCCACATCACCAGTCACATCACCAGCTACGGTCACATCACCAGCCACATCACCAGCCACGGTCACATCACCAGCCACATCACCAGTCACATCACCAGCCACGGTCACATCACCAGCCACGGTCACATCACCAGCCACATCACCAGCCACGGTCACATCACCAGCCACATCACCAGCCACATCACCAGCCACGGTCACATCACCAGTCACATCACCAGTCACATCACCAGCCACATCACCAGTCACATCACCAGCCACGGTCACATCACCAGCCACGGTCACATCACCAGCCACATCACCAGTCACATCACCAGCCACATCACCAGTC
This sequence comes from Oncorhynchus nerka, assembly GCF_034236695.1. Classification (NCBI taxonomy): domain Eukaryota; kingdom Metazoa; phylum Chordata; class Actinopteri; order Salmoniformes; family Salmonidae; genus Oncorhynchus; species Oncorhynchus nerka. The sequence continues at coordinate 5,370,155 of NC_088414.1, read as the reverse complement.
ACATCACCAGCCATGGCCACATCACCAGCCACATCACCAGTCACATCACCAGTCACATCACCAGCCACATCACCAGTCACATCACCAGCCACGGCCACATCACCAGCCACATCACCAGCCACGGCCACATCACCAGCCACGGCCACATCACCAGCCACATCACCAGCCACATCACCAGCCACATCACCAGCCACGGTCACATCACCAGCCACATCACCAGCCACGGTCACATCACCAGCCACAGTCACATCACCAGCCACGGTCACATCACCAGCCACATCACCAGCCATATCACCAGCCATTGTCATATCACCAGCCACATCACCAGCCATATCACCAGCCACGGCCACATCACCAGCCACATCACCAGCCACATCACCAGCCATGGCCACATCACCAGCCACATCACCAGCCACGGTCACATCACCAGCCACATCACCAGCCACATCACCAGCCACAACACCAGCCACGGCCACATCACCAGCCACATCACCAGCCACATCACCAGCCATGGCCACATCACCAGCCACATCACCAGCCACATCACCAGCCACATCACCAGCCACGGCCACATCACCAGCCACGGTCACATCACCAGCCACGGTCACATCACCAGCCACATCATCAGCCACGGTCACATCACCAGCCACATCACCAGCCACATCACCAGCCATGGTCACATCACCAGCCACATCACCAGCCATGGTCACATCACCAGTCACATCACCAGCCACATCACCAGCCACATCACCAGCCATGGCCACACCAGCCACGGCCACATCACCAGCCACACCACCAGCAGCCTCCCTCCTTCTCTCCAGCACTCACTCAGACAAAGGGAGATTTCCCTACGGAGTGTGTTTCCTCAAACCACGTGGAAGAGACCTCCTTTGGAGTGTGTGTGTGTGTGGTGGCTGGGCAGGGGACAGGCAGGGAGAGAGCAGGTGGGGAGGGGACAGGCAGGGAGAGAGCAGGTGGGGAGGGGACAGGCAGGGAGGGGACAGGCAGGGAGAGAGCAGGTGGGGAGGGGACAGGCAGGGAGAGAGCAGGTGGGGAGGGGACAGGCAGGGGAGAGGACAGGCGGGAGAGAGCAGGTGGGGAGGGGACAGGCAGGAGAGAGCAGGTGGGGATGGGACAGGCAGGGAGAGAGCAGGTGGGGATGGGACAGGCAGGGAGAGAGCAGGTGGGGAGGGGACAGGCAGGGAGAGAGCAGGTGGGGAGGGGACAGGCAGGGAGAGAGCAGGTGGGGAGGGGACAGGCAGGGGAGAGCAGGTGGGGAGGGGACAGGCAGGGAGAGAGCAGGTGGGGATGGGACAGGCAGGGGAGAGCAGGTGGGGAGGGGACAGGCAGGGGGAGAGCAGGTGGGGAGGGGACAGGCAGGGAGAGAGCAGGTGGGGAGGGGACAGGCAGGGAGAGAGCAGGTGGGGAGGGGACAGGCAGGGAGAGAGCAGGTGGGGAGGGGACAGGTAGGGAGAGAGCAGGTGGGGAGGGGACAGGCAGGGGGAGAGCAGGTGGGGAGGGGACAGGCAGGGAGAGAGCAGGTGGGGAGGGGACAGGCAGGGAGAGAGCAGGTGGGGAGGGGACAGGTGGGGAGGGGACAGGCAGGGAGAGAGCAGGTGGGGAGGGGACAGGCAGGGAGAGAGCAGGTGGGGAGGGGACAGGCAGGGAGAGAGCAGGTGGGGAGGGGACAGGCAGGGAGAGGACAGGTGGGGAGGGGACAGGCAGGGAGAGAGCAGGTGGGGAGGGGACAGGCAGGAGAGAGCAGGTGGGGAGGGGACAGGCAGGGAGAGAGCAGGTGGGGAGGGGACAGGCAGGGAGAGAGCAGGTGGGGAGGGGACAGGCAGGGAGAGGACAGGTGGGGAGGGGACAGGCAGGGAGAGAGCAGGTGGGGAGGGGGGGCAGGTGGGTAATGTCTGCAGCAGTGCAGCACCTCAATCAACCACCAATCAGATGTGCATATTGCCACAGTCCCACACACCTACTACACACAGAGGAGACGGGCGAGGGCCATAACCTGGTACAGTAACACAGTAACACATAACCTGGTACAGTAACACAGTAACACACACAGTAACACATAACCTGGCCCAAAGCAGCTCCACATGGGAATACACATTTCATAACACACACACGCACAGACACATACAGTAACACACACAGTAACACACACACAGTAACACACACAGTAACACACACACGCACAGACACACACACACACAGTAACACACACAGTAACACACACACGCACAGACACATACATACAGTAACACACACAGTAACACACAGTAAGGTTGTTAGTAAGGTTGTTAGGCAGGTTGTTAGTTGGGTTGTTAGTAGGGTTGTTAGTAAGGTTGTTAGTAGGGTTGTTAGTAAGGTTGTTAGTTGGGTTGTTAGTAGGGTTGTTAGTTGGGTTGTTAGTAGGGTTGTTAGTAGGGTTGTTAGTTGGGTTGTTAGTTGGGTTGTTAGTTGGGTTGTTAGTAAGGTTGTTAGTAAGGTTGTTAGTAGGGTTGTTAGTAGGGTTGTTAGTTGGGTTGTTAGTAAGGTTGTTAGTAGGGTTGTTAGTGGGGTTGTTAGTAAGGTTGTTAGTAGGGTTGTTAGTAAGGTTGTTAGTTGGGTTGTTAGTAGGGTTTTTAGTTGGGTTGTTAGTAGGGTTGTTAGTAAGGTTGTTAGTAGGGTTGTTAGTGGGGTTGTTAGTAAGGTTGTTAGTAAGGTTGTTAGTTGGGTTGTTAGTTGGGTTGTTAGGAAGGTTGTTAGTAGGGTTGTTAGTAGGGTTGTTAGTTGGGTTGTTAGTGGGGTTGTTAGTAAGGTTGTTAGTAAGGTTGTTAGTAGGGTTGTTAGTTGGGTTGTTAGTGGGGTTGTTAGTAAGGTTGTTAGTAAGGTTGTTAGTAGGGTTGTTAGTAGGGTTGTTAGTTGGGTTGTTAGTAAGGTTGTTAGTAAGGTTGTTAGTAGGGTTGTTAGTAAGGTTGTTAGTTGGGTTGTTAGTTGGGTTGTTAGTAAGGTTGTTAGTAGGGTTGTTAGTAGGGTTGTTAGTTGGGTTGTTAGTTGGGTTGTTAGTTGGGTTGTTAGTAAGGTTGTTAGTAAGGTTGTTAGTAGGGTTGTTAATAAAGTTGTTAGTAGGGTTGTTAGTAGGGTTGTTAGTAAGGTTGTTAGTAAGGTTGTTAGTAGGGTTGTTAATAAAGTTGTTAGTAGGGTTGTTAGTTGGGTTGTTAGTTGGGTTGTTAGTAAGGTTGTTAGTTGGGTTGTTAGTAAGGTTGTTAGTAGGGTTGTTAGTTGGGTTGTTAGTAAGGTTGTTAGTTGGGTTGTTAGTAGGGTTGTTAGTAAGGTTGTTAGTTGGGTTGTTAGTTGGGTTGTTAGTTGGGTTGTTAGTAGGGTTGTTAGTAAGGTTGTTAGTTGGGTTGTTAGTTGGGTTGTTAGTTGGGTTGTTAGGAAGGTTGTTAGTAAGGTTGTTAGTTGGGTTGTTAGTTGGGTTGTTAGTAAGGTTGTTAGTTGGGTTGTTAGTTGGGTTGTTAGTAGGGTTGTTAGTTGGGTTGTTAGTTGGGTTGTTAGTTGGGTTGTTAGTTGGGTTGTTAGTTGGGTTGTTAGGAAGGTTGTTAGGAAGGTTGTTAGTAAGGTTGTTAGTTGGGTTGTTAGTTGGGTTGTTAGTAGGGTTGTTAGTTGGGTTGTTAGTAGGGTTGTTAATAAGGTTGTTAGTTGGGTTGTTAGTTGGGTTGTTAGTGGGGTTGTTAGTAAGGTTGTTAGTTGGGTTGTTAGTTGGGTTGTTAGTTGGGTTGTTAGTGGGGTTGTTAGTAAGGTTGTTAGTTGGGTTGTTAGTTGGGTTGTTAGTGGGGTTGTTAGTAAGGTTGTTAGTAAGGTTGTTAGTAGGGTTGTTAGTAGGGTTGTTAGTTGGGTTGTTAGTTGGGTTGTTAGTTGGGTTGTTAGTTGGGTTGTTAGTAGGGTTGTTAGTAGGGTTGTTAGTTGGGTTGTTAGTAGGGTTGTTAGTAGGGTTGTTAGTTGGGTTGTTAGTAGGGTTGTTAGTAGGGTTGTTAGTTGGGTTGTTAGTTGGGTTGTTAGTAAGGTTGTTAGTTGGGTTGTTAGTTGGGTTGTTAGTTGGGTTGTTAGTTGGGTTGTTAGTTGGGTTGTTAGTAAGGTTGTTAGGAAGGTTGTTAGGAAGGTTGTTAGTGGTTGGGTTGTTAGTTGGGTTGTTAGTAAGGTTGTTAGTTGGGTTGTTAGGAAGGTTGTTAGTTGGGTTGTTAGTTGGGTTGTTAGTTGGGTTGTTAGTTGGATTGTTAGGAAGGTTGTTAGGAAGGTTGTTAGTTGGGTTGTTAGTTGGGTTGTTAGTAAGGTTGTTAGTTGGGTTGTTAGGAAGGTTGTTAGGAAGGTTGTTAGTTGGGTTGTTAGTTGGGTTGTTAGTTGGGTTGTTAGTAGGGTTGTTAGTAAGGTTGTTAGGAAGGTTGTTAGTTGGGTTGTTAGTTGGGTTGTTAGTAGGGTTGTTAGTTGGGTTGTTAGGAAGGTTGTTAGGAAGGTTGTTAGTAGGGTTGTTAGTTGGGTTGTTAGGAAGGTTGTTAGGAAGGTTGTTAGTTGGGTTGTTAGTTGGGTTGTTAGTAAGGTTGTTAGTTGGGTTGTTAGTAGGGTTGTTAGTAAGGTTGTTAGGAAGGTTGTTAGGAAGGTTGTTAGTGGGGTTGTTAATAAGGTTGTTAGTTGGGTTGTTAGTAGGGTTGTTAGTTGGGTTGTTAGTTGGGTTGTTAGTAGGGTTGTTAGTAGGGTTGTTAGGAAGGTTGTTAGTAAGGTTGTTAGTAAGGTTGTTAGTAAGGTTGTTAGTTGGGTTGTTAGTTGGGTTGTTAGTAGGGTTGTTAGTTGGGTTGTTAGTAGGGTTGTTAGTAGGGTTGTTAGGAAGGTTGTTAGTAAGGTTGTTAGTAAGGTTGTTAGTAAGGTTGTTAGTTGGGTTGTTAGTAAGGTTGTTAGTTGGGTTGTTAGTTGGGTTGTTAGTTGGGTTGTTAGTTGGGTTGTTAGTAGGGTTGTTAGTAAGGTTGTTAGTAGGGTTGTTAGTAAGGTTGTTAGTAGGGTTGTTAGTAAGGTTGTTAGTAGGGTTGTTAGTAGGGTTGTTAGTAAGGTTGTTAGTAGGGTTGTTAGTAAGGTTGTTAGTTGGGTTGTTAGTTGGGTTGTTAGTTGGGTTGTTAGTAAGGTTGTTAGTTGGGTTGTTAGTAAGGTTGTTAGTTGGGTTGTTAGTTGGGTTGTTAGTTGGGTTGTTAGTAAGGTTGTTAGTTGGGTTGTTAGTAGGGTTGTTAATAAAGTTGTTAGTTGGGTTGTTAGTAGGGTTGTTAGTAAGGTTGTTAGTAAGGTTGTTAGTTGGGTTGTTAGTTGGGTTGTTAGTTGGGTTGTTAGTAAGGTTGTTAGTTGGGTTGTTAGTAAGGTTGTTAGTTGGGTTGTTAGTAAGGTTGTTAGTTGGGTTGTTAGTTGGGTTGTTAGTTGGGTTGTTAGTAAGGTTGTTAGTAAGGCTGTTAGTAGGGTTGTTAGTAGGGTTGTTAGTTGGGTTGTTAGTAGGGTTGTTAGTTGGGTTGTTAGTGGGGTTGTTAGTAAGGTTGTTAGTAAGGTTGTTAGTTGGGTTGTTAGTTGGGTTGTTAGTTGGGTTGTTAGTAAGGTTGTTAGTAAGGTTGTTAGTTGGGTTGTTAGTTGCGTTGTTAGTAGGGTTGTTAGTAAGGTTGTTAGTAAGGTTGTTAGTTGGGTTGTTAGTTGGGTTGTTAGTTGGGTTGTTAGTTGGGTTGTTAGTGGGGTTGTTAGTAAGGTTGTTAGTTGGGTTGTTAGTTGGGTTGTTAGTGGGGTTGTTAGTAAGGTTGTTAGTAAGGTTGTTAGTAGGGTTGTTAGTAGGGTTGTTAGTTGGGTTGTTAGTTGGGTTGTTAGTTGGGTTGTTAGTTGGGTTGTTAGTAGGGTTGTTAGTAGGGTTGTTAGTTGGGTTGTTAGTAGGGTTGTTAGTAGGGTTGTTAGTTGGGTTGTTAGTAGGGTTGTTAGTAGGGTTGTTAGTTGGGTTGTTAGTTGGGTTGTTAGTAAGGTTGTTAGTTGGGTTGTTAGTTGGGTTGTTAGTTGGGTTGTTAGTTGGGTTGTTAGTAAGGTTGTTAGGAAGGTTGTTAGGAAGGTTGTTAGTGGGGTTGTTAGTTGGGTTGTTAGTAAGGTTGTTAGTTGGGTTGTTAGGAAGGTTGTTAGGAAGGTTGTTAGTTGGGTTGTTAGTTGGGTTGTTAGTAGGATTGTTAGTTGGGTTGTTAGGAAGGTTGTTAGGAAGGTTGTTAGTTGGGTTGTTAGTTGGGTTGTTAGTAAGGTTGTTAGTTGGGTTGTTAGGAAGGTTGTTAGGAAGGTTGTTAGTTGGGTTGTTAGTTGGGTTGTTAGTTGGGTTGTTAGTAGGGTTGTTAGTAAGGTTGTTAGGAAGGTTGTTAGTTGGGTTGTTAGTTGGGTTGTTAGTAGGGTTGTTAGTTGGGTTGTTAGGAAGGTTGTTAGGAAGGTTGTTAGTAGGGTTGTTAGTTGGGTTGTTAGGAAGGTTGTTAGGAAGGTTGTTAGTTGGGTTGTTAGTTGGGTTGTTAGTAAGGTTGTTAGTTGGGTTGTTAGTAGGGTTGTTAGTAAGGTTGTTAGGAAGGTTGTTAGGAAGGTTGTTAGTGGGGTTGTTAATAAGGTTGTTAGTTGGGTTGTTAGTAGGGTTGTTAGTTGGGTTGTTAGTTGGGTTGTTAGTAGGGTTGTTAGTAGGGTTGTTAGGAAGGTTGTTAGTAAGGTTGTTAGTAAGGTTGTTAGTAAGGTTGTTAGTTGGGTTGTTAGTTGGGTTGTTAGTAGGGTTGTTAGTTGGGTTGTTAGTAGGGTTGTTAGTAGGGTTGTTAGGAAGGTTGTTAGTAAGGTTGTTAGTAAGGTTGTTAGTAAGGTTGTTAGTTGGGTTGTTAGTAAGGTTGTTAGTTGGGTTGTTAGTTGGGTTGTTAGTTGGGTTGTTAGTTGGGTTGTTAGTAGGGTTGTTAGTAAGGTTGTTAGTAGGGTTGTTAGTAAGGTTGTTAGTAGGGTTGTTAGTAAGGTTGTTAGTAGGGTTGTTAGTAGGGTTGTTAGTAAGGTTGTTAGTAGGGTTGTTAGTAAGGTTGTTAGTTGGGTTGTTAGTTGGGTTGTTAGTTGGGTTGTTAGTAAGGTTGTTAGTTGGGTTGTTAGTAAGGTTGTTAGTTGGGTTGTTAGTTGGGTTGTTAGTTGGGTTGTTAGTAAGGTTGTTAGTTGGGTTGTTAGTAGGGTTGTTAATAAAGTTGTTAGTTGGGTTGTTAGTAGGGTTGTTAGTAAGGTTGTTAGTAAGGTTGTTAGTTGGGTTGTTAGTTGGGTTGTTAGTTGGGTTGTTAGTAAGGTTGTTAGTTGGGTTGTTAGTAAGGTTGTTAGTTGGGTTGTTAGTAAGGTTGTTAGTTGGGTTGTTAGTTGGGTTGTTAGTTGGGTTGTTAGTAAGGTTGTTAGTAAGGCTGTTAGTAGGGTTGTTAGTAGGGTTGTTAGTTGGGTTGTTAGTAGGGTTGTTAGTTGGGTTGTTAGTGGGGTTGTTAGTAAGGTTGTTAGTAAGGTTGTTAGTTGGGTTGTTAGTTGGGTTGTTAGTTGGGTTGTTAGTAAGGTTGTTAGTAAGGTTGTTAGTTGGGTTGTTAGTTGCGTTGTTAGTAGGGTTGTTAGTAAGGTTGTTAGTAAGGTTGTTAGTTGGGTTGTTAGTTGGGTTGTTAGTTGGGCTAGCTGGCCAATGCCTAGTGTTGTCTCTGTTGTGCAGTGTGTGCAGTAGCGCACTGGTGCAAATTGAACGTGTTCCCCTGTGGGTATTACAAGGCCCAATGCCCTGTTACCCGTGACGACGATGCGTTATGCTGGGTTTGTTGTTGTTGTTGTAAATCTTTTTTTGCCCAGAGACAGGCCCAGAGACAGGCCCAGAGACAGGCCCAGAGGCAGGCCCAGAGACAGGCCCAGAGACAGGCCCAGAGACAGGACCAGAGACAGGACCAGAGACAGGACCAGAGACAGGACCAGAGACAGGACCAGAGACAGGCCCAGA